>NC_092223.1:0-331452 GCF_042764415.1 Remersonia thermophila
CCTAACCCTAACCCTAACCCTAACCCTAACCCTAACCCTAACCCTAACCCTAACCCTAACCCTAACCCTAACCCTAAAGGTGCGTTGGTTGGTATCGTATTATAAGTTTCAAATGTACGACATAAAACGGGCGGAGGGGAATACTCTAGTGCCGTCAAGCCTCGGTGCATTTTCCAGCAATGCGAGCTTGTCTGGCTCCTGTATAAACTGGCCATGACTTTTCGGGGGCTCACTACCTTACAGATAACAAAATATTGAGCTAGTTCAACACTATAGTTCTGTAAAAGAGCAAAAGAAAAAGAGACATACTTCTCGGACTGTAGGCCTCGCCCCTCCCGGACTGTATCACGTGACATATATACACATAACCCTAACCCTCTATCCCTTCGTCGCGTCCTACGCTATCGATCACTCAACACTATAACCATCATCGCCAAAATTAATCAATCCTGCAATTGCTGAATCGCTCAAAAATACAAGAAAATTCGAATAGCTACAATTTGTAACAATTCTAGTAACGTATTGTATACAAAACTCCAGCCCTCCAAGGCGCCTCAGGGGTCGCCTACTACTCTATCAACCCCTTATCACCTCCCTCTTACGCCTCTAGTAAAGGTGCCTCCCTTAGTACCTCCCTTACCGCCGCCGGGCACCCTGCTTACCTACGTAGCTCCTCTCCCTCTACGTCTGGCCCCCTGGGTTGCAAACATCTTAGGCTAACTGTTTAGGATAATAACATCGTCGTTTATCCTGGATATCCAGAGCCTCTAGGTTAATACCCTCCTATTATAAGGGACCGTGACTTTGCGTTTTCGATGTAACAATTGGCAGAGTTGAGGGGTTAAATGGAATGGCAGACACGCAGTCGTACGGGCGCGGGGTGTAAAGGGTTAGGGTTATATGTATGTATGTCACGTGATACAGTCCGGGAGGGGCGAGGCCTACAGTCCGAGAAGTATGTCTCAAGAAAAAAAGGGAAAGAACAACAGGAAGCTAATAACAAAAAGAACAACAAGTAAGACTAAACTGGTTTAATTAATATATGTAACCCCTGTGTCTTTGCGGTAACTCCATTTCTGTTAAAACGTCCCGACGCAAACGTCATTACCAAGCACACAAAATGGAGAATCAATTCCCAGAAGATAAGTCATTATGGTTCGAACCGAACAAGTCACTCACGTACTTCCACGCCAGTATCTATCAGTATCCCGTACTCCACCAAGCCCCCCTTAAAAGGACTTGAACGTTTGTTGTATTGGTGTCTTATCGATACAAATACGGGATCCGATCAATGCTCTCTAAGTCATTACACTAATGGCCTGGAGAGCTACAGACTTGATCTTGTAAATCCAGTACCGAGACATAGGTAGCCGCTTTGCTAGATAGCCTGGTTAGAACAAATATCCCAGAACGTGGGTTTTGTTGTTTTGGTTGACTCACGTCATTGTGACGTTATTCCTTCCGTTGACGACACTCTGGAAGGGATCTACATTATTGTGATTGGTTGGCGGTGGGGTGGGCACCGTGCCACCACCATGTTCCGTTTCTGACGCTCACCACCTTACCCTTGCTGTCCAAAGGCCTATAATTCATTGGTCCCTGGGGCAAGCAATACAAGGGAGGGTCCAGGGTAGGTTGAGGTGATCAAGTGGAGGCATGGTGCGAAGCAAACATACAAGGCAGGTTAGCGTTAACGAACAAAGACGCGGAGTTCATCTACCGAGCAGCCGAGTTCTGCAACGAGTACATTGGAACGGAGATAGGTGCTTGGAGAACTTCCTTCAGAACCCTGCAATTGCCCGTGACACTTCGCCTCTCTTCCCATTGCCTTCCTCTCTCCAGTCTAATGCGCAAATCGGAAATCCAACCTCTTCAGTCCCTCATCTTTGGTGTTCAACACGTAGTACTCCTGCTCCTCCTTCGTCATGGCGTTCCACTTCCTCTCGCGCACCTTATTCCGCCAAATGTAGAACGCCTTCACAGCATAAAACTGCAAAATGTTGTAGCAGACAATACCGAGCAGGATCTTGTTACCGCGACGGTACAGAGGCTTGTCATCCTCACGATAAATGTTGCTCGCGATGATGTTACCGCTCTGCACGAACATGTTGTACAGGGCGGCCGAGACAGCTCGCGTCCGTACAGCATTGCTGTTGCGTGCATTCCAACCGACAAGGATGGCGTGGCAGTAGGGATATGACAACAACCCCGTGAGGAGGCCATAACGGAGCCAGTTAGAAGCGCTGGGTTTCAGCGTGACCAATGCGATAAAAAAGGGCAGCATCCAGATGTTGGATATCGATGAGATAATGGCGCGCTCCTTGAAGCGCTTTGAAACCCAGGTGATTATGAGCAGGTTGACAGCAAAAAGGAACTGCGACGGAATGGCGAGAAGATTGGCGTGGAATACCGAGAACCCAAGTTGGCGGAGGATGAACGATAGGTAAGTACCGGGAGGAGCAGGAGGAATATATGTGGTGAGACCAACGAGGTAGAGCGGACCGAGCTCCCAGTCTTTAATTGTCTTCCAGAGGAGTCGAGGAGTAACGCCCTGGCGGTTATTCATGTCGCCTTTGCTGGGATCGTCGCGAAGAAGGCGGTTGACGATGATGTATTCTTCACGGTCCGAGAACCAGCCATCCTTGCCGCGGAACCAATTGCGTGTCTGGCAGGGGCCGGGAGGCATGAGACCCCATGAAAGGATGCCAATGATGAGCGTGAGGACGCCCTCGATGAGGAAGAGCCATTGCCATCCGGACCAGCCGTTGATGCCACGCATCTGGAGAATGCCAGCCGCAAGCAGCGAGCCGACGATGTTGCAAGTGCTAAGAGCCGTCCAGAACCAGGCCAGGCGTGTCGGCAGCTCGTTGGACTTGTAAAAGTAGGTAAGCCAGAGCACGATGTCGGGGATGAAGCCGCCCATCAGCAATCCGAGCAGCGCCTTGATAGCGTAGAAGCCAGCCTTGTTCGTGAGGAAGGCCTGAGAGCCGGCCGTGATAGACCAGCCGACCATGATGAACGGGATCCAGCGGTCGGCACCGACCTTCTTGCTGATCAGGCCGCTCGGAAGTTCAGCCGAGAGGAACGACGCCAAGAAGATCGTTTGGCCGTAGTTGAAATCATTGGTGTTCATGCCTGAGATGTCAGGATCAAGCTCTCCAACATGCTGTGAGCAGGGGACTCACCAAGCTCTGGGAGCATGTTATCCGAGATGGCGCGGCTGATGTTCTTCCGGTGCAGGTCGAGTGCGCAAAACATGATCCAGGCCCTGGGTTGTTAGTGAATGGTCTTCCTTGCCACTTTTCGAGTGCAGGCACTTACCAAAGCATAATTCTGAGGTCAATCTTGCGGACGAGCTTGCGTTCCTCCTCCGCTGTCCATGTGAAGTGTGGGTCGAAGCGGTGACGGTTCTCATAGCCGGCCTTCTCGTACACGCCGCGCCAATACTCGGCTGTGGTCGGGTCGGAGAAAATGTGGTCATCGGTCGAGCCATAATCGTCGGCGTCGACTTTGCCGTCTCCGGAGCGAACGGAGACCGAACCGGACGCGGAGCCGGATACCGAGCCGGACTGGACGGCAACCTTCTCCTTGTCGGACAACGCCGCTACGTCGTTCTTGTCCGCCATGTCTCAGAGCTTCGCAGAATGTTCGCAGAGTGATGGCTGTTGATTGTGCAATCTGAGACACTTCCGCGGACGTAACCTTACCTTATTTATGCACGCATGATGCTGTTCTCCCCTGTTGCTACGGCACATGTTGCAACGCCGCCGAGAAGTTGCGCCATGTTGCTGCTAACACAGGACTCTGGGATGTTATCTATCGCGCGATCTACGACCCTGATTGTACCGTGTGATAAGCCGTAAATCATGTTCTGTTCCCTAGTTCCCGGGAAGCGTGTTGGTGGGAGGGACTCGGGGTAGGGGATGGGTTGACTAACATCATGGATGGCGTGCTGCAGAGGTGGTGATGATTATAGCGATGGCGTGCTGCAGAGATGCTGGGTGCCCCGCCCAACCGGTGGCTAGGTTGCACTGCAGTGCTTCCATGAACCAGGCACGCAATCCTCGGCAACCGGGAACATCATCGATTTTGGTTCAAATTAATTATGTGCTCCAGGCTGTTTTGGCGACATAGCAAATCGCCAAATCATAGAGCCATCTTTAAGCCCCTGGTACTCGGAGATGGGCCTTATCTCCGATAACCTGGCAAGACCTATGCAACTCTCGAAGCATTCCAAGCTCGGCCTGAAATAGGTACCCTGCAAGACAGTCATCATGTGCAGTTCGAAAATGCATATTTTCTTGTTATCGACGAGGTGCAAGTTCAGTACGGTGGTCTAAGAGCAGTTCCAGAACCTGAGGAAGTACCACTAGAAGCCTAGGTATCTAATGAGTCCTGTACACAATATCCGGATTGGGCGCTAAAGAAAAGCGCAAAACAAATATAACCCTAAGGTACCAGATTCGGTATATGAAGTGCTTGTAAAACCCTTAATCTTGTTCTAGGCCTCGTTGCTTCTTTCTTCAGACACGTACATGGTACAGCGGTACAACTTGGACGTCAGACCACCTTGTCACGCAGTGCTCCGTAGATCGTACTGGGACGCCAGTGTGTACAGTGATCCCTATTAGGTACGGTGATCGCCGTCCATCCAAGAGACTGGGTACAAGTCTGAACGGCAGAACTTCGAGCTTTACATCGCCTGATCATTAGCCATCCGTTATTAGACGATGCTTTAACAACTATCGCTGCTAAGCCATGATCAAATGCCAAACTTAATCATCCAAAGCAGTTATATACGGACCAATCATTAGACGTTAACCTTCTTAAGCGCATCAAATATGACAATGTAGACAATGTTGCGAGACAGTATTTCGTGATTACAAGCACAATGTACCCTTACCCTTCCATTATCCATGGACGTCTTGTGATGATGTGGACTAATAGTGGCTGGAAGAGAAATCCGACACTGGATGATTCTCAGCTTTGCTATCTACCTAAAGTATACCAGGGCAGAGACGTCAGTTAATCTCTCCTAGGATCTCGTTGTATCTGATGTGTTCTTTCTCCAGTATTCCGCTCACCACACTGCCCTCGAATCTACGCATGTATCTGTTATGCATGAGTATCAATTCGCGTCTTCCTGGCTTAGCGTTACCTAAATAACCTGTTACTGCAAACGTGCATCGGTCATGGTTGAGTCTCGTGCGTGGACTTACCGCAAAAGCTCTTCCGGAACGAATGGTCTTTCCCTGTGGCCTATACTCAAAGTCATCATTTGATGACACAATTTACTTCTCTCACTTTCCGTCTCTTTAGCGCAATTCCAGTCCTTGTATCCCCGTGCATCGTTGGACTTAACCCTGGTGTCTATCTCGTATTGTTTTCATCGTCATTCTTTTAATGTCCTAATGTCCAGTCATGTCCTACGTCATCAGCTTCATAAGTCATGTCCCCTGACGTAGAATATGCGTACTGTCGTTTCTTCATTCCTCAATTCCTGTCGTCCACGGATAGAAGGTTATGCGACCTCGATGTTTTTCGATCTTGCACTGAAGCCAACAAGTCGACCACTGAGGCGTGACCCCCGAGGATGGCCCAGTCCAGTGGTGTCCGGCCATAACCGTCTGTTGCAGACAAGTCCGCGCCGTTATCCAACAATACCCGGGCGCATTCCACGCTGCCACGAGCGAGGTGAAGCGGGGTAACGGGGTGCCGAAATTTCCTTGCACTCCCTCCCCAAAGACTTGCTTTGCCTCTCCCTAACGAAGTCCTTCGGTCCCTCTCTGCTCCATGGCCAGTTGTGTGAGCAAGATCACAGACCGCGTTAACATCGGCCTTCCCATCCTTGATTAAAACCGCAACGCAGTCGGTATGCCCTGCCAACGTTGCAATATGCAATGCCGTTGCCCCGCGGCCAATGGCCAAACCATTCCTGCTCCCAGATCCTGCCGGCAGCCCAGCATCAACCGTCACATTCCTGGAAATCAGGAACTTGACGACCTCGACTGCACCCACCGAGCACGCAATGCTCAGCACGCTCTCTCCCAGTCCGGTCATCCGCTCCATACGGGCGGCGTTAACGTCCGCTCCACAGCAGTCCACAAGAAACTTGATCATTTCTAGATGGGCGGTAGGTCTGGATCTGCCGGTGGGAGACCGCACTGCTGCCATTAGAGGAGTCACGCCCAAGTAGTTGGGCATATTGACAGGAAGCTGCGGACTCAGAAGTCTGCCTTCTCTGTCTGCTGTGTGAGCGCAGATAGAAGGGGATATATATTGTGCGACCTTGTCGATGTTAAGCTTGGAACATGCGGTGACAAGATCGTCCTGGAGCTGAGTGGATGGAGGGAAGAGTGCCGGGGCCGGAAGCAGAGCGGCAGAGACTAGTCGACTGAGCGTAGAGAAGGCCGAGCTGCTCCAGGAACGCGATCTCGGGCTGTTCTGTGTGACTGGCTTTGTGCGGGAGGCAGAAAGTCCCTTTATCAACGTCGATGATGGTGATGGCGGCTGAGAAGCGAGGTACTCCTCTGCATAGGCGGCTATCTTCGCAGCAAGCAAAGCATCCTGAAACTCGCGCTCGGGCAAGCCAGAAGCACACCGGCATGCACACCCGTGGACCCGAATCCCGGGTAGGGATATCCTAGAGTTGAGGAGCACTCGGCATTCGGTTTCGTGAAGTCGTTTGCGGAGGGCTGATGCGCGATGGCTCCATGCAAAATTATCTGTGAAGTCTTCTTGGAATTTACGACTCCTGAAGTGACGAGGAGCTCTCCTAACGTGTGGTGTGAGAGGTAGTGTCGTAAATTCACCCATTTCGCCCCGGAATTGACCGACTGGTTGAAGTTATTGGAATGAAACCGGTCTGGAGGGAACAGTGAGTCTTCATCATGCCGGTGAGATTCTGCACCCTTATTATCCGGCGGGTTGCTACTGATTCAAACATCGAAGAAGTGTACATTGCTTTGACTGATGATCGCATCACCGTTGTGTTGTCTTTGGATAAGCCACACGCTATCGTCTTGGCCTGCGCATCCGAAGGCTTTCTGTGGGCGCAGCAGCAAGTCGATTGGGCTGTAACCCACTCGATGAGCAGAAAGATTCCACGAGGCTCGCGCCATTAGCTCCGCTTTTCACAAGCCCGCAGTGGCTGCACTTTTTAGGACCACAAGCCACCCCAGCCTCCGTCCCCTTCCAGAACAGGCAATCGCTGCGAGTAACAGACCTATGGCATATGTAACTAGGTACCTATGTAGACAAGTCATTCTCACCCTCCTTTCAATCTGTTTCAAGGCAGAGCCTCCTAGTGTTATTTTCGCCTGTTAACATTCACCAACTGAGGGAGGTAGCGGCCTGACTTGAAGTAGGTCGTTGCGTTGGCCGGTCTTTACGAAAGATTGATGTTGGGAGCTGAGCTAGACACGCACTTGTCCAAGACAATTGTCCGCATAGGTTATTATCAACTTACATCCTTTTCCTGGGACCATCGCTATTATCTTAGGGGCTTCAAGGTGATTCGGCAACTGGACAACCAGAAGAATCCCAGCAGCGCGGCTCCAACAACTTGTGGGGATCCTTAAGCGAAGATCTTAAGATGATTTTCACGGAAGGGAACAAGGATCCACCTATGTACACTGAGTTTCATTGTTGCAACCCCCCCTGTCACCAGGTTAAGAAAAAGGAAGAAAAAGCGAGGAGGGAAAAAAATAGAGGGACAGAAATAAAAAGGTATCAAGAAAAAAGAAGTGAACAGAAACGTCATTGGAGAAGACAGCAATTTCTTTGCTACATCACTAATATACTGAGCCCATGGATCCTCATGGTTTTCCGCGGGTTGTTGCATGCGGCGTGGGGACTCTGAAAGTCGTCTACTGCGTAGGCCTGGGAGGTACATATGTACTGTGTATGTATGTAGAATGGGCGACAGTGACTTGGATGGGACGGGATGAATCGTCGATAGCCCCACACTGGAGGGCTCTCGGGCATACCCCTGCCGCCATCTCATCCCAACCTGCAAGGCATGCTCTTTCGCTGCTTTTACGTTATACTATACATAGACTCTGAACTGGATCGAATTAACGTTAGTATATAAATTGTTCGCACTGCCCCACGAAGTTCGTCCGAGACGGTATCCACGAATGTTACATCTACATGTTAACTTGCCAAATGCGGGTTATTAGTGCGACATGTGAGCGAAACAAGTGTTTCCGCTGCGACAGTTCTGTAACGCGATCAAGAACACGAAACACCGATAGGCTTGGGCGACCGAAGAGAACACGGCCTGGGCCGATGCCTGGAAAACAGCGAATAACGTTCGGGTGCTTATAATGGATTCCTAGCGGGAGACTAACGTTAGATTCGCAACGTGCATAGGGTTCTGGGGCGTCTAGATTTTAGGTTGATTAACATAGCGACGCCGTGTGTATACTCCGTAGTCGCCGGCATAACCACAGGTGGTGCGCAACCTGGAAGAACGCTGCTGGCCCAGCCGTTCGGGTCGCACGGAACCAGGGGCCCGGCGGTTGCGAGGATTGGTGGATCTCATGTGGCCCGGGGCTGCGCCTCCGAGGTTCGATCCCGCTAAGAATGTCTGTGCGATATCCCAACGCCCAGGCCCAAACAGGCCTGGTTCTCAGTCGTGCGGCCTCTCAATTCTCATCAGCATCTGCGGGAAATGGAAGGAGAACAGGGAGGCTAGTGTGTGTGATGAGGCAACGAAGCTCCACTGGCGTATCCCCTGCTTCCAGGTTGCCTCGTTCGCCTTTCTCTGCACCATTACGCTGGGCGAATGCAAGCTTTAAACACAACAACGCCGCAAAAATGAAGTGTAATCTAACGACGCATGCATGTTGATCAACGTCACTCTTCCTACTCCCAAAACGGGGGCATCATGGCTTGGCTTAGCCCTCCTTTAGTCCAAGCGTCGGACACAACGTGGACTATGTTGGTCCCAAGAGACTCTACCGTGCCCGGTGATGACGGGCTTTCCCATGAGGATCTCGGACCGTTACTTGACGGCGTTTTTTGGACGCTCACGGCCCTAGCCTTTGTCTTTCTGGGTTTGAGACTGTATTGCAAGCTCAGTCGAGGGTGCAGCCTGTGGTGGGATGATCACTTCCTCATCGCGGCATGGGTAGGCACAGCCATTCGCACATTCGTTAACTCGGCCAAGGACCATGCTGATATACATTTACCAAAGCTCTCACTTGCCGTGTCGGCCGCTACTACGTCAGTATGCGTCAGCCTCGACTACGGTAAAAATGTCTGGGACATGGACCCAAGGAACTTCCCAAAGATGCCTTTCATCGCCGTCTTCGCCGGGTTCTTCTCCGTTCTCGCTGCTGCATGGAGCAAAACATCGTTCGGCCTCACGCTCGCTCGGGTCTGTCACGGCTGGATTCGCGCTCTGGTGTGGTTCATAATCCTGACCGTGAACGCCATTCTCGGCACTGCCATGCTCACCATGTGGATCAAGTGCCGGCCCATTGAGAAGATCTGGGATGACAGCGTGGAGGGCTGGTGCATGGATCCTCACAAGATTGTTGTCTTGTATCAGTGGTCTGCCGGTATGTTCTCGAGTCAAGAAGCCTAACGCCCGCCTGCGACTGACTGTGACGGCAAGGTTGGTCCGGCTTTTCCGACGTCATTCTCGCGATGGTGCCGTGGTCTTTGATCTTTGCCATACGGAAGACCCTCAGCATTAAAGAAAGGGTTGGCGTCGCAGTGGCTATGAGTATGGGTATCGTGTAGGTGTTTTCTCCCGCAGTCCGACTGACCACTGCTGACGATGTACACAGAGCTGGCGTCGCCTCCTTTGTCAAGATGGCCATGCTGCCAAAGCTGACCGGGTCAGCAGGTATGTCGGTCCTGTTCAGCTTATTCATTTTTCCTTGCTTCTGACACCAATTAGTTGATAGTGTGTCGGTAGCCATCTGGGGTTCTGCTGAAGGCTCAATCACGATTATGGCCGCCTCTATCCCTGTGCTGCGTGCTTTCTTCCAGGACAAACGCGGCCGTGGGGAGGCAAAGTCCGCCATACCTGAAGACACGGTAAAGCTGGAGGCACTACCGACAAGAACGAATAGTACCAGGGTCTCGGGTACCTACTCAATGAGTAGTGGGCGTAGTAGCCCGTTGAGCTTCACCCGCTGTCCACATTGGAGATCTGACCCAGGTCAATGCCCTGAGTGTTGTAATTTTAAATAGTTAACTATAGCTCGAATTACTTGATTAAGCAGAGTTCTCATCGTGTTGCTCGATTACATCGCATCCTTGATTCCCAGTTATAGCATCACAGAATGCAGCTTGACAACCGTCTTATCTAATCATGTTTTCTGTGATCAGCCCAGCCCGAGATTGTACACTGCCGATCAGAGTGGCCAGAGGAAGACTGATCAATTGGAAGAGAACTGTGCAGCCGTCCTCCTTGGGAGCGATTAAATAGATATCTCATTAGGACACAAGCGAGTGGTTTGGGAAGGCAGACTTATACCTTGATGCATCCAAATATGCTCCTGAGGTATCCAGTAAACCCTCCTGGAGGAGCACAAGACCAGGGCCAACCCCAAGATTCTGTTACAGCCTTTTTGCTCCGTGGCCGAATTTTCAGTCCCTTCAATACCCTTCAGTACTCCTACGGTCCTCAGCTAGATTGGCCAGTGTGATGTTTAGATTATCATCGAACAAGTGCGCAGACTTCTGCTGCCTCAGCATAGCTCGTCATGGCAGAGACTTCTCCGCATCATCCATACACTCAAAGTGCTCAACGACAAGAGCAAGCAGGAGGTTTCGAGGGACCGGATAACAGTCCATTCTTATAACAGCACTAATACCCCCGCTACATGAACCATGCGCACCGCAAATCAAGTGTTTAATATGGTCCAGTCAACTATGTTACCATAACCGACGGAAGTTTGAACAGCCCAATGGCATTCTCACGGGCCACCAGCGTTTCTGATCCTCCGGCAGGTCAACGGTGAACCACCAGTACCGGCCAGGTACCTTACACCGTACAGCGTATTTCATTGCCAAAAAAGCAAGGTCCAATGAAATGGTAGCCCCCATATGGCCTGGTCTTCCAGACGTTGTGGATATCCCATTGCTTACAATCACCAGGGGTGTCAGTGGCATTACACAGCACGTACGAACATTATTAGGTATCAGAGGAAACCGAGACAGTCAACGCCAAAATGAGGCCATAAAGGCAATGGTCAACGAACTGCATGGTGCTCTTGTGAGAAGAACCAGCCGAGATCCAAGTAATTATGACACAGCATGCGGGAGGAGCGCTGGGCATCTCCACATTGCGGCCTGCCGGATAATACTATCCGCACGCCCAGCTACTGTGCGATAGCTGACCTTAGCAACAACCCACCTTCATCTGAAATGATATCACAAAGCACCATGCTGCGGGGTCATTGGATAATAACTGCCGGAGTGTTTGAGCTTTAAAGATGGTAGTAGAACCGGGAACAAGCCTGGTACCTTCATTAAAGTCTTCCCTCCAGACGATGGGGTTGGAGGCCGGGTGGGGTTTCCGGCACCTTCAAGATCTGAGTGCTCGCTTGGTGTGTGAAGATGCGTGCCAACGACGGAAAGGTAGGGGACTGTCTGGATGCGGGTGTTAGTTAATATAGTATACCCATTGGAAGTGTAGCTTACAGAGTCGTTCAACGGTCCCTGGAGTTTTCTCCAGGCTAATTACGACACAACGACTAGATGATCCCAATCTATGAAACAACCATGATCGACCAAACTCCTCTCCGCCCCCGAATGCTCATCAATGGAAAGGTATCTTGTACCAAGATTAAGCACACAAACTGACAGGGCCCACTGACACTTCGTAGCTTGTGGAAGCATCAGACGGAAAGACATTCCCCATCTACAACCCGGCAACGCAGAAGATCTCCGCGCATGGTATGCCAGGATATTACGTCTTCCAGCTTGCGCCAGCAGCATGGAAGTGGACCTGCCGGGCTAACCTTGGCGCCAGTTCCGGAAGCCACTGAAGATAACACAAATGCAGCTGTTGCAGCGGCAAAGGCTGCATTTCCAGCGTGGTCAGCCATGGGGGGCGCCCAAAGAGGAGTTTATCTGAAAAGGCTGGCTACCCTCCTTCGCGAAAACAAGAAGGATCTGGCACGCCTGGATGCCATTGCCATGGGCATGCCCGTGTCAACCCACCACTACGCCCAAACCGCTGCCATACATTTCGACTACTACTCAGAGGCATGGGCAACTGTCCAAGGCCAGGCCAGCGTTGATACACCTGGGTTTGTCACAATGACCCTCCGACAGCCGTACGGCGTGGTGGCTCTCATCATTCCTTGAAACGTTCCCTGCCACTTCCTGGCAAGCAAGGCTGCTTCTGCATTGATAACCGGAAATACTGTGGTACTCAAGTCCAGCGAGTAGGCACCGCTGGCCGTGGCTCGCATTGCTGAGCTGGTTGTTGAGGCAGGCTTCCCACCAGGTGTCTTCAATATCATTTCAGGGCACGGGGTTCCGTCAGGTCGGATTCTGTCTCGTCACATGGACGTTCGCGCTCTCAGTTTCACAGGGTCAAGCCGGACAGGCAAGCTGATCCAAGAGGAAGCAGCCCGCACGAGTCTCAAAAAGGTGACTTTGGAGTTAGGCGGCAAAGTCCCCGGCCATCGTCTTTGACGATGCGGACGTCGAGTAAGCGGCAGCTCATACGCAGTTCAGCATCCAAACCAACAGCGGGCAGGATTGTATGGCCAATTCACGCATCTATGTTCAGAAGAGCATCGCTCCGCGTTTCATCGAGGCGTTCAAGACAAAGTTTGCTGCTGCACGGGCCGGCGACCCCCTCGACAGGATCACCAACCATGGCCCTCAAGCAGACGAGGTGCAATACCGAACCGTGCTTAGGTACATCGAAGAGGGCAAGGAGTGCAGAAAGCTGGTGCTCGGCGGCAACGGAATGTTCGAGACCACCAACGGATTCTTTGTTGAACCAACGGTGTTCCTCGACGTCCCCGAAACAGCACGGATCGCAAAGGAGGAAGTTTTCGGCCCAGTTGTTCTCATCAGTACATTCGAGACGGAGGCCGAGGCAATATCCAAGGCAAACGACACGGAGTTCAGCCTTTATGCGGCCGTTTGTACCAAGGATGTGAATCGGGCGATGCGCGTGGCCAAGGCCTTGGAAAGCGGGTATGTTGCCATCAACTGCACCAGCCCGCGGACCGGGTTCGACCTGCCTTTTGGTGGCTACAAGAGCAGCGGTTAGGGAAGAGAAGGAATCTTGTACAGCATGAACAATTTCCTCGAGACGAAGAGCATTGTTATGCCGATAGATAATGAATAGCTTCATAGATTTGGCTGCGAGAGCATCGGAGTAACCTGGACAATGTCCCTGCGCGGTTTGCAATGCAAGTTTGTATTTGAAATTGCTGATTCTGCAAGCCTTGATGGAAGCTGCGAAATTGACCGGCTATGTCCAGTTCTATCACGCCCCCCTCGAAGGGCATCCGCGCCATTTTGCTGCCGGATTTTGTCGTTACTTGATCTTCAAGCTTCGCTCTGCGCTTGTTGCATCTATAACAGTCCAGACATGGGATTGGCAAAGTGTTAATACGTGGCCGTAGTTGATGGAAGAATCATTTTCGCTTCCTCTACATCATGCCAAGGGCGTACAAAACTACTTTGTTCCAAGGTTGTTGGAAATAGAAGCGGATGTCACTTGAACGGTGAGTGAGTCGAGATTAACGACGGTACAACGTCATGATTGGAGACAAGTCCGCTCAAAAGCCCCAAACACGGATCAATACCGCCATCTTGGTCTCAAGGAGAGTCGAGAGCCATCTCATTAGAAGAGGAGGAAACGGTTAAAGGGGATGTAGCTTGTTACCACCAACGCCTGCAAAGATGGGGTGGACCACCAGGTCAGGTGTAGGATAGGTGGCTGTGGTGGACCTAATCACGATGACGAAGCTGCCAGGAGGCCTAGATCAAATCACTATTCAAGCTCAACGGATACCTAAGTCGAGCAACCTGCTTCTCCTTTGACGCAAACAAGCTAAGCTAGATCCCAAACAGCAATCAAGGTTTTCACCCAAACAACACGGTAATTAACGGTTCTGCTGGGAGATCAGGAACCCCACCTTAACCCCAAGCCAGCCTTACCAGTCTAGCATTGAGTTGTTCCGTGTTGGGGCCCGGGCTTGCATCGGCCTGCAGAATTACCGCCGAGTACATCCATCATCCGTTGGAGCAGTAAGCCAAACCATCAGCGATATCCAATCCCCACCGGATACGGCCGATCACCTCATGTTATCGAGAGCATCTTCTTCCAAACCCTCCAACCACAACCCCCTGAACTCAAGCCGTCCACGACACGTCCAAAGCGGCCACTTCCAGCAGCCATCATCGTTTACCTGTGTGATGCAACAACTCAATTGCGTCTCACACTCGATCATTGAACGCCATCACCGCTCATGTTAATTGATCCCGTTCCCAAACAACAGTCGATTCACTCCCATGAGGGATAGCATCTCTGAGGATGCTCTCGGAAAAGCTTCTCGACATCTTTGCCCTGCTGAACCTCCAGGCGGCCCTCCGCGATGCCAGCCTCAGCAACATTGTAGTTGGCTTTATCCTGGCTGCGGTTGGCGCGCTGGCGGTTGACTACGCCTATATGCTTTATCTCAGGTCGAAAATGCCCCCTGGACCATTTCCGTTGCCAATTGTCGGGAACACGTTCTCGTTGCCAGCCAACAAACCGTGGATTTATTTTGAGAAGCTGTCAAAGAAGTACAAGGCACCATTGATCACATTTTGGATTGGAAGGTGAATTTACCAACTCGTTCAGACCTTCGCGCGCCATTATAACGGTGACTGACTGGCGTATCCCAGGAATCCTACCATATGGATCAACGATGCCTGGTGTGCGTACGAAATCTTGGAGAAGAAAGCGCAAATTTACAGCTCCCGACCTCGAATGGTCGTGTTCGGAGAGTTAGGATCCGGACAGTCGAGCCTGGTCACCATGCGCGTCAGAAATCAGCTGGAGCGCGATCGCTGGCGGATACATCGGAAGCTGATGCATATTGGCGTTGGCATTCAATCCGTACGAGGTTACCGTGACATTCAGAACAACGAAAGCAAGATCATTGCCTACGACTTTCTGCGAGAGCCGAAGGAATACGTGAAACATCTCGAACGCTACGCTACAAGTGTGGTATCTATTATCGGCTTTGGTCGTCGTGTCGCCAGCTATAACGATCCTATCATCACCGAGGTCATTGCTTTGATGCAACTTGCAGCCGACCTAAACGTCCCTGGAAAGAGCTTCCCGATGCTTATGGAGACATTTCCAAGTAAGATCTCCTTCGTGGAACTTGTGCATCTGGCAGCCTGTCCTGACCACCATTGTCTAGTCCTCGCGAAATTCCCTCGCTTTATGCCGTGGTTCAGGCACACCAATGCCCGCGGGCAACAAGGAGGCAACTACTTCTTCCACACTCTTGCCGAAGAAGCCCTTGACCAGTACGCTCAGAAAGCTCCATCAGAGCAGGCGTCAATGCTCACGCCGTACGTGAAGACTCTTTTTGAAGAAGGGAAGAAGTACAACCTTTCAGTCCCTGAGCTGTCTTCGTTGACCGGCAACCTGTTCGGTGCTGGAGCCGACACCTCCTCCAGCACTCTCGCGACCTTTGTCCTCGCCTGTTGCGCGTTCCCAGAGCCGATGAAGAAAGCACAGGCCGAGATCGACCGTGTCATTGGGCCGAACCGATCTCCACACTGGGATGACTCGCCCAACTTACCCTACGTCAACGCCTTTGTCAAGGAAGTGTTCCGCTGGCGCAGCGTGGCTATCATAGGCGGGCAGCCGCACTCCCCGATGCAAGACGACGTGTATAACGGGTGGTTCATTCCAGCGGGGTCATGGGTGCAGGGCAATGTCTGGGCCATCCATCACAACGACCGCGAGTTTCCGGATCCAGACCGCTTCTACCCCGATAGATTCTTCAAAGACAACGACCACTATCGGCCGTTCCCCGGCGAAAGGAGCTACATGACATTTGGCTGGGGCCGCAGGGTCTGCAGTGGCCAAGCCCTCGCAGAGCAGGGCACGTGGATCTCTGTTGCCAGGTTGCTCTGGGGTTTCAACATTCGCAAGGCACGGGACCCGCAGACAGGGCAAGAGATTGATGTGGACATTTTTGCATTCACAAATGGCTTGAACATGCGACCGCAGCCATTCCAGTGCGACATATCACCTCGCAGTGAAGAGATCAGGGAGACAATTCTGCGTGAGGCGGAGCAAGCCCTGAACGATCTTAAGGTCTACGAGGGTGAAACCAAGTACAAGATGAGCACATTCTATCAGCAGCAGAGGAAGAGGATTACTGAGGAGCCCGTGATTGATGAGCATGGTAACATCAAAATCGTCAAGATCAAGGGCTGATTCTGGGATCGGGCACACGATCCAGGAGAAAAGATGCTGGACTCAGCAGCTAGCTATGTTAATAGAGTCTCAGATATTTTCACCGGGACTTTGAATCTCTTCAATCAGAGTATTAAGTGCCATTCATGCTACAAGATGACTTTGGCCATGGTCCTTTGTGAAGTGTGATCAATGTTGCTTCTTCTGAGAGAACTTCGTTTCGCCGCGCCAGCATTGAAACGGATGTGATCAAGACTTCACACAACGCCCGAGGCTCGTTGGTTTGCTTAATTGCTTATTAGTGCCAAGATGAGAGTGATCAATAATGCTGTGTAGGTACGCTGTTCAGTGTTTCATGGCTGACCCTTTGGATCAACAAGGTTATGATCAAAAAGGGGAACCCTAACCCTCATGATCGGAAAACGACTTCCATTGACCCCATCAACGACGGATAAGTCCTCACGCCGCCAGACGCATGCTCAGGGTTGGAGAGAAGGGAGCTAAGCAAGCATGTTCCCCGCATTTGTCTGGCACCGGCCCATACGCCGCACCCGGTAGATGAGGGGAAGAGACGGAACCACTTGGCAGAAACGGTCCGGGATAGGCTGATGTTTTGCAGAGTAGGTCTCCGGAGTGTGCGCCCTGAGCGACCCCGGGTCTGGAGACGCCGGATCTAATGCGCAAGGCTCACGGATGTCACGCTTGTGGCCTTACTAGCTTTCACTAGCGGGTCACGGAAGCGCGGGGACACTTCCATCTCTCCTCCCTCCCGAGCCTGGGGAGTAATCCATTAATAGACGGTGCGCGGCGACTGTGAACGACCTTTACATCGGAGCATCCAAGTACCAACGAATTCTTGACTTAGCACTTCTACAGCCAACAACAAAACACCAAAAAGCTTTCCTCCATCGTCTTACAGCATCGTCTCAATGTCAACCATCAAAACCGGCATCAAAGTGGTTGTGGTTGGTGCCGGTTTCGGCGGGCTGACCGCTGCTATCGAGTGCCACCGACAGGGCCACGACGTTGAGATTTACGAGAACTTTCCGGAGCTCAAGACCCTTGGTGATATCATATCGTTTGGCGCCAATGCTGGACGTATCTACCATCGCTGGGACAACGGCAAGGTTGTCCGCCGCCTGAAGGAGCTCTGCATTGACCTCTCGAGCTACGGGTTCCGAATCCACAAGTGGGACACGGGCGAAGTCGTCTATCATCAGCCGTCACCTGCTCAGGACCCCGAGGCACCCGTCCTGAATGGTCACCGCGGCGAACTCCACGAAGTGGTATTCAACTACGCCAGGGACGAGCTCAAAATTCCAATCCACCTGGGCCAGCATGTTGATCAGTACTTCGAGGATGAAGAGAAGGCAGGCATCATCCTGAAGAATGGCGAGCGTGTGGTTGCCGATGTCGTGATCGGCGCCGATGGTGTGCGGTCCAAGGCAAGAGAGTTGGTTCTGGGCTATGTTGATAAGCCCAAGAGCAGCGGCTACGCAGTGTGGAGAGCTTGGTATGTGCTCATCGACGCCCCGTGTTCTGGACTGGGAATCACAGTGCCGGTGTCTAACAGCTTTGTAGGTTCTCGAACAAGGACATGATTGAGGACCCGCGCACCAGGGAGTTCTGCATCAACGGCGACACATTCAACGGTTGGATCGGGCCGGATGTGCATTTCTTGTTCAGCACCATTAAGGGCGGTAAAGACTGTTGCTGGGTGCTGACTCACCGCGACGAGCATGACATCGACGAGTCATGGTCATTCCCAGGCAAGCTTGAGGATGTGTATAAGGTTCTCGAGGGCTGGGATCCGACCTGCCGAGCCATCGTGGAGAAGACACCGCACCTGGTCGACTGGAAGCTGGTTTACCGCGATCCTTTACCCACGTGGGTAAGCAAGCATGCCAGAATCCTGCTGCTTGGGGATGCGGCACATCCGTTCCTCCCGACCAGCGCCCAGGGAGCAACACAGGCCATGGAAGACGGCGTGACGATTGCCGTGTGTCTGAAGAGGGCCGGTAAAGACAATGTGCCAGCTGCTGTGCGGGTGCACCAAGAACTCCGGTAAGCTCCATGACCCTCACCACCCAAGATGGGAGGGTCCAAGATCCGTGCCTTGTGCCTGTAAACTGACTTTTTATAGTTACGAGCGAGTGAAAGCCGTGCAAAAGACAGGCGAAAGCACTCGTGACCGGTGGCACAAGACCGATTGGGAGAAAGTGGCCAAGGATCCCAAGAGCATAGAATTCCCTCGTGAGGACTGGATCCACCGGTTCGACGCTGAGAAGTACGCTGAAGAGATGTTCGACGAAACCTTCCAGAAGGTGAAGCACCCGGAGAAGTTTAAGGACGATACGTTGGTCCCAGTGGGCCCGATCCCTATCGCGGCTTGATCGTCTGCAACCGTCGACGCGGTAGCGTTGTCATTGGGAACGCTGTGGATGTCACTGTTAGACAGAGTGTGGCAGGAGTAGACTTTTGATAGAAATTGCAGTTGTGCTTAGTTTCTCCTCATGGTTCACAGACATCAATATACGGAGGGTGAGCTTAGTTTCGTGCCCGAGAACTCCACCACGCTTCCAGCTCGTTGGCATGCAAGGTTGCTTAATTCTGGACCAGAAGCTCACTGGTGAATACCTGAGACAGCGATGCGCTAGAATAGTCGCAAGAGAATTGTGAGTGCCTCGACAGGGGCCATACATGGATCTGTGACAGGATCCATGGGGACTCATACCCTGGTCCTGGCCGCCAGCAGGCATTCTGCCTGCCCAGACCGCCCCTCTGGGCGTCCATCATGTACTTAAGGGGCCTCCAGGAGAGGCACACCAGACAGTTGTTTTATTTCTTGGAATAACAAGCTTCCAACCACTCCTTTCCGCCGTATGCACTCTCAGGCGCCGTGGCCATCACAGGATCATACACACCCTTTTCCAGATTGTTGCGACGCAGCTACGTATGAAATGATACATAATTGAATGAAAACTCGGCCAACCATAGTGGCTAACGATTCGCTCCGTCACTGCCTCCAACTAACATCTCAATAGTGCTCGCGGGCCGCAAATCTCATTTCTGACTTCCCAACGTCAAAAACAGCCACGACATTTGTCAAAAAGCTGACCCCAAGAACGTGTGGTGGGGAGTCCGTATCAGTGACACCAACGCGACACCATTCCCCTGTGGGATCTCGTGCTGTCTGCCTTAGCAAATCCTCAGGGGCCATATAAAAGGTCGAGGCACCAATTTGCACTCCGAATCTGGGAACAGTCGAGTTGCAGAGGGCATAAAACAAACCCCTTGAGCTCAAGTACTGCGCTGGAGGATCAAAGGCGGCGTAGAGCTGGTTCACGAGGCCTGGCGTTCTTGTTAGCGAGTTCTATCATGGCTCCCAGGTTCAGGCTATTTCACCTTTTGGCAGGTAGCTGAGTGTGGCTCCCACGTCGATCAGAATAGGGATCTGGGTGGTATTCTTAAGAATCTCTTCACCAGCATCGGGTCCAGAACCGCCCTTTTCAAGGACGAATGCCTCTGGCTTTATGATGTACATTCCTCGTTCGTCGGTCTCAAAGCCCCACTGCGGAACTGAATTCATGCCATGGATGGCCGTGCTGGCCCAGGTTGATTCGTCGATCTCAACCGGGGGGAGGCCGCCGAGGGCGAGATACGATTCCTTTTGCAGCCCAGAGCCTCCACCTCCTTGATCTTCGTTCCTCGAAAGAGCTATGCTGAATACCGGGTCGATGGCTCCGCTCTTCCACATCGTTGTAAAGACAGGATCATACGGAGGCTGATTCTGTTCTGCCCCATCGAGGCTCGTCAAGTAAGGATAGGCCATGCCAAGCAGACCCGATGTCTGCCCATCGCCGTACCAGTAGGTGAGGTTGACAAGGGCCAGACGCTGGCCTCGAGCTGTGATTCCTCCAATGGTTACGTCGTCAACACCATAGAAGCCGCGGACGAAAGTGCCATCCACGTAAGCTCGGTAAAATGGGGGCAGTCCGGGGACAATCCCTCCCGAGAGACTGCCATTGAAGCCCGTTCCGAGACCGCAGTCGCGCGTCTGGAGCACGGTGAGCCATGCTGTGTGAAACGGTGAAGATTAGGGCATGTACTTACACCGTCTGGATTTCTTGGATCAAACCAAAACGAAACGCATTCGTAAGGGTCTTGCACCATCCACGTGTCGCTGGAGCCGGTGTCCACGCTCACAGATACCGTTTGGTTGCCAACTTGGATGTCAATGCTATAGTATACATCGTACATGTTCTTCAGGTTTACCGGGGTGGTTGTGCGACGCAGGACAGCTGGGTGAAGCGCGGATGATGAAACTAGATGCTTTCGCATGGGGATGACGTGCGAAGACCTTGACTCTCGGGACATGACCCTACGCGGGGTTGCAAGCCCATCTCGCTCAAGTGGCCGACTTGTTGGATCAGCCACGGAGATCCAGACCAAAGCCAGAAGCGTGGAGATGACTGAATTTTTCATGGTCTCTGATGCAAGCAATGGAGAAGGACCAGCAAGAGCACAAAGCGGCGCTTGTATCTCCAACCAGTCTATAAGAGAACACGGCTTGTAGGAAATGGGAGGCTATTCCGGCAGATGGTCCGGATGCTTCTTTAATTACCGATGCTGTGTATGGGGAGTATATTGCCTTTGTAAAATCGAAATCAGTGGCCAATCTTTCCCAGTTGTAGTGGCACAACTTAATTACCCCTATTAGCCTCAATATCTTATGCCAGCATCTAGAAAAATCGTTGAGATAGCAAGCGGGTTTTAGGTGGTGGGCCGAGTCCTTTTCCTCATGGAAATGGGACCGGAATATCATCCATCGCATGGATGTCCCAACCTTTGATCTATTTGGGCTCATCATTGTGCTGGATTGAGTATTTTCATTGATAGCGAGAGGACAAAAATAAAAAGATGTGGTCGAGGTCGCACAAGTGCGAAAGCGAAGAACCCAAAACGTCATGCCTGCCAGTCTGGCCCACGACCTTTCCAGTTGCTCGTGCCGCCTTGCCGCACGATTGAAAGTAGAATAGAGTCCCCTCACACCTGTACGCTTAACCTCGGCAAACTCGTCGTAGAGCTTCCCAATGCCTCTGGCCGGGATAGGCAAATCCGTCTGCCAGTCCTCCGAATCCCACTCAATCTTATCGACGTAGTCCACGTCTCTCCTGCCCCATCTTTCACCGTGCCTTCGAGCGGTTGAAGATATAAGTATCCTGGTACTGCAACAGGTTACCGAGACCGGATTGGACCAGATCAAGGGCTTGCAAGGATAACAGAGTGTCGATGTCCCAATATACGTTGAGGAAGAGCTTACTGCGGGCAAATCCAATTCCCTCTGACACGCCTATCGGGAACGTAGGCCACCCCATCAGGCACGACTCTCTTGTCGCTCAACGCGCCAAAAGCGCGGAGCTCCGAGATCAGAACCTTTCCTATCCGCCCCTTTTCCAGCACCTCGCGAACCTTGTTTGCCACTGAGGCAACAACCCCCTGTAAGCCCACAAGGGCACGTGCTGAATTTGCTTGCTCGACCAGGCAAGCGAGTCACTGGCATGTTTCCAGTCCTGGGCCAGGGGCCACTGGACGAAGACGTCATTTCCAGCCCTACCTCTTTGGGGGATACGCAGCGTTTCCAATGCCCGGTCTTGCAGAAAGAAACAATCCCTGCGCCTAACGATTGACGGAGCAACCATCCACAACCTGACCCAGTCTCATGGGCCAGCATCATGGTAATCCTCGTGGAGACTCATGACCCCAGCCATTAGCCAGGCAACGGCTCTTTGTTGCTGTCCAGGAAGCGCCTCTAGAAGATGGGACATTGCCAACCGGTCTAGTCTCAGCCCAGTCGGCATGGAACATAAGTACGGGAAAGTCCCCGTGACATTTGGGTTGAGCCACTTGAGTTTTATTCCAATCACAATTTCCAGACCAGAGGGTATCTCGAGAACCATCTCGTGTACTATCCACACCGTGCTGATGTATTTTCTGGTCATATAACGCCGCAAAATCCATCTAAAGTTCGTTCCAGTCCCTGTTCTTCGTTGGTGGTGGCTTGCTAAGCATTATGAATGTCTGCCAGAAATTTAAATCCCAGGGTTGTGTTCCTTGCAGCACCGCAAGGGCGAACCGCTTAGGCGTCTGGGTGACAAATGATTCATAGAGAACTGCAAACGAGGAAGCGCAACGTCGTGAAACGAGAAAAACGTGTCGAGGTCTTTCGTGTCTGCTCCAAGCCATGCTGTCACGCGAGCCGCGCGTGAATATATCTCAACCATTAGCGGGATTTGTACAGTTGTTTCTTGGGTTGCGTTCCACTGATCAATGCAGATGGCGTCGATCCATAGCTGCAACACCCATATGTCTTTTTTCTCATTTCCTGTTCTTTTTTGCTTGGGCAAGTTCTCGACATATTCCAGTATGGGGGATGAAAGCATCAGCAGGTCTCAGCGGTTCGATGGGGTCTGCCCAAGTGCACGAAAGCGGTGTAGATCTATCAGTCATTGACTCGATCTGGCGTTCAGTCAGGGTAATATAGACCTGGTTTTGGCTGAGGTCAATGCCATGGACCTGAATCAATCAAATATGACGAGGAGATGAAAGTGAGGTGTAAGTGTAGTGGCCCCAAATCTTGCGCCGGGGGGTGGTGGGTTGGACTGGGAGCGCTAGCGCATCGTAGGGCTTTCTTGCGACATCACAACAAGACAAAGGGCATATAAAATCCCCAAAGGAATCTCAATTGCGGATGGGGTAGCATAGATGAGCACGTTGGGGACAGATATGCCCAAATCCCCGTCCATTGTTTGTAAACTCGTAGGAGGAAGACTTCTTGGCTTCTCTCCACGTTGGGGTGCCACCGGCTGCAGCAAAGACTCCGCACTGCCTCACTAAGGTTGCCGGAAAGTAAACTACCTCCCGTCTCTAAGGTACCAGGTAGATAGTGTGATGGCCCGGACCTGTGAGAGTGCATACGGCGGAAAGGAGTGGTTGGAAGCTGTTGTTCAAAAGAAGAAAACAACTATCTAATATGCCTCTCCTGGAGGCTCCTTATATATACGATGGATGCCTAGAATAGCGGTCTAAGCAGGCAGAATGCCTGCTAGGGTTCAGGACCAGGGTATAAGTCCCCATAGATCCTGTTACACACCCCCCAGTTGTTCGTAATCAGCGAGCAACTGCTATAACAGGATCTTGAAAATCAAAGAAAAGAGAGAAATACCGTTGTAGCTTTCGCGCCCTTTTTAACAGGGTAATTAGGAGTTAAATACCTTTATAATATACTATAGGCTGTTTTAGACTTCGGGACGGGCCGTATCCGGCAATCTAAAGTCTTTATAATTAATCGACTTTCTAAGCCTTTAAAAGGTCGACTTAAAGGTTAATAAAGGAAATTATTCTTCTTCCGGAAATGTTAATAATAATCCGGTCGATTATAACATTCTAAAACTATAATAATAAAAGCGATCTTTCCGATTATTATAACTATAGAAATAGCTTTCCCAGGTATTATATCGATTTCCAGCTTTATTAGTTTTTTTAGTACTAAAAGTATATCGCTAAATAGCTTAACGAACCAGGTTGCTGGTTCTCGTCGTTTAAAATATATTTTCGATCGTTTAAAACTGCTCTTCTTACCCTCTAATTATAAGGGAGTAACCGGCTAATTCTTATTATAATTATCTATAATTTTCTAACGTATTATAATAATCGTTTAGCTTCCTATACCGCTAAGGATAGTAGAAAACTTACTAATACGGGTAATAATATTAATTTACCTGTAAAGTCGCCTTCTAGCAGCGCTGTAATATCCTTTAATAATAATTAGAACGCTATAATTATACTATATAAAAGCAAGGTTAACCCTATTAAACTTCCGCTTTCTAAGCTCCCGTAAAAGCTTAAGGATAGCTATAGGGTTCTCGGTCGGCGAATTAAACCCTATATAAGTTATTTTAAATCGGCTTTAAAATATAATAACGGCTTATATTTATCGGTCGTAGGTTAAACCTATTATTATCGTTATAAGACAATAACGTTTTATAGACTCGGGTAAAACTTCCTTCTTATTATTTTAAAGTCTCGGACGGTTATTATAACAACTAGTATTACGTTTTTAACTAATCCTTTTAATCGTATATCAAACCCTTTTTACTAACGTTTACTACTGTTTAATATATATAATATAAGTAAGCCAACGCCTTTAAAAATATAAATTTATTATTTTAGTAACCCGATCTATAGGTTCTAATAAGTATACAGATTATTAATCGTACCCGTTACGTATATAAGGACCTAGAGGCCAGTATCGTTAAAGGTCGGTAGCCGGAGTTTTTCCTAGCTCTAAAGAAGAGTTTAAAGACTCTACTCTTCTATATTATTAACAGCGTTCTAACGCTGCCTACCCTAGTTTAGTCCGGTCCTTCTACGTTATCCGGTACCTATAAACGTTTTTTAATAGTAACCTCCGTTCCTCCCGGCCCGGCTAGTAAAAAGAAGAAGGAGGATAAGTCTCCTTTTACTAAAAAGACTAAGGATAAGGGTAAAAGTAAAGCGGTAAAGGAGAATAATAATAAAAATAAGGAGGAGGAGCTTTTAAAACGTTTTCTAGCTAACGTAAAGGCTAAAAAGGATACTAAAGTAAAGGAAAAGGAGGCGGAGGCTCGGAAGGCGCGTTTATACGCTGAGCTGAAGAAACGTAGGTTAGATATTTAGGTTATCGGTTTGTTATATTAGTTTCTAACGCTCCGCGCCCTTATTATAGAGTCTTTAGGAGTAAATCCTATTAATTAACCCTTTGTTTTAAATTACCCTCTAAATCCTATATTAGCTTAATAATATTTTAAAGGTTAAGGAGCTTCTGAAAATACTTAAAACGCTATTGTAATAGATTCTTCGTTAATCCGTTAGCTAGTATTTATACCGTTTAAAAGTACTCGATACTAAAAGTACCTTTTTTAACCTACTCTTTTACCTATATATTATAGATATCGACGTACCTTAAAGAGGTATTTATTTGTATTCTATCTTTAACTACTAGTCTAATTATATTAGTATTATTATAGTAGATTATTTACAGCTCTCCGAAGTCTAAAGCAATATCCTTAAAGAAGCATTGTAGCGCTATAGTTTCTTTAACAATATTTGTAAACGCTATTAGTTCAGCTTCTATAGATAAAGTAATAACTGTCAACTGCTTTATAGCCTTCTATACAATTATACCCCCGAAAAGTATTATTACGTAGCCCTAGGTAGACCTTTGAGTATCGAGGCAATCGGCAAATAATACGTTCCTTACGATAAGGAATATTCGCGACTCGGTTTCCTCGCTAATATATATAATCCCTAGATACTTTGTTCTATACAGGTAATAAATTACCTAAAACGCTATAAGGATATACTAGCGTAACGGATTTATTAAAAAATAAGATAGCTTTAACGCAGTAAAAGCTACGTTTAAACGAATTATAATAGTTGTATAAAGTATCGAACCAATAAGCTTTTAGAAAAACTTGATTTCGTCGCTTAAGACGGTCCTCTTATATTTAACAAAATTGCCGGGGGGAAGTAGAATATAAAGCGCGCGAATTGTAAGGTTAATATTAAACCTTTTAACTACTTTTTTAATATATTAGTTGTAGACTAAGAATACCTAGCGCCTTAGACAGTCCCTAATAATTCTTACGCTTAGGAACTACTTTGCTTCTCCCTTCTTATAAAGCTTATACTTAGCTTTAAAAGCATTTATAATACGGTTTACCTTATCCGTATAGTTTTAATAGAAGAAGATAAAATAGTCGTCGATATAGAATATAATAATAACCTTATATTAGTTGTCGTAGAAAAGGTAAAGCTCTTCTTTAGAGGCTTTAAAGCCCAGTTTACGCAAAGTAGAGAAGAACTCTTAATACTAAAGGAGAGGTAACTCTCAAAGTCTATAAAGGGCCCGTAAAAGTTAAATATACTTCCCTAGCTGCTTATATCCTTCCGGGAGCTTACAGTATACTAACGCTTTTAGAAGGGTATTTAAAAATACTTATTTAACATCGAACTAGTAAACTTTAAAGTTAAAGTACGTAGCGATCGCTATTATACAGCGAAATATACAAATAGCGAAAGTAACGGTATAAGTCGTCTTAAGAGTACTCTAATGTTATAGATCGCCTCTAACGCAAATATATACCTTTACTTTCTTAATATAACTATACTTGTCGAACTTATATATAAATACCTATTTAAAAGGTAAAGGACGTTCTTTAGCTTTTACGCAATAGATAATACGTTAAGTCTTCCGATTAACGAGATTCCTAATCTCCTCGTTGTAAGCTTCTAGGAATAGGTATTTAAACTTATAGTTCTCGATATTTCGAAAGCGCTAAGGTACCTTAATATTAGCTAATTCTAAAAAATATATTCTCGGTATCTTAGGAGTAGTACCCAAGCGTTTTACAAACCTTTAGTTTACAGCCGCTACTACTACGTAATAGATAATACGAGTTTAAGGGCTGTCTCCTTTATAAATAGGATTGTCTGGGAAAAAGATTATATAAAAGCTCTTTTAATATCTCTGATTCGGCAAATATATACTATCGTCTTAATATATCCTAAATACGAATCCGATAAGTCTATACTTATCGTTATCGTTTTAACCCTTAGGCCTCTAACCTCTTTACTATCTACTCTAACGTATAGCAGGCCTATATACCTTCCTAATATACTTACGTTTAATACGGGCTGGATCAAAGTCTTATCTTTCTATAGTCTACTGTTTTATTATAGTATCTATAATATAATAAACGTTTTACGACGGTCTATAAATACTGTTTACCGGCTATAAAAGCTCCTCCTTAACTGTAAAGAGTCCTATAGTATTATTATCGTAGAGGCCTAATAGGGGCGTACTAAACTTTACAGTCCTATTAGCAGAATACTAGTCTTTAGCTATTATACCCTTACGATAAGTATCGCTAGTATAAGGTTTAATATCTATAACTCCGCTAAGTCTTATATAAGGTAATAGAGGACTAATAGATAGCTTTAGGGTTAGGAGTCTAGTTATAAGCGATCCTGTTTTTAACAGTTTAGTAGGAGTATTTACGGGAAGTATACTCTCTACCTATACTCCTACCCCTAAGTTCTAACCTTTTAGCTAGTTAAAACTCGTCTCTAGCCTTTTAGAAGATACTAAATATTCTAAACTCTTAAGGTTAATATCGTCGGGCTCTCTTACTATACTAACGTCCTAGTACTCTGTATCGGATATAAATAGCTTTATAACATCCCTTATAATTTAAAGCGGTTATAGAAATATATATTCTTTACTAGGTTTGTAGAAAAGCTTTTTATCGAAGATTACGTTCCGTATAATAATAACCCTTTTAAGCTAAGGAACCTAAATCTAATAGATATTAGTTATTTAGTACCTAACTAAATAACCGATATAAGCCTTTTCGGTTATTTTAAATAGCTTCCGGTAAATACTCGCCTTTCATTGCTTATCGAATAGGTATACCCGGTATCCGTATACGTATAGATTACTAAGGTAAAGCTTTAGATTTCGCGTACGATTATTTATAAACTTAGGTTGGTACTAACGGAAGTATTGCCGAAACTATAAGTATAATTTCTTGTTTAATAATTTCCAATCGTTACGCTATAAGGGCGTAATATTAATTAGCTAGGCGGCTACTTTTGTAGCTTCTAGCTACAGGTTGTAAAGCAGGCGGGCTCCGAGAAGTATAGTAAGCCCTCTTTTAATAATTTTACGTCCTACGCGCTTAGATCCTCCGTTAGCCTTTAAAATATAGGTTAAAGTAAGTTTAAGATCGATCCCTAGGTTCTAAATCTAAACCTTATAATCTATATACCTTTTAATACTAATAATACTAATATCGTTATCCTGCCGAATCTTACAGACTTTAAAGCTAAACTATATATTAACCTATAATATAATATCTTTAATCTATCTAGCTATAGTATATAACGATTTAGTTATTAGAGTTTTTACGATTACTTTCCTACTCTATTTATCTTTAATTATAAATAACTATTTTAAACCGTTAAACCCAGGATTAAACTCGAAGAGGTCCTAAGTAATCCTCTAGAAAAGTCTTATAACACGGTTCTCAAAGGGTTAGCGTAAAATAACTCGAATAGCGTATACCTGTATACAACTCTTATACTCCTTTTTTAAAATACTATCTACTTTATACCAAACTCCTCTAACTACAGAAACGAATCTTTATATTACTTTAGGCCCTACGTATCTTACACGTAGGTACTACAAGCATTCTGTATCCTCTCTCTTAGGAAGTAGCTCTTTTAATCGGGCAGCTAAACGGGTCTTAATAATAGTAAGAGATATAGTTATAATATATTTAGGCGGAGGAACCCTCGAGTAAACAGAATAAACGTTGTATTTAAAGAATACTAAATTATATTTATAAACCAACTATTTTATTACTAGACTACGCTCTATAGGGCTGTAACGAAAGGTTCTATCCTACCCGTAATACTAAAGGCCTGCCCGTTTAAAAGCTACCTCTAATACAATATTAATATAGAACCCGTTAATAAAAACCGTATCTTCCAGAATCAGGTCCTTAGTATTAGAACCTTTGTTACCGTTTAGTATATTTCTAAGCCTTTATCGCCTATAGGTTTATACTTAGAAAAAGGTTATACCTACCCCTATACAGTCGTCTAGGTTATCGACTTCGTACTAGGATCTAAACTTAAATCGTAACTTATCGTTAACAATATAGATTGCTTTGTAGTTATCTAGAAGGATAGAATTGTAAAGCGGGTAATAGTCGGTAACAAATATAGTATAGATGCTGGAGGGAAGTTGAATTCTTATTTATAGGTCGTAGGGGATTACCGTTTTAATAAAAGGCCCTGAAAAGTCTTTATTATTATTAAGTTTTAACTTAACTCCGACCGAACCAGGAAAGGGTTCTTTGCTACCCGATCCTAATAATAAACGTAGTACTCTAGGACTAAGGAGTCTTATCCCTCGAGCTTACAACTCGTCTCTAAGGTCCGCCTATTAAAGCTTTATAAGGTTATCAAGGATACGTTAATATAGGCCTTAGGATATTACACTGCTTCTCTCGCTTTTATTAGTTATAGTAGCTTTAAAATTAAAGCATTTAATCAGTATCCAATAGTATCGTTTAAGGATTCCGTATAGGTAGTTATAATAAACCTTTAGCGTTCGGTTTATTTTCTTATTTTAATTATTAAACTAGTTGTAGCTTCGGTTACTGCCTTTTCTACTACTATTCCCGTCTTTTCCTCGTCTATAGCTACCCTTTAACCTAAAAGGCTTACCTTTACCGTTACCGTTATTTTTCTTATCAGACCTTTATTTTAACAGGTCTTATTAGTTAGATAATTGCCTACGTTCTCCGAAAGTAGTGTAAATATACGGTAAGATATATACCCCGGCTCTATTCTAAAGGAGAAATCGGTATAACTAGTCTATATATACTTCTATAGTTTCCTTAAAGTTGCCTCGGATAACTCTATTAGCTAGGAATATATACTTAGTATAAGCCTATCCTAGGGCGATACGCTTCTAAATAGTATTTAGGAAGGCTGTAATAACTAGGAGACTAACTATATCGGTAACTCTGTTTACAAATACGTTATAATATTTACAGTAGAAGTCTATAATCTATTCAAAAGGGTCTATAACTGTTTCGGCTTTATTAAGGATATTAAAGAAGGCTTTATAAGACGCCTTTATCCTTACCGTCTAAGTAGGAATAATTTAGGCTTCTAAAATATATAGAACGTTATAGTAGATCTATAGCTATCTTATCGATATAAAGAAGTTAAAGGCGTTTTTAAACAGATCCTTTTAAATAGTATTAAGGATAAGATAGTATACTATATTATAAGCCTTCCTCTAATTGTTCGAATCGTCTTACAGGGTCTTTAGGAAGTGCCGGAGGAGGTTCTACTCGTATATATAATCTATATCGGACTTAAAGGGTTCTCCTAGTTTTTCCGGTTTAGGGCCCCTTTCCTCCGGATTAACGTTCTACTAGTCCCGAAGCTTTCGCTAGTATTAAATCCTAAGCTGTTGCTAGACCTCTAAGTAGGCGTTTACGTAAAACGGCTCTTAGTTATTATTAAGGATCTTCAGAACCGTCTTAGCGTTTACTTCTGGTCTACAGATCTACTATACACCGTAGATATAAGCTTCGTTTCGGATATAATCGAACCATCGTCCTTAATCGCGGAAGGTCTCCAGCCGTATAACGCTAAAAGTATAATCCTTAAGGACTAAATCTATCTTACTAAGGAAGATGCTTTAATAGTTAGCGACGGGTTTTAAAAGAGAGAGGAGAAAATAAACGAGCTAAGTACTTTAAAGATTGATTTAAAGGCTTATAACAAGAAGGGGAGGTTCTCTTTCTGCATAGCAGGAAGGTACCGGGCTTATAACTATAATAGCCCGGACCTGTAAAAGTATATACAGCGGAAAGGAGTGGTTGGAAGCTGTTGTTTAAAAGAAGAAAACAACTATTTAATATGCCTCTCCTGGAGGCTCCTTATATATACGATGGATGCCCAGAATAGCGGTCTGAGCAGGCAGAATGCCTGCTGGGGTTCAGGACTAGGGTATAAGTCCCTATAGATCCTGTCACAGATAGGCCAGGTGCCGTAATTAATTGTGCCCGGTCCTACCCTTCCAGATAATCAATACTACGAAACTTCGGCCAACAATCAGAAACCATTATCCTACCTTCTATTCACCTCGGTCATGGAAGACTCTCTCCCCTCAGGGTTCATCTCCATTCCTTCTCACCCTGCCCTGACGTGGCCATTGGGATGTAGTATTGCATGAGGCAGATCGATCGACTTTGAGTAGTTCCAGTTCGCCCAAGCACTTGCAAAGGACGGGGAGCAGACTTTACCAATTGGGTTGTGATGGTAATCGATCTATTCTTGCGCTGGGAGTGGTCCAGTAATTACATTTTTACAAGGCCTCCCGAACATTCGTGAGGTACTTCAGATCCTCCTCATAGGAGGTACTCATCAAACCATGTCACGGCCTGCAGGAATGCCTGCTCTTTGGCAAACTTCTGCGCCTTGACCGAAATGTCTCCGCGAACGGCAAACCCGTGCTCGACCTGAGAGAAGAGGGTGATTTGGTAGGGTTGGCCGATTTTTTTGAGGATCTCCTCGGAGCGATGGCGGTTTTCGGTTGGGAAGATGGCGTCCGTCTCAGCAGCCGAGATTGCCAAGGGCCCCGTGATGGCGGCGAGCTCTTCTTCCTCAACAAAGGAGGGGTGGGCGACGTAGCCTACATCAATGCCATTCTTGTAGTGGCGGACAACGTACTGGGCGGTGTGAGGAACTGTTGATATGCCTGCTTTCGGAGAAGGAAGAGCCGCTCACCTTGGCGCCGAAGCAATACCCGACAGCACCCAGCCGCTTGACTCTGTAATCTTCCTTCAGCGCCTTGATCGCATCAATCACGATCGGGTCCACAGCTTCTTTGGTGTGAGGGTTGTCACCCGTGGACCCATGAGCAATCCAGTCCATGATGTTGAAGTTGGGCGGCCTATTCAGCTTGAGCGCATCGCCGTTGAACACATCGAGGAGAAGTGTGAGATATCCGTTGGCCGCGAACTGATCAGCAATGAGCTGGCTGTTTTGCCAGATGCCGATCACATCCGGAATCAACAGGATACCGGCGAGCTTGTGCTCCTTGTCGGCCGGCGGCATTGCGAGGTAGGCATCGTGCTTGTTGGCGACCCGCACCAATTTCCCGGTAGGGGTACCACTTGGTGAACGGTGAATCCGAATGTCAGTTCACGTCTTCCATGTAGTGACTAAGGCAGGCAGGTAGGTGCATACTCGTGAAGTGTGCCGAGGGTGCAGCACCGGCCAGGAGGGTTCGAAGCCATGGGGATGGATGGTCTTGAGAACGATGGAGATCTCAGAGAACAGATAGGATTTCTGGGGAATCTACGCGAGATGGTTTGTGTTCTTGTGTGTAAATGCTCAGGCTCTTGTGAAACAGATGCTTCCCGCTAGATGAGTGGGTGTAATGTCGGGGGAGAGAGGGAGGTTGGGGTGGGGGGGGGGGGGGGTTGATAACTTCCAGGTTGGCGTTGGATACAAGCTGTATGTAGAAGGGTTGAAACCTAGAAGGTTAGCAGCGCTATCTCCGAATTGAAGCTGCCTTATTGATGATGGAACGGATCCTAACGCAGCACGAAACCTGTCCCGCCCTTTTCGTCATCGACTCTGGCCCACTGCTTCTATCCTAGGTACCTAGGTATTAGTAAAGCCCTGAACTCGAACACCCAAGACCCCGACCCGACAGACTGCCCCGCGCGGGGTTGGCGAGGTCGGCCTGCCCGGTGAAATGTCGTTTTTTGGTCAAGTGACGACAACTGGCGACCAATGCAGGGTCGGCGGGGACGACAGAACCGGAGTGGGTTCGGTCGCGCGCGGCTGGGTGCCAAGGACGGCCGGAGCCTAAGGTGGGACCTGCCGATCCAATGCAAGGCTGAGGTGGAACGTTGATCGCTTTGGCCTTAGGTTGTCCTTTAACGACGGGAGCCGATTCATACCGCTTCACAATCTGGAACAACCACGTCCAAAGATTCCCCATTTCGCTGCCGATATCCCGCCCATCGACAGGGCTCTGCAATAATTGCGCTCAACGATGACTTGAGATCTGTCTTTTGTCCTTCCAACTAGCATGGAGACCAACGGGCACAGCGGCTTCGAGGCACGTTCCCCGTCCGGGGCCCCGCTAGCTACCACGACGTCTGTCGGTGTGCCACGAAAAGACACCGAGATTAGCACCACGGGGCGGAGGAGCAGGAAGTCTTCGCAGCACAACCCAGCGCGGCAGACGTCTCCAATACCGGAAGTAGACGATCCCCCTTCCACAGCGAATCTAGCAGATCGGCGCTCGACCGGAGACCGAAGGGTCTCTGGGCCACCCACTGGGTTCCCGACACCAGACCCATCGAGCGATAGCCAGAGTGACGGTGAATTGCTCCCCCAGGTCCCGCAACCGACCGAACCCCAGATACCCGCGCCGGTCCCGACAAAGGATCCTGCGAGTATACCCACGACTCGAGACCGATCAGACACGAAGGGTAGCAACCCGGGTGGCATGCGACGACGCTTGTCGACATCCAAGATGCAGGAGTTTACCGCTGCACCAAATTCGATCCCGATCGCCACCGTCTCCGATCGTCCTTCGGATGGTCCTGTAACCGCCGGAATTGTTGAAGCAACAAGGCGGCTCTCTCGTGCGACGGAACAAATGCCACCCTTAGATCAAGCGGACTTTCTCCGGCCTGGACGCCATGAAGAGCGCACAAGTTCCGTCGGCATCCCACGCCGGTCGTCCGGGCCCGGGAGGACATTGTCAACACCGCCCATTGGCAGGCGAACCTCAAGCAGCCAACCATCAAACCACTATCCTCCTCACCGCGACTCGCTCCATCCTGCCCAACGGCCACTCCAACCCGAGCTTGATTGTCGGGGAACCAACCCCCCCGCAGCCCAAGGCCGCAACGATCGAAGCGAACCGCCGCCGCCGTCCCCTATCCCGCCGGTTATACCGCTCCCCCCTATGTCTATCCCAACGCACTTACAGCTGGAACTGTCCGGCCAGCGACCAACCCCGTTATACATACACCATTCCCACGCCAACGATATACCATATGAATCCAACGCTGTCAAAGTAGAGCGGCTGATGAACTTCTTGCTCCTGCCCTTCTACCTGGAGCGAGCCATGACCTTTGGCGTTGCGGCGTGCTTCGACGCTTGGCTGTGGACCTTTACTGTGCTGCCCTTGCGCTTCTGCATTGCTGCTTCGGTGCTAGCCCGTTGGTGGGCGTACGTGATCGGCAAGGAGATTCGTTGGCTGGTTGGATTTGTTTGGTATGGACTCGGCCGGATGTGGCAGCGCGGTCGCCGCGAACGCACTTCTTCCAAGGGTGTCGGTTTCGAAACACGTCAGGAGGCATCCAGAAGCAGCAGCCGAGTTAGAGATGCGCTTCCCGACACTGGTCTTGTCGCCCAAGCCACGGGCGGTTCGGGGACTGTGACGGACTCGACATCGCGCCGCCTGGACTCGACCCGCCCTACCCATGCCAGAGCTGGGTCATATCGAAAATCGAGTTCCAGGTCAGCCGGGCACCTCCGACACCGGCGGACAAAGTCAATTCCGTCAAGCCTGACAACTTTCCACAAGGCCGATCTGCTGCAGGGCGGGCTTCTCATCATCAGCTCCGCGGTCCTTATGATCCTGGATGCGAGCCGCATGTATCATTTCATTCGTGCGCAGTCAGCTATCAAGCTGTACGCCATCTACAACTTGCTCGAGGTCGGTGACAAGTTGCTCTCCGCGCTTGGGCAAGACATCATGGAGTGTCTTTTGAGCAACGAGACGTTGTCCCGCAACAGCTTTGGTCGCTCCAAGGTACTGCTGCCGATGGGAATGTTTGGGCTGGCGCTTGTCTACAACATCATGCACGCCGTGGTCCTCTTCTACCAGGTCATCGCGCTCAACGTGGCCGTCAACTCCTACTCCAACGCTCTTTTGACTCTGCTCTTGTCGAATCAGTTCGTCGAGATCAAGAGCGCGGTGTTTAAGCGCTTCGAAAAGGAAAACACGTTCCAGCTCGGCTGCGCAGACATCGTCGAGCGCTTCCAGCTCTGGGTTATGCTCATCATTATCGGCATGCGCAACGTCGTCGAGGTGGGCGGCCTGTCGGTACCGGGCGCTGGGAGCGAGGACACCGGGCCAAGTAGCATTCCCCTGCATACGTCCTCCATCCTTCCGGCCAGTTTCACTATTCTACCGTCATGGTTGTGGTCCGGAGAGGTGCTCTCTCCCTTCATCGTTGTGATCGGCAGCGAGATGGTCGTCGATTGGATCAAGCACGCCTATATTAACAAGTTCAATAATATTAAGCCGACGTTTTACGGCAGGATCCTTGACATTCTATGCAAGGACTACTACACGAATGTGAGTTCCTTCCAGAGACTAACCTGTCCCCATCACATTCGCCCACCTCCTGCTGACCAAACCAGGCCTTTGTGACTCCGTCACTGACCCGGCGACTCGGCCTGCCGCTTCTTCCGCTCTCGTGCCTCTTCATCCGTGCCTCAATCCAGATCTACAACATGTTCCTCGCCACTCACCTTCCTACCCCCAGCCCGCCGTCCACCCAAACGTCGCTGTCGATTGAGAATGCCACGCCCTCGCCCGCCATGCTAGCGGGCCTGGGCAGAATCGACCACCTTATACGGAACGCCTTGGGTCGCTCGGTATTTGGGTACCCGTACGCCAACGACCTCACCGATAACTCGACGGCGGACCCGCTCCCGGGTGCCGCTGGATTCATGTCCTCTAGGCTGTGGATCTTCCCTTTTACGACCGATGACTGCATCGCTGCACTCACCATGGTGGTGGTGTTCCTGCTCCTTTTCCTGGTGCTCTTGCTCGTCAAGCTGCTGCTGGGTATGGTGCTGTTGCGATACGCGCGCGACCGCTACGCCCGCATGAAAATCAAAGAACATGCCGTGGCAACCGGCCAGGCGGAAAAGGAATCGTTTGACTCTCGTGGAAAGCGAACTGGTGGGTATGGCCAAGTGGAAGTAGGCGAGGAGCGAAGGAGATGGATCTTTGGTCCCGAGGATCCAGAGGGATTGCGCAAAGCCAGGGAAAAGGACCGGAGGATTGAGGCGAACATTGAAAAGGACAAAGACAAGGACTTCTCGAGGGTTATACGGTACGAGATGATCACAAGGCGGATCTGGTAGGCCAGAAGGGTTGGCTCAATATGGGTCACCACTAGGCGGTCGCATTCTTGATTGCCCACGAGGGGTTCGGAAATCATGCACGGACTGGCGTTCGTTTTCAACAGGAGGAGCGATGCTCGATTATTCTTGCTAGCTATCGATCCGCTTGTGCTATGGCCTGTTGTCCGTCTGCGCCAGCATCGCCCCGGCCAGTTGAGTCTGCAGCCCTTTCTTTCCGACGTGCATGGCACGCTCGATCTCCCTCTCTTCTTCCTGTAGCCGTGCTCTTTCGTAAAGCATCCGTTTTTCTTGCCTCCGTTTCTCCTCTGCTACGGCCTTCTCGCGCTCTTCCAACGCCTTCTGTCGTCGACGACGCTCTTCGCGCGCCTTCCGCGCGGCTTCATCTTCTTGATGTGCGGTATCGCCCCCCTCTGGGGGCGGGCCTAGCCCTTGGATGTAGGCCTCGATGAATGGGTCGCGGATTTTGGGTTCCAATGAAATGTAGCGAATGTCAGCAAGGACTTGGGATGGCAGGTCCGAAACCATAGTTCGGTTGTTGAGTGCCGAGAGAGGCACCGACTCGAGCAGCCTCTTGAGGTCGGATTTGAGCGTCGACTGGGGCAGCTTGAGCCGGTTGATGTGTTCGCGGTACCACTTCTCACGGTCCTTGTCAGTGAGCTTCGTGTCGCGCATGGATTCCTCCTTGCGGTACTTGCGACGGAACTCGGGCCAGTACAACTTCGGCGTGGCCTTCTCTTGTAGGAATGCCAGGTATGGAATGCGTGGGTCTTTCTTCTCTTCGCGGGCCCGCCGTTCCTTAAGCTCCTGGATCTTGGCCTTTGACCATTCTTCCCATACCTCCCTGCGAGCCTTGGTCGTGGGGAGGACTGTGTAGCGAGCGTCGTCAAACACCTTGCCCTCTTCCAGCAACTTCTCCCAGGGACTGTAGGGGTTGATGTTGAAGTCGTTAAGAAGGTCCTTGAACAGCTCACGCGCGTCTTCTTCTGAGAGCGGCAGGCCCTCGTCGCCCTCTTCCCAGCCCCCCTCACCCATCTCAACGTCCTCGCCGTATTCCGCATTCATGGCGGCCAGCTGTGCCTCGATGTCGGCTTCGGTGAACTCGGCTGGCCCGGCGCCAGCTACAGGTTCCTGGGTGCGTTGTCGCTTGTGCGAGTGGCCTTCGGCGTCGCCTTCCAAGCTCTCGCCCTCGTCGTCCGTTACCTCAACCTCTTCATACTCAGAGCTGTCGTAATCATGGGTGGATTTCTCGGGTTGTTGCTCCGGCTCCTCTGGTGCGCGGGCAGCCCCGGAAGTTGCGTCTGTTGTCGCCGTAGTCTCGTCCGCCGGAGCTTGACTTCCATCCTCCGCCGCTGGTTTCCCCTCCGCCTTTTGCCGAATCCGTGCCTTGTCCAGCTCCAAGATTGCCGGCATGAGCTTCTCGGGAATGCGCCAGTAGCTGGCATTCTTGATGGGGTTGTAGACGAAGCGGCGACCGTATTTGGTGTACACCAGGATCCACGGGTCGCAGCCTGGTATGGCAATCTTGGATCGGGGTTTGTCGACAGGTTGGGGTCGTGGTCGTGATTGCGCCCCACCCCGTCCTCCGCCACCAAATCCGCTGCGATGTCCTTGGTGCTGTGCTTGGTTGAATTGGGCCATGAAGGCGTTGGCCACGTTGGGGTCCGACAGATTTAGGTGTGGTGCGATCGAGGGCTGCGGGTACCCGGCAATTGCTGGGTGCATGGGGATTGTGCTAGATACGGTAGGAGGGATAGCGACAGGGAAAGACACGGCGGCAGCTCCTGCGATGGGCGCCGCAACGGATGGTGTCGCGGGCGCGGCCGAAGCCACGGCGCCGGGCCGCTTGTACGTCGACTGTTTTGTTTCGGCATTATAATAGTATGTGTGGCCTGTTGGTGCTTTATGCTCGGTCCAGCCAGGCGGCAGCGGTGGCAGGGAGCCCGCGGGCGATGGTTGGTATGTGGATTTGACCATGATGGGTTGAAAGGAACGAGCTTCTTGAGGATGCTCAAACATTTGCAACCTTTCGCATCGACGCGTTGCCTGCGCGGTGGAAATCCTATGCATGACGCATGGGGGGAAGGTCCGAAGTGGGGCCAGCGCCGGCTGCTGCCGGTCCGTCAACGATCGCCAACATCTGCCATTCCTGGATTTCTCTTCTCACTCCTCGTCGAACTCCTCTGCCCATAGTTACTCGTAGCTATGATGCGATCAGTCACGACAATTTCGAGTAATTTTTACCGAGGCTTTTTTCGGCTCTGTTAGGCTGATATGCATGGCATCTATACCAGAATTCTCTGACATTGATTGCTGTTGCTCGACTGAAACGAAGTGTCTTTCCGTTGGATTGATCGTTAAACCGAAACGGCCACTCAGCGACTGCCGCGAAGCAGTCGCCCAGGGCCGGTTATCTAAGTCGAGAAGGGGGGGGGAGGGAGGGAGGGGATTCGCTGATGAACTCTCCCATTACTGGTCTACGGTGGATTCAGTCTTGAACTTTCTTCTTGAACCTAGCAGTGCAGCTCAGCTAAACTCCATCATCAAAGATTCTTGTTCCCAAGTTCTGGCGTTGAATGACATCGAAGTATCTATCAGTATGTTCCGCCTGGGCAGTGGTCGAGGGTCAAGGTGTTGCAGGTGGTGTGGGAGGCGTTCCTGTAGGCCATGAGCCTAACACATCCATCATTGTGAGCTCGAGGATCGGCGGCACGGTGTTAATATGGACAGGCTCCGGAGATGCCCCAAAGATCCCTGTTTGCCATCGTTGCCGAAAATCCCATCTCCGGCGCTATGCAGGTTTGCGGTATGTGTGCGAGTCACGAACTACCTCGGCGCTAGAGTCTGCAGAGACGGCATGGTTTTCTCAACTTGGATTGAACTATTACGAAGGCACCAGTGAGTTGAGGGCTTTGGCAAGTCGCAACTACTGTAGGCTCGCTAACTCGAGCCCTGGACTCAGGGGTATATACAAAGTCTGGGAGCCGCAATCCCACTGGCCAGACCGATAATGAGACAGTCGCTGCTCACCATGAGCTGTTTCTGAAGCTTTGTTTAGCTGATGACCCGCAGACGATGTCGATTGCATCTGGCAACGCCGAGGGCGAGAACAACAGGCCAACATTCATCGGTATGAGAACGCCATCATCCAGATGTGGCGAATACACGGTTCCGAGGTCCGACTCAACGGAGCTTTGGCAGTCGCCTATACTCTCCGTGCTCTCCGAAAATACCGCATGCCATTGTCAGGCCGATCCCCGACGTCAAGCTCTCATCCTAGGCAGCAGACCGGGCTCGTCCCAATCCGCAATGTATGTGCTTCATTGGTGAATATCAAAACGCTGCAAATCCAGCTAGACCATTTCTAGGTAATAGTTTGTTGATACTGACTTGCTTTAGCTCCGGTCAAGGCGTTGCTCCGTGCCATCCATCCTCGTAACTACCAAGTTCGAGCTGGCCGCGACCCGCTCTAGGCATTGGAAGAGACATGCTTCAAGCCAATATGAACAGCGGCTTTTCCAGAAATATGTCCTGCTTCAGGAGGGCCTTTTATTCCAACGTCCTGCAACTGGGCAGGTTTGGGAGTGATAAAACACTGTGTTGGGCGGCGATGCAATCCGTGATGTGCACTGTGGGCTTACCGCTATGGTGTTGCGTTACAGATTAGTGTACTCAGAAACAAAGTATACATTCGCGATTCAGCTTGGGTAGTTATTGTTAGTAACCAAAGGTAACCAACCGACCGCGCGCTCCGCCCGCCGCTCAGGGGTTACACCGTGTTCGGCGCCATGCAGCCTTTTGAATTTTCCAGACCAGAGGTCATGCGACTGCTTTGTCTAAACATTGAGTGCACTAATTTCGTAGGCTAGAAACTTTGAATCTTCTCGTTTGTCCTTGTTGTTTCGTCGATCCTTTCGTCTGGCTATCGATGCAGGGAGGCTCTGTAGAGTAAACTAGGTACGTACTCAAACAGCAGACCACCGCATCCTTGCATGCGACCCGTGGCTGACGCGTGGTTTTCTCGGTGCCATGCTCTCGGATGAGATGCTGGGTGACATGATGAACCACGGTCGCGAGGTTCAAGGCTGGCGCTGCTATTGACTTGTTACTGCCGAGTATCTGGGGTTGGAAATCATGGACAGGACCGGGAGCTTCGACGTCTACGCACCCTCACGTAGGCTTGAGTTGAAACCGGTCAACCCAGAGTCAAACATGCTGTTCGATCAAAATATAGATCTACAAGGGGCAAAAGGGTTTCCGAGAAAAACATATGGAACAAAAGTTTAACTGTGGTATGTCAAGAAGTGGAACTGAGGATGGACCGGCCCCCGCCTCAATCATGTTCCGATCCTTGCATAGACAGCACGGCATCATGTGGTACTATCCACGATAACTTGTGCTCGTCCGATATTATACAAGGAGAGCTTCTGGTATACAGCACCCGGGCTTAGAACATAAGTCCGTTGCGCCAGTTCCCAGCCGTCACAACGTGCATGTCCTAGACAATCCTCACGAACACTTGGCTTTCATTTTCTGGAGCCTGTCCCAGCGGCCGCACTAGATGTGGATGCGTGGGAATCCCTTGCCGCTTTCTGTCACATTCTTCGGGATCGGGCCGCACCGGTACCCGACTTTGTTGGGTTTCGCTGGCGCAGAAGGTAACGCAGCAGTCGGTCTCGTTGTTCTGCCAGACATAGCTTGTGAACGGAAGATTGTAGAAGGTTTCCTGTATTAGGATCTTGGTGTGCCTTCCCGTGAAGTTTGCAAACTCGCAGCCCTGGAAGGCTACTCTCTCAAACACAGCCGGGGTTGTTTGGTTATGAAGGAACGTGATGGTCCTCCGTGGTGCACTAGACGTAGTGGACGATGAGGTGGTGGTCGTTGGGGTGGGGGAGCTGATTCGGGGTTAGCATGAACCGGTTCCCTGGTTGCACAACGGGCCCGAAGCCTTTTTTTTTGCTCACCTCGTTGTCCTAGGACTATCCGCAGCCGAGTCGCTCCGGGGCCGTTGTTTCCGCCGCGGCCTCTGCGTCCTCTTCTAACAACCGCCTCGCGACCAATGAGCCGCCTACTCCGCCGCCGATGGCTATTGCCACAACGACCAAGCCAATGATCAAGGCGATAATAATGAAGCAGCGTTTTGGCAGCCCGCATATACGCTTCTTAGGCTCCGAGTCGGCATTCATGTAGGCCTGCTCGACGTCGAGCGGGGGGGAAGATTGCCACGAAACAGAACTGTTAGGGCTTATTGCGGGCTTCACAGTCAGTTCGACCGATCTAGCCATAAAATGTGCTGCTCAAGATAGGTTTTACCTAGCACGCGACCCCAGAGGACGGGAGTCTGTTTTCTAAACCGACAACTTTTCTCCGACACCCGTCGTAATTTATTTTCGGTCTGGTTGCAGTCCGTATCATCCACCGGGAAACCTCAAAATATCCATCTTTAACAGCTCTAGCCCCTGTTCTGGCGCAGCAGAAGCGCTCTCGACGGGCTGGCACCGAGGGATCCCCTCGCCTACACAGTATGCAACCGTGCAGCCATTTTACCCTGTTCTGGGAACAGTGCCTGGGCCGTGCTTCACACACACGGCGCAAAAGTGTAACCTTACACCCACCTGTTGAAATCGACAGATAATGACAGCCAACGGTTAGGCTCCCCATGCCTTTACTTGCCTCCACGAGATTCCGTTCCATGCGCAGTTCTTGTCCGCCACGTCAACGCACCACGTACCGAGGACGACGGTGCTGCTTTGTGGCACAGCACTCCTTGCCATGAAGCAAGGCCACGACCAGCAAGGTTTAGATTTTCGGTAACCGTTGGGGTTCATCTGACTTGACTTTCCTTGTCAGAGACGGCAGGGAGTCAATTGGTCAGCCCCCTCCAGGCTTCCACTGACCTACCGACCTCGACCTGGATGCGGTAGTGTCCCCTTGCACGTATGACGGGACAAAGGGCGGAAATGCTGCGACAAGGGCCATCACCCTCCAGCTGAGGGAAGCTCCGTGCCTTGAAAAAAATGGTCCATTTCTCAAGGCATGCCTACTCCGCGTATGCAGTTAACGTGAACTTCCATTGGAAAGGGAGGCTCGTCCGTCTTAAGTCGTCCATCAGCCAGGCATCTTGTTTCCTCCTCGGGATGGGTTCTTTTGCGCTGCTTGCGCTTAGGAAACGGAGCTGTTCCATACCAGACGAGGACAAAACATATGCAGTGCGCTAGAGACGGCTTTGGGATTTTCGGGGGCACCGTGCCCTGGTCACGGCTTTGCAATGGAAGTACCGAACGGTATTCATCGCTGCCCTGCAGAGCTTCGGCGTCACACCAGTAGCTTTATAAACACAGCACAGCCAGAGAGAATGTGACTCTCCCTACGACCCTCTGGCATATGCGAAACGGGATCTGCTTGTGGTCGGGCTTTGAACTGGGCACGGAGGATAGATTCCGCAAAGGGAAGGTGGGAGACTTTGACTCCAGCCCGTTCTTCTCTTCCGTGTGTGCCCCGTGCGGGGTACGTTGACGATTTTGAGTGACAATCACAGAACCGATCAACGGTTTCGAGCCATTGAGAGCCTGCATCCACAGCCAGTCATGGAAGTAGAGCTATTCTTGGACAAGCGCAAGCCACATCCTTCCTCGTCGCTGAACGATCAGAATTTCCCTGCAACATCGCACGGTTCCTAGACATCAAATTACCAACAACTCAAACATTTGAGATATTGAGACATTGGAAGGTGCAGGTACTCTCAAGCTCCAAAGAAAAACCTTGACAGGTTGAGGCAATGGAATAATGATGAGTTTACGGATTGATGAGATGGTTAGGGTGTTACGGATTCTACGGAGTAACTAACGTTAGTTACTCGGGGAAAAAAAGGGACACAATCACAGCCAGCAGGGTTAGGGTTGAACCGGCGAGCTGTCCACGTTGGCTGTTGTGGACAAGGAGAAAAACATTGGACTCTTTCAAACACAGACACGGTGGTCCTCTTGCCATTTAGTCCGCGCCAGAGATGTCTCTTCAGGTGCAATTTCGGGGCCACACAACCGCCGGTTTCTCTTTGGTTATCACGCCATCCGTATGGTGGTGCAATTTTTAGTCAGGAGGCGAAACGCATTTCCTCTTCTCTTTGCAGGTGAGGCTCCCCTCGCCGACGTCGGCTTGATGCAGGAAAAACTTTCCGGTCCAGCAAACCAAGGCCGGACCGACTCTCATCGCATGTGGCCGGGCAGTCCCGGCCCCTCATCAATCTTGCCAAGGCCAATGATCTTATCAGATGATCAGTGAAACGTTTTTTTTTTTTTTTTACCAGGGGGTACAGGGAAACGACCCCCACAACCCACAGTGACGGTACTTGTAGGTAAGTCCATCTCCTCGGCTCAACAGAACGGAAGCCCGAGTTGGACCGCTGGGTTACGTATCCGTAAATACGGCTAGCTGGGGGTCCCAATGCCTTGTGGGTATTGCGTGAGGCAATTTCTGATCTGCTCGCTGAACCAGGTGCCTGCGATACCTGATGTAGAGAAGACGAACCACATCCATGGTGTTGTGTTCATAAGGTGCCATACCTCACCGAACAGCTCAGAGGCTGACCTCTGACCTCTTCATATTCAAGCCCAACCAGTGCCGCTGTTTGACCCTTGTATTGACATTGGGCAAAGAGCCAGAACCAGAATTATGGTGCTACCAGCCTTGGGACTTCCAACGTCGACCTCACTTTGCCTGCGTGAACGACGCCTCTGGCGGTTCCGCAAACCTCGGCCCCCCCTCGACATCTTGAGAATGCGCTAGGCTTAATCAGTGTTAGCGACCCCATCTCATCCTCGTCATACGATCTGATAAACAATTTTTCTTCCCTTCGTCCCGGAATCCAGCGACGCGCGCAACCCCGGGGACCTGACAACCTTCCGTTCTTCGGAGAAGACAGGGATCATGCGAGCCGCGTAGGCCGTTGATTGGTCGGGGCGCCGGTCAAGATGGACTCTTTGATTATCTTGATCCGAGATAATCTTGCGTGAAGGGATGTGCTTCAACCAAGCTGCTCGAAAAATGGCTCTCCTTGACTTTCCACACGCCCCTTCCCTCATGCACGCCCCGCCATCCAACCGATTTAATCAACTCACGAGCTTCCCAAAAAGAGAAAATACATGGAGCATATATCATAGAATGCCAATGCCAATGCTGTTTATCCCGCATATCGGATGCTTTCTGTCGCGCCGGTCGTTCGATGACCACGGGGAAGCGGGTCAGCATCCAGTGTGGGACGTGGGGTCATCAGGGTTCCATGAGCTGGGTCTGCGGACGGGGTTCACCCCTTGTGGATGTTTAGCCAGGTACCGGTACCCTCAAGTCCGGTTCTATTCTCTAGGCGGAGCTAACCTGCCACCGCTCGCCCATATGTACCAAAATGACGCTGGCCGCCTCCCTCTCCGGCTCTTTTCCCTCCAACTCTCGTTCTCTCTTGGTGCTTTTCTTCTAAAAGGCGACGAGTTTCCCTTTTCATGCTCTTCGCTGGGACCTTGGTCGCTGCCACTTCGCCATCACCTTGCTGCATCACCCCAGCCTGACGTGCCGGAGGCATTGCCCCCCCCCCCCAGCAACGGTACACAACATCCTTCTCTATCGTTACTTTGTGAAACCCGGAGACGCTTATACACCTCTTCGCAAGGCTGCATCTAATTTGAACGTTGAGTCTTTGCTGCTAGCCGCCTTCCAAACCTGCACCCTAGAAACACCATCTTCATCATGTCGCCTCACATCGCCGACGAGGGCGTCCAATATTCGGACGACGTAAATGGCGCCCGCCGCCACGGCATCGACGCAGAGGCAGTACCTCAATTAATCGACAGCGCGACTTTGAACAGCTCCTCAAATGGCGCCTCGGTCCAAACCGGACCCAAGAGTCCCTACCTTAAGGCAGCCGACCCCAACTCGGTGTTGGATCTTGTCTGCGTCGGGTTCGGACCAGCCAGCGTGGCGATTGCGGTTGCCCTCCATGACACTCTGGAGGCGGGCAAGCTGCCCGAGGCGCCCAAAGTGCTGTTCCTCGAGAAGCAGCCCCGTTTCGCTTGGCATGCCGGCATGCTTCTCCCTGGGGCCAAGATGCAGATCTCTTTCGTCAAAGATCTCGCCTCACTGCGCGACCCTCGGTCCAACTTTACGTTTCTCAACTATCTGCACAAGAACAACCGGTTGATTGATTTCATCAATCTTAACACCTTCTTACCCGCCCGCGCCGAGTTTGAGGACTATCTCCGCTGGTGCGCTGGCCACTTTAACGACGTTGTCCGGTACCAGGCCGAGGTGGTCTCCATTGCCCCCGTCCAGGAGGATGGCCCTGCCAAGATCTTCGCCGTGACGTCCCGCAATGTCAAGACCGGTGTCATCACGACATACCAGGCGCGGAATGTTGTGGTGGCGGTGGGCGGGCAAGCCTCTGTCCCCAAGCTGTTCCCCGCTCGCCATCCTCGCGTCATCCACTCATCGCAGTACGCTCAGGTAGTGCCGGAGATCCTGTCCGACAGGTCGGCGCCCTACCGCGTGGCTGTGATTGGCGCAGGCCAAAGCGCTGCCGAGATTTTCAGCAACGTTCAAACTCTGTACCCGAACAGCAAAACGTACATGGTGATGCGGTCCGAGTTCCTGCGGCCGAGTGACGATTCCCCATTGTGAGTACCTCTCTTCTGTTCTGGCCTCGAATCGCATGGTCGGGTTTGTTCTAACGTACGTTCCCCTCATCCAGCATCAACAGCATCTTCAACCCGGAGTTTATCGACCACCTCTATCCCAAGCCGTCGTCCTATCGATCCAACCTGATCGCTGATGCCAAGGCGACCAACTACGGTGTCGTCCGCCTTGAGCTCATCGAGCACCTCTTTGAGGTCATGTATCACCAGAAGCGGACCTTGGGACCTGACGAAACACAGTGGCCGCACCGGATTCTCGCCGGGCGCGAGGTTCTGTCCGTCCAGGATAAGGGCGACAAGATCAGCCTGAAGGTTGCTATGATCCCCACTGCCGGAACTGCTGATGGGCCTTTGCTCGGAGAAGAGGTGCTCGAAGCCGACATTGTCATCTGCGCCACTGGCTACCAGCGCAAGGCCCACGTGGATATGCTCAAGGGCGCTTGGCACCTCCTCCCCCAGCTGGCCCCGGCGGAGGCCCAAGGCCCGAGGAACGACAGGTGGGTTGTAGAGACGGGCGAGGCTGAATCCCGCTCGTCTCGGGTGATCGAAGTGAGTCGGGATTACAGCGTCCGGTTCGCGCCCGGGGCGGTCGCCGCCGGTTCTGGAGTCTGGTTGCAAGGCTGTTGCGAGGCAACACACGGTGTAAGTTTGCTTTGTTCCTTCACAAGCTTCTGAAGATCGCTGCTAACTAGGCACAGCTGAGTGATACCCTGCTTTCGGTGCTGTCGACGCGGTCAGGTGAGATGGTTAAGTCTATTTTTGGCGCATCGGCATAAGTCTGGGTGAGAAGGCGACGGTATTTGAACTTGAATTTGCATCTTGTAGTTGGCGTTCCGGGATAATTGTCCTTTTTAAAATGAAAATCGGGTTAGGATCTTGATCTTCACATCACGTTCTCTTGCCACCCACCTTCCTCTCCCTCTGCATCGACGCCGGAGCCATACCGCCAGGCTCGGGGCCCTACCCCTACTTTTGCAAAGAACATTGGAGTGAACAGATCTCAGGGATATTGAAGAGCCATTGGATCACTGCTCCTCGTCCCCAAGAGTGCCATGGGAAGCCCCCGGTTCGTGCTTGGGGCTATTTGGTTTGTGTTGCAGTAGCAGGTATATATGGTGCACTAGCTGATGGCAGCATCAGCGGATCCGTTTTTGCTGTCACAGTTATGAGCCCGGTCCTCTTCTGTTTACGCAGCGGTATGTTGATAGTGCTACCTGCACTGTAAAAGTTATATATAATGAGAAGGCTCTGAGTTCGAAACCTGTGTTTGCACCCCTGACACAAAGGACGTTTTTAGGGTGGCGTCTGATAAATAAACACCCGGGCACCCCTCGGGGGTGCGATGGAGGATAGAGATGAAATTTCCTCTAACTCCAAGTCAGGATAAATAAGTGCACCAGGGAACTCAGACCTCGACTAATCGCCTCGGTCTGGGGGGTGTGTTGCAGTAGCAGGTATATATGGTGCACTAGCTGATGGCAGCATCAGCGGATCCGTTTTTGCTGTCACAGTTTGATAGAGGATGTGATCTCCGCGGCCTGCGGGAACCGGCTGCTGGGTGTAACCCACTCACTCCCGGTCTCAAGGCAGACGGGACTTGCGGAACTTGCGTGGTGACTTCCTACCACCTAGGTAAGTAAGACGGGCTGCATTCATCCAAAGTTCCCCCGCACTCATTCGGGGGCTTCGGAGAGCCAAATATTTTATGTCACAGGGCGTGGGGGTGAAAGCACGCCTTCCGGTCTCAACATGCATCCTTTTCCCTTCCCTGCGCTCACTAAACCGGATGTGGACCCGGTCCGTGAGTTAGGGCATTCTGTGATGGCCCGGACCTGTGAGAGTGCATACGACGGAAAGGAGTGGTTGGAAGCTGTTATTCAAAGGAAGAAAACAACTATCTGATGTGCCTCTCCTGGAGGCTCCTTATATACACGATGGATGCCCAGAATGGCGGTCTGAGCAGGCAGAATGACTGCTGGGGTTCAGGACCGGGGTATGAGTCCCCATAGATCCTGTCACACATTCCATCTGTCTCCATGGCTGCAGTCAGCAGAGACGCTCAAGGTTGTCAACTTTGAGTTACGAGAGGTTTTGGCTGCCCGCCCTGGGTCACATGGTCTTTAACCCGACACCCTGACCCTACCCCGTCCTGGACAAGCAGTGTGCACGAAGAATCCATCACCACCCAAACTCCGCCACAGCGGCGCGGCGGCTCCCTTTCTCGGCTGTTCAATCTTGCAACGTTGAGACAATCCGAAAACCTCTAAAGTTGAGGACCTGTAACTTAAGAGGTTCGCTCTGCGATCTCTGATCAGTTACGCTCGCGCCGTTGGCAGAAAGTGTCAAGTGGGGACAAGGCAAGTAGCGGACGACGCTGAGCTGCTGAGTTTTAAACCCCCCAAAAGGTTACACAACCAAGACGCAGGACCCGACCACCGCTCTGCCCCTTGATGCCGTTCTGGAACCACACGCAACAAGAGACATCTGCGCCGTACCGCTGAGGTGACAAAGCACCATCAGGAACTTACCAGACGGGAAGTTCTTCCGTCACCCTTCAGCCAATAACGTGCTGTCAGAAACAAATCACACCCTCACGAATCGCCCCTCCCTCGGACGTGCCCAATCAGAGACTGTTGATTTCGAACACATTTCGTCGACAAACTTTGTGATCTTGTGATTGATTGCTCTAGCTTGTGCTCGGTACTTACCAAGCTGGGAAAGAGGTCAATAAGACATCGAGTGACAAGTTGGGGGTGTTACTGGGGACGTGGCCCGTCCGGTGAATGACCTGGTAGGTACATCCAGGTCCCCAGTTCAAACCATGGCATCTCCCGTCGCAATCTCATTCTTAACATACCTAGTAGTTAGCTAGTGATCCAGGATGGCTTCGCTCAGTTCAGACTCGGACAATGCCATGTCCATTGTCAACCATCCTCCCACTCGGCTACCTGGACCTCGCCTACTTCATCACCTCGTTCAGCAGCATTCAGAGGATGGACAGCCGGCCATCGACTTCCTTGCACTCGACGAGTCCCGGGCGTCTCTCACGTACCGGGAACTACACGACGCATCTGATGCCCTGGCCTCACGGATCGCGTGCCGAACCAGTCAACGAAGGAAGGATGGCAACCTTGTCGTGCCAGTCCTAATCCCACAGAGCCCAGAGCTCTACATCGCCCTGTTGGCGATCTTAAAGGCGGGTGGAGCCTTTTGCCCCATGAATCTGGACGTGCCGCCTGAACGAGCAAAGTTTATTTTAGGGGATGTCGCGGCGGAGCTTGTCATCACGACCTCCGAGCTCGCGCCAAAGCTCCCAGAGGGCGGTCACTCGGTCCTGATCGTCGATGATAAGCCATCCGAGAGTAGCCCAGTTGGCACGCCGTACCGACAGGCTACGTCGGCAGACCTAGCGTATGTCATGTACACATCGGGCTCCACGGGCACGCCAAAGGGGGTCGGGATCACCCACGACGCTGCCACACAGAGTTTGCTCGCCCATGACCGGCACATACCGAGCTTCTCTCGATTCCTTCAGTTTGCCGCCCCGACGTTTGATGTCTCCGTCTTTGAGATTTTCTTCCCCCTTTTTCGGGGAAAGACGCTTGTGGCCTGCTCTCGACCCGCCATGCTGAACGACCTGCCCGGCGTCCTGCGTAAGATGGACGTGGACGCTTGTGAGCTCACGCCAAGCGTTGCGGGCAGCCTTCTTCGCCGACGAGATAACGCTCCCGGACTTCGGCTGCTTTTGACCATTGGCGAGATGCTCACAAAGCCTGTCATTGAGGAGTTCGGAGGCAGCCATGACCGCCCGAGCATGCTCTGGGCAATGTACGGTCCGACAGAAGCGGCCATTCACTGCACCCTGCAGCCTGCAGCCACTCACGACTCTACAATTCGCAACATCGGAATCCCTCTTGACACGACTTCGGCGTTCATTCTGAGAGTTTCGGAAGATGGGAGTGGCGGCAACAGGGACTTTGAGGTTCTTCCCCGAGGGGAGATTGGAGAGTTGGCAGTCGGTGGCCATCAGCTTGCGCAAGGGTACCTCAACCGGCGTGAACAGACCGCTGCGGCTTTCATTGAAACCCCCTACGGCCGTCTCTACCGGACTGGTGACAAGGCCAGAATGCTCCATGACGGAAGGCTTGAGTGCCTAGGCCGCATATCCGACGGACAGGTCAAGCTCCGTGGCCAGCGAATGGAGCTCGGTGAGGTGGAGCACGCGGCGTTGAGGGTACCGGGCTGTCATAGCGCCGTGGCTGCCGTGATGGGCGCGACGCTGGTCCTGTTTTGCGCCGCTGACGGCCCACCGGATGTGGTGACCGAGGCTGTCATGGAGTCATGCAGGCAGTGGCTTCCAGGGTTTATGTTGCCTGGTGACATCATTGTTTTCGACAGCTTCCCACGTCTCGCGTCCGGCAAAGTCGACAGGAAACGGATGATCGAGGAGTACAAATCCCGCGGCCCGGGGGATTCTCTGGAGCCTGCCTTCATGGATGATTTGGAGAGGCAAATCCACAGGCTGACGCGTGACCTTTTGGGTGTCAACATCCAGCCGGGCGAAGACTTGGCCAAGGCAGGTCTGGACTCTCTCACTGCAATCAGGCTTGCCTCGGTCTTGAGGAACGCAGGTTTTGAGGTTGGAGCGCTTGACATCCTGGAGTCGCGCGGTGTGTCAGAGCTGGCGGGTCGTTTGCGATCTCGTCCAACAATGCTGGGATCAGAGCGGCCGCAGGCTGTCACCAATGCCACCAGACTGGATCAATCCCACATCCTTGCCAGCCATACACTCCTGGAACGATACACCGACAGAGTCGATGCGGTCATGCCCTGCACACCACTCCAGGCCTCCATGCTGGCTGAGACGGCCAGAGACCAGCGGGCATATTGCAACTGGGTTGAACTCGGGTTCAATGGTGGCGTGTCCCCGGAATTGATTCGCTCCTGGTTTGTGAAGCTTGCCCAAGCAAACGAGATTCTACGGACAGGATTTGTCCACCAGGACGGGCAGTTTCTCCAAGTCGTACTCAACGGCGTCGATGACTCCACCATTTCCATCTGCGACTCCCCTGGACGTCAATTTGAACTCGACGTTCAGTCAGGCTTGATGTTTCCGTTCCGAGTTTCAATATCGACTCTGGAAACACACAACGTCAGGAGGGTGGTACTGCAGATGCACCACGCAGTGTACGACGGCTGGTCGCTGGACCTGCTGCTGACAGATCTTGCCAACCTTGCCCAGGGGCTGCAGCTAGACGTCAGGCCGCAGTTTCGGCTGGTCACGGGATTCATTCACTCAGAAGCTTTCGACGAGGCATGCAACATCGCAAGGGAGTTCTGGGCGGGCGCCCTATTAGGATACCAACCACCTGTGCTCCCGGTCCTGAACGCACGCGTTGTGCCCACATCAACCACAGAATCATTCAGCTTCTCTCTCAATGCAACTCCCGAAACGGTCAAAGCAACCATGAAAACCCTCGGATGCAGCATCCAGGCCATATTTCAGGCCGCGGTGGCGTGGCTGTGGAGCTCCATGCTTGGGAGTGAGGATGTGGTCATCGGCACCATTCAGTCGGGAAGGACGGTTCCCATCACTGGGGTTGAAACCATCATCGGACCTTGCATCGCAGCCGTGCCCCTTCGGGTAGACCTGTCTCAGATGCAAACGATTCAGGACCTGGTCGTGGGCGTGCATGCTGCCAATCGTGCGACTCTGGCTCATGGCGTCCTACCTCTCGCCGAGATCAAAAGCCTCGCAGGAATCCCACCAGGACAGGCGTGTTATGACGTTGCGTTCATCTACCAGGAATCACCCCACAGCAAGAGCTGGCGGACGGGCGCGTTTGACGTGGTGACCCAGCAGGACTACCTGGAAACCAAACTCCTCATTGAAGTCGAACCGAAGAACGACGAATTTGAGATGCGCCTGACATACCACTCTGATGTGTTTCCCGAGCATCAAATCAAAGCCATGGTTAGTTTGCTTGACGTGGCAATCGTGTTCATGGCGGGGAACCTCACCGCGGACCTGGCCTCGGTCCGCAAGGCGCTTCCGCAGGAACACGCCTCTGTGTACAACCTCAATCCGAAAAGGTTTGAAGGAGTTCCGGATCTGGCTCATGCGGTTGACCGGATTGCCAACCGGTTTCCAGACAAAGACGCCGTCTGTTTCGCGGAGCATATCTCAGATGGGATGCTGACCACAACGACCATCACATTTGCTGAGCTCAACTTCACTGCGGAGACAATGGCGGAGCACATCCGTCAACGCGGAGCCTCGGAAGGAAGAGTCATCGCCATTGTCATGGAAAAGTCAATCCGGCTATATACTGCCATTCTCGCCATCCTGAAGACCGGCAATGCATACCTCCCCCTCCTGCCCAGCACTCCTATCTCGAGGCTCGCCGATATTCTCGAGCACGCTGAGATCAACATTTGTCTTGTCGATGCGTCTTCGAAAGCCAGGCTGGAAGGCCATGTCCATTGTCATCTTCTCGACATCGAAGCGCTAGATCTGCACTCAAGACCTGGTAGCACAATCGCTCCTGCGCCCGACCCGGACCGCCTCGCATACGTCATCTACACTTCCGGGAGCACCGGAGCCCCCAAGGGTGTCTGCGTGACGCAACGAAACGTCATGAGCAACCTTGATGCCCTGTCACGCATCTATCCAGTCGGCGAACATTCCAGGCTTTTGCAATCATGCTCCCAAGCGTTTGACGTGTCCGTCTTTGAGATCTTCTTCGCCTGGACTCAAGGCATGTGTCTCTGCTCGGCGACCAACGACACGCTGTTTGAAGATCTGGAGCGGTCGATTCGCAAGCTGTACATCACCCATCTCAGCATGACGCCGACGGTGGCGTCCCTTGTTGACCCAGGCAAGGTCCCATCCGTCACGTTTCTCGTCACCGCCGGCGAGCCGATGACCGAGGCGGTTGCGCGCAAGTGGGGCGACAAGCTATACCAGGGCTACGGTCCATCCGAGACGACAAACATCTGCAGTGTCAAGAGGATGGACGGGAATGCAGCTATCCGGCACCTGGGGTGGAGTCTCGACAACACCTCGACGTTTGTTTTGACCCCTGACAGCCTGGATCCCGTGCCGCACGGTTGCCTCGGAGAACTGTGTTTTGGTGGGGATCAGGTGGCTCAGGGGTATCTTGGCGCAGAGGATCTGACAGCCGCAAAGTTCATCAACCACCCCCTTTTCGGCCGCATCTACCGGTCAGGAGACCTTGGCCGGATGCTCCCTGACGGTTCCATGGTCATTGTGGGGCGTGTTGACGACCAAATCAAGATCCGTGGCCAGCGCGTCGAACTTAATGAGATCACAGAGACCATCCGCCAGTCAGCTAATGGAGTGGATTGCGCGACCCTGCTGCTTCGCGATCACGAGACTGGATCCCGGGACCTTATCATCTCATACCTAGTCCCGCATCAGCGCAAAGGAGCCATGTTTCACGTTCTGGAGATGGATGGGTTCCTGAGGGAGAAGCTCCAGGCCTTGTATCATGTCCTCGAATCTCGACTCCCTGCGTACATGGTCCCCTCTGCTATCGTCCCGGTGTCTGCCTTGCCAGCCACAGCCTCAGGGAAGCTGGACAGGTCACGGCTCAAACAAATCTTTCAGAACCTGGATAATGACCATGTTTCGGCCATTAGTCATGGCACAACACCCAGCGCGGCGAACGATGGGGAATGGTCCGCCAACGAACTTCAAGTTGCTGAGGTCTTGGCGGCTGCGCTAGGTGTCGAAAAGAACGCCGTTGGAAGATGGACACCTCTGGCCACTCTAGGATTGGATTCCATCTCCGCCATTCAGGTTTCGAGGCAGCTGGCTAACAAGTTCAAGACACGCCTCCCGATTTCGGTCATTCTTCAGAACCCCTGTGTCACCAGGCTTGCGAGGGTTTTGCAGGATGTTGGAGCACAAGGCGCATCGTTTGAAGTTCAAGAAGATACCAGGGAGCTTGTCTCAGCGGGGGCCTTGGAGATGGCAACACGGAAGCTTCAAGAACTCGGGAAACCGTTTCTTCGCCTTCTCCCGTGCACTCCGCTCCAAGAAGCCATGCTCATTGCCTCGTCTGGCAGCAATCGATACCTCAACAAAATGCTCTTCCGCGTCCTGGGGGATATGGAGCGTCTGAAGGAGGCTTGGAACATCATGGTTGCCCGCCATGACATTCTCCACACGTGTTTCATCGCCACGAACCACCCTCAGTCGCCAATCTTGCAAGTCGTTCTTGCCGACTGGCAGGCCCCTTGGCTAGAGTTCGAACTGGATGGGAAGCAGTTGACGTTGGACGACTGCATTGCGCGTCAAGTTGAGCAAATCCCGGAGGCCATTGACTTGGCAGAACCAGCTCTCTCATTTGCCATCATCAGGGACGAAAGGCATGTTCATCTTTCCTTTGTTTGCCACCACGCACTATATGACGGCGTCGCCATGGGGAAGCTTCTTGAAGAAGTTGAGAAGTGCGTATCGGGATGCGCGCTTCCTCCGTCACCATCCTACGAGCAGTTCTTGCGCATGTCCATGTTCTTGCCGGACAATACTGAATCGTTTTGGCAAAATCATCTGGATGGCTACAACCCGAAGCTCACAACACACCTGAGATCTGACATTCGCGAATGTCACCGCGGGGAGACCAGCTTTCAGCTTGACATGCTGCTTTCCACAGTCCAAAGCAAAACCAGGGACCTTGGGATCTCGCTTCTGGCGCTTGTTCAGTCTGCATGGTCTCTGACGCTCGGAGCACTATTTCGGACGGACGACGTCTGTTTTGGCAATGTTTTCAATGGCCGTTCGCTACCTGTCGATGGGATGAATGGCGTTGTTGCACCCTGCTTCAACACGCTTCCTGTCCGCATGAGCATGACCGGAAAGCGGCGAAACATCGATCTCATGAGGGCATTCCAGAACGCCAATGTCGAGCTCCTACGATACCAGTTCACCCCCCTCCGACGAGTTCGAGCTCTCTTTTCTCACTTACATGATCCTCGGCTGTTTGATACCCTTTTGCTTTTGCAACAATCTCTTCGTCCCCTCGATCATTCACTGTGGACCTTGGAGCGCGATGACGGAGAGATGGATGTAAGTTCCCCAGATACCAGTTCATCAATGGAAACTAAAAGGCAACACAGGTTCCTCTTGTGTGCGAAGTGACACCCGATGCATCGGCAGACCTGCTTAAGATCAAGATCCATATCTCTGAACGGTAAGCCCGAGACGCCTTTTGGTGTTCAAGGCAGACGCTAACCACGCCCCAGCCAAGCTCTGGCCCCTGGCGTTGCCGGGCTCGCTTCCGACCTATTCCTCACTGCTCTCAACTATTGCCTTCATTTCCCCGGATCCAATGCCACTCTGGCTAGCTTGCCACCGGGACTGGCTAATCGCCTCGATCGCGTTGTGTTTCCCCTGCCTTCGCACGCCGAGGCCAACAGCCAGCCAGCGATGATGTCTGAGAACTGGACACCAACAGAGAGCTCAGTCCGGGATGTGTTGGCTGATATCTCATCCATGGCACGCAGCCTGATACGCCGGCAAACCACGATCTATCAACTTGGCCTTGATAGCATTGGCGCCGTGCGGGTCGCCGGGAAGCTTCGCAACCTTGGTCATAGAGTTCTCCCGAGCGACGTGATCGAGAACCCGACGTGCGAGAAGCTTGCTCGGTTCATTGAAAGTCGGGATGCTGCTGTGGGTCCTGTGAAGACCTACAACTTTGACAAGTTTCAGTCACAGGTGGCATCGCAAGTCGTGGCCTACGGCATACCCTCTCATGTCGCTGAGCACGCTCTGCCTTGCACACCGGTCCAGTCTGCTATGATGGCTCAGTTCATCAAGTCTGATGGCCGCGACTATTTCAACTACCTAAGCTTCGAGCTCGACGATGACATCACCGCTGAAGGCATGGCCGATGCGTGGCGAACCGTCTCGCAAGCCTATCCAATCCTCAGAACGGCAATCATACCTGTGGAACATGACGAAGTAGCGTTTGCTATGGTTCAAAACGCCGAGCACAGCCAGACGGTGTGCGTTGAGCCGGACCAAGTATTTGATCTGGAGAAGTGGCGGGTTCAAGCCGCGAGGGATGCTGCCCAGGTCCCTCATTCCCGGCTGTGGTGCGTCGCCTTGGTGACAGGAAAGAAGCGGGTAGCGATGCATCTCGCCATTCACCATGCGCTGTACGATGCGCAGTCACTAGGGGTCATTCTGGATGCGCTGTCTGCGGTCTTGAAAGGCAACCGGGTACCTCCAAAGTCAGCCCCTGCTCTCGCCGTTTCCGATATCTTCGCCATGATCTCCTCGGCCACCGACGATGTCACGCGGTTCTGGAGGAGCCAGTCTGACCAGGTAGTCGTCAATTACTTCCCGGTTATGACTCCGCTGCGCGATCCGTCACGAGAGATCTTGACCACACGTGCTAGGAGCAGTGCCCCCTTGGCCTCCCTAGAACGAGCTGTTTCTACAGCGGGATACACAATGCAAGCGGTTCTCCAAGCGGCATGGGCTCGAATCTTGTCGGCATACCTTGGAGAAGGCTCGGTTGTGTTTGGGGTTGTGTTTTCGGGTCGAAGCACTGAAGGAACCAAGGATTCCGCGTTCCCGTGCCTTACGACGCTTCCGGTGATCGCCACCAGCAACGCTTCAAATCGCCTTCACCTGGACGCCATGATGCAGTACAATACGGCACTCTTCAAGCAGCAACATCAACCGCTGTCACGCATCCAGCAGCTGCTCGGATTCCGTGATGTTAAGCTGTTCGACACTCTCCTTGTTTACCAGAAGTTTGGATCGACGGGGCCGGAGGCCCGACCATGGAGGTTGACTCATGAGGGTGTGAACACCGATTATCCGGTTTCCATCGAGGCCGAGCCGACTGGCGACGATGGGCTGGAGTATCGTATCACCTTTTTCAGCGACGTGCTTCCGCAGAAACAAGCGACCATGCTCTTGGCTCAGTTCGATGCGACCGTTCAACACCTTGCTTTCCGCCCGGACGGACAGGAAGCCGACTTGTGTCAGTCCAGACCAAGCATTCACGCTGTTCTCCCTCCTGAAATTCCCGAGATTCGCACCGAAATCAAGTTCCTTCATCATTTCGTCGAGCGCCAGGCTATCAACAAACCTCAAGCAACCGCTCTTCACTTCGTGGAGGGGTTCCGCGGTGACAGCCCTATTGGCCGCGCATGGACCTATCAGCAGCTCAATGACAATGGTAACAAGGTTGCACATCTGTTGCTTCCTCATGTCAACCCTGGAGCCATCGTCGCAGTCTATTTTGACAAGTGCCCAGCAGTGTACTTTGCAATTCTGGGCATTCTTAAGGCAGGCTGTGGTTTCGTCGCGCTGGACCCCAGCGCTCCACGTTCCAGGAACGAGTTCATTTTGCAGGATTCCGGGGCATCTGTTTTGCTTACGTCCCCGGAGAGGCGGGAAGCTCTGGATCTGTCAGTTGCTGTCCCAATCATCCCAGTCAGCGAAGGTCTTCTGGAAAGAGTTCCCACCAACACGCCAGTTCCAGTCCCAGAGCTGACATCAGACGACGTGTGTTACTGCCTGTATACGTCTGGCACCACTGGCACGCCGAAGGGGTGCCTGATAACCCACAACAACTCTGTGCAATGCATGCTCGCATTCCAACACATCTTCGAGGGGCACTGGGAGCATGACTCGAGATGGCTTCAGTTTGCTTCCCTTCACTTTGATGTGTCGGTTCTCGAGCAGTACTGGTCCTGGTCCGTCGGCATCACGCTGGTCTCCGCTCCCAGGGACTTGATCCTCGAGGATCTTGCCGGGACAATCGCACGCCTCGGAGTCACTCACATCGACCTAACGCCATCCCTTGCACGGCTGCTGCATCCCGACGAGGTCCCCAGCCTCTGTCAAGGCGTCTTTATAACAGGGGGTGAGGCATTGAGGCAGGAGATCCTTGATGTGTGGGGGTCCAAGGGCGTCATCTACAACTTCTATGGCCCGACCGAAGCCACTATTGGCGTGACCGTCTTCCCGCGTGTACCCACTCTGGGTCGTGCGTCAAACATCGGCCGTCAGTTTGTCAACGTTGGGTCATACGTTCTAAAGCCAGGCACCGAACAGCCGGTGCTCAGGGGAGGGGTGGGAGAACTCTGTCTGTCTGGGCCGTTGGTCGGTAAGGGGTACTTGAAGCGTGATCACCTGACCGCTGAAAAGTTTCCCACCCTCAGGCTGTTTGGCGAGCGGGTGTATCGCACTGGAGATCTAGTTCGCGTTCTTCACGACGGTTGCTTCGACTTCCTCGGCCGGGCCGACGACCAGGTCAAGCTCCGTGGCCAGCGGCTCGAAATCGGCGAAATCAATCACACAATCCGCAAGGAGGTCGAGGCCGTCAAAGACGTTGCTACGTTGGTTGTGCGGAATGCAGCTCAGGACAAGGATGTTCTTGTCTCCTTCATCGTGGCCGCCAACGCAACGAGGGGCAAGGAACGTCTTGACAACTTGGTGCTCGTCAAAACGTCGGATGCAGCGCGTATCTGTCGCCTTGCAAAGGAGGCATGCCGAGCCAAACTACCCGGATACATGGTACCAACCTATGTGCTCCAGCTTCCTTTCATCCCACTTTCAGTCAACAACAAGGCCGAGTTCAAGAAACTCCGGGCCTTCTTCTCCTCGCTGGACCCGGAGGAATTGCTACGGTTCTGTTCTGCCACCAGCCAAACGACCAAACAGCTCAGCTCTACCGGGTTGAAAATTGCAAGCGCCATTTCAGCCATGCAGGGACTTGACATGGCCACAATCACACCATCCTCGAATGTCTTCGAACTTGGTATCGACTCTATCTCTGTCCTCCGTCTCTCCCGCTCTATGAAGAGCCAGGGTCTCAGTCAAGCCACTCCAATGCTGATCCTTCAGCACCCATTGATCGCAGATCTAGCGGACGCGATCGACAAGCAAGGTCATCCACCAGACCTCTCTCCTGTTAGAGCCAGCTTGCAGTCGATTCTCGCCTGCGCTCAGAAGCATGAATCTCTCATCTTGGGCCAGTTGGGGGCCACAGCTGATGAGATCGAGTACATTGCCCCTTGCTCACCCCTTCAGCAGGGCATGATCGCGAGGTCTGCTACAGACGATGCCTACTTCAACACCTTCCAACTTCGAATTGCGCCGACAGTGTCCTCGGAAACGCTACGGAAGGCATGGGAGCGGGTCGTGAGTGCGCTTCCTATCCTACGGACCAAGTTCGTTGGTACGCCTGATGGGCATGTGCAAGTGGCTCTCAAAAGCCCGTCGCTTTCATGGCTTGAAAGCTCCCTTGGATCGGGGGATTCGACCGAGCAGGTAATTGCAGAATCTCGGAACCTCTGGATTTCACGGAACAAGGATGCTCTGTTCGGCTTCCCCGAGGTTCTTCTCCTTGTGACAACATTTGGGACACGCCTGCTTGTCCTTCACGTCTTCCACGGCCACTACGACGGCAACAGCTTTGAGCTGATTCTTGACAGGCTCGCACAGGAGTATCTGGCTCTGAGTGGCGAGAAATCGGTGGTGCATTACCCAGGGACTCCGTCGTTTTTAGACGCTCTGTGCTACGGACCTCTGCAGGACTTGACCAACAGCAAACCCTTCTGGCAAAACCACCTACAGGGCACGATGCCGGTTTCCAATCATGTTCCGGGGGTCGATCTTCCCGTCACAAGCAGCCGCCGGGAGATTCAATTCAACTACTTTGAGACTCTGAGGGCCAACCTCAGAGTTACCCACCAAGCTCTGGTACAGGCGGCATGGGTCAGTGTCTTGGCTAGCTATGCTTCCACAGTTCCCACGATTGGGATCATTGTCTCAGGGAGAAGCATTGCTTTGGACGGCGCGGAGCGCGTTGTCGGACCGCTCTTCAACACACTCCCGTTTCAAGCGAAGATCGCCCCTGACGGCTCGACGACCTGGACGTCATTGATCCAGCAATGCCACAACTTCAACATCGAGACCCTCCCATTCCAGCATGTCCCGCTTCGCGACATACAGAAGTGGTGCTCAGGAGGAAAAGCACTTTTCGATACCTTGTTTTCGTTCCAACGTGAGGAGCAACCAGTGTCTCGTTACAACGACCTTTGGACTGTGCTCGAATCCAAGCCCAATCCAGACTACCCCCTTGCTTTGGAGGCCACCTTGGATTCCTCTGGCGGCTTGCGTCTGTTACTTGTTTCGCGAGGAAAAAGATCAGACGAGCTTGAGGAAGTGATGAGAGCTTTAGAGGAGGCATTGAAGTCCATGGTCCAGGATCCAGAGGCGTTCATTGAAGGCGCGACCTTGAAGACGCCTGAACAAACCTACGGCACCGTCCTCGGCGGAGGTCTCAAAAATGGTGTCGTTACGAACGGGGCCACAACCAACAGCACCATTCCAACCGGACACCATGAACAAGAGGGCTTCGTGTGGACGGAGCTTGCATCCATCATTCGAGACGAGGTGTCCAGACTCGCCAATATCGATCCACAGACAATCTACGGAGACACATCCATTTTTGGCCTCGGCCTCGACAGCATCGACGCCATCAAGCTTTCTGCGCGACTGAAGCAAGTCGGCGTCAACGTCAAGATGAGCGATCTGATGAGACTGCAGTCCATCAAATCGATCGTGGAACACACCGAGTCCCAAAAGAGCCATTGCTGTGCCGATGGTATCGATACCAGCCTGGGCAGAAGCGAGGAAGTTCGGGTTATTGCTGCCCTCCGTGAGCACCTTGCCGGGAAGGTTGCGAAGGACGACATTGTGCTCCCAGCGACACCCCTTCAGGAGTCGATGGTCGTCGAGATGGTCGAGTCCGATTTCCACTTGTATTTTAACCACGATATCATGGAAATCCCGCCAACCGTCAACGTCAAGAAGCTCAAGCAGGCGTGGTTGGCTGTCATTGCTGGCTCGCCAATCCTCCGAACTCGGTTCCTGCGCATCGAAGACCCCTCCATCCCATCGGCGTACTGCCAAGCAATTTCACGAGACACTCGAGCTTACATCGCTGAAGTTAGCCTTAACAGCGCTGATGAGATTTCCAACGTCTGCCATGCGGCGACCCTTCGTGGTCGGAAAGGGGGAGCCCAGTCTGACCTTCTGCAGCTTCACTTCGTGCACGTGGGCGACAAAGACTACCTTGTGCTCTCGATCTCTCATGCTCTGTACGACGGCTGGTCTCTAGGGCTCATTCATCAACATGTGAGAGCCGCCTATGAAGGGCGGTATCAAGCCCAAAGCCTGGAATCTTACTTGGGCCACCTACAATACATCCTCTTCCCACATCATCGGGCCGCCGACAAGTTCTGGGCAGACTTCCTTCGCGACGCTCAACCAACAATCCTTCCAGCACAGGAGGCCAACCACGGCCAGCAGTCGGTGACCATTCACAGCAGCGATCACATCTCCTCTCTCTCTACCTCGGAGATCACCGCCTTCTGCAGGGCCAAATCCATCACTATGCAAACCCTTGGCCAAGCTTGCTGGGCTGCCTTCCTCGCCATCAAAACACGATCCTTGGATGTTACCTTTGGCACCGTTCTCTCGTGTCGTGATAGCGAGGCCCTCGAGGGTCTCGTGTTTCCCACCATGAACACGGTCGCTGTCCGCTGCGTTTTGAAAGGTTCGGTCTCGTCTTGGCTGCGTGGTATGCAAGACAATTCCAATAACATCAGGATCTACCAACACTTCCCGTTGCGCGAGGTCCGAAGGATGACGGGTGGCAGAGGCCCCTTGTTCAACACTTTGTGCATACAGCAGCGGTCATCAAACCCAACGGGTTTTCCAGACTCAAACAGCTGGGTGCAATCCGTCGGGGGGTCATCATCAGTGGAATATCCCGTTTGCGTGGAATTCGAAGTTCAGGGTGACAGCCTCTTCTGGAGAACTGCATGCGATGGCGCTTACGTTCAGGGGGGCGACGTATCAGCCATGCTTCTGGAGCTGGACCAGATCTTGCAGCGACTCATCCGCTCAGCGGACACGGACATAACTATGCTCTGTGCAGATGAAGTATCCCCTCACAACAGCATGCCTGGAGCAACATCCATGATCACAAACGGCACCACGTCCGACATAGAGCAGGTGTCCGGTCAAGATGGAGGGACGTGGTTCCCTGTTGAGCAGACCATACGGGAAGTCCTTTCAGAGGTTTCGGGGGTCCCCGTGCAGGGCATCCTGCCAACAAACAACATCTATCATCTTGGCCTGGACTCGATCAGCGCCATCAAAGTGGTGACCCTCCTCCGGAAGCGGGGAGTAACGGTAGCGTTCCGAGATATGGTTAAGGCAGGATCTATCTCGGAGATAGCTCGAGCTGTTCGCCATGTGGAATGCGCTCCAAGTGCCTCATGTAGGACAACAACGGAAGATGCAGAGGCGACCGGAGTGGGAGCTACCATCGGCGATTCCCTCCCTGGAATCCTCACGAGGGCTGGGATTAAAGAATCCGCCGTTGAGGCAGCACTACCAGCTTCAGCCATGCAAGTCCACGTGCTGTCAGTGTGGGAAAACACAGGGCATCAGGTTTTCTACCCGTCGTTTACCTATACCTTGTCCGGAAACGTCAGCGTCGAGACGATCGCCAACGCGTGGAAATCCCTGGTGGCCGAACTACCCATCCTCAGGACGGTCTTTATCAGCGCAGACTCGCTGCCATTCCCAATTCTGCAAGTGGTACTGCAGTCCACCGTGCTCCAGTCCCCCGAGCCGCCGCGTGCAGGGGACACGAGATGGCACAGCCGTGAGGATACGGATTTCCAACAGCCCTATCACTCACTTCGTGTGGAACGCTATGGTGACAGATGGATTCTGAGGCTGAAGATCCATCATGCGCTATACGATGCCTTCAGCCTGCCAGCCATGATGACTCGGTTCACTGCTCTGTGCGGCCAAGTTCCGACCCACCCCCTCGAGCCGGAAACCCACGCGTTTGACTGGGTCGCGGCGCATCGCCAGACATTCTCGAGCACCGCCATTCAAGCGAGAAAGGTGTTTTGGGCCACGTATCTCGCTGGCGTTGAACGCAACCCATCCGCGTCGTTCGTCGGTCATGGGCCCCGAGCCTCGAGCTCCGCCCAAACCTCGACTCGCAAGAGCATGGACCCCGCACAAAGTGTCAAGGAAGCAGCTGTTCAGGACATCACTCCGCTCCTCGCACTCTGCAAAACTGCTGGTATCAGCCTTCAGTCCCTCTTTTTCGCCGTCTATGCTGAGTTCCTGGCCTCGACGGTCCAATCTGGACAACAAAGACCGGAGAACGTAGTGTTTGGCGTGTACCTTGCCAACCGGACGGAACGTCAAGCAGAGAGTGGGGTGGAGTTTTGGCCTCGACTCCGATTGGTACCGCTGCGAGTTAGACTCGGAAAGAATGGCCCCAGGGATCTGGTGGACGTGGCGGGCGCGATTCAGAGGGATCTTCATGCTGTGTCGGTACCTGAGAATGTCGAGGTGGGGATGTGGGAGATCCGTGACTGGACAGGAGTCGTGGTGGACTCGTTTGTGAACTTTCTGGGGGTGTCGGAAGTTGAGGTAGACCCTCTGGGAGGGGATGTCCGGCTTGAGGTGGCCAAGGACTTGGACGAAGATGGGCAAGGCCTGGTTGGTGTGAGCGAGGTTGGCTCAGAGAGTGGCTCTGCGGCAAGGTGGCCCGGGATTGGCAACATCTCGATCAGAGACGTCTATCCGGTATGTCAAAACCTCGATGAGACCAGACCGAGTTTTAAGGGTCTTCTGCTGACCAACTGCAGGATGCAATCGATGTCGAAGTTGCGCTGGTGGGAAGCTCCATGACAATCGGTGTTTTTGGGTCTCGGGAGAGGCTGAGGGATAACGGTGCAGCGAACGTCATTGAACGGTTGGTTGATGGGTTGAGGGAGCTTGCCTAAGCCTTGCACAGGTGGTGGCAGTTTACTGATGAATCGGGCGCGTTTTCTGTTTGTGGTGTTGGTGTACATTGGATTCTCATTGCTAACTGTTGACATACAATCTTTGATCGCGTTGGAGCTTGAGCTCTATCCCAATTTCATATTGTCCTACCCTTGCTCCCACCACACATGAGAAAACAACAAGCCGGTAGAATCATTATTTCTTCCAAGTGTGATCGGCATCTGCGCCAGTTAGCTCTTTTCTGCGTCCACCTCCAGTAGTTAGTTACTCACCGGGGTGAATGTTGGGTTCTTCCATGGTCGCTCGCAGTTCCTTCTTCCTCCTCCAGTCACAGCCGGGAAACTTCTTGTCACGATTGTCCATGACAACGTCCAGCCCCTGGATCTGATGTGGGCTCGTGATGCTTGTCATCAGTTGCGGCTCACCCAGTGGCAGCTTGTCACCTCGGTCAACCTGCCACAGATGATAGACCTTGCCGTAGAGCTTTATGACCTCTGTCATCTCGGAGGTTTCTGCGTGCTCCCAGAGGCTTTGGGCAACAAGGGCTGAGGGCTGTGGCATCACGAGCATCCCGGACTTGACTTCGAAGACGTGGCTGTGCCACAGGCGCCGCTCATTCTGGGGTAGAGTCTCGTAGAGGTGCGGTTTGATCATGTATTCGATACCTATCAAGCGCGCACCGGGTGATGGGCTATCGTAAAGGAGACATTGGCGCACGTCTTCGGTCAGATGGCCACAGTAGTGATTTGCTTCCACGACACGGCAGGGGTCCGAGGAGTAGACGTGAAAGGCATTGAGGTGCGCGCAGATGCCCTTCAGGGGTGAGAAGTCTTGCGTCATTGCGGCGCCGGTCTCCAAAATGGTAGACTTTACGCTGCGTTCTCCGCCGGGCACCTTTTGGATAGCATCGCGGTCTTTGTCATGGGAGAGGAACATGGTCGCTAAATTGTCGGCTCGAGGTTGTAAACAGGGCAAAAGGCTGTGTAAGTTTTGACAAGATAAACTCAAACCATCAAAAGTAGGCCTCGCTGATGTCGATGACCCTGCCGAAGTCGTTCTGACGTCACTCCGACGCACGGCCGCATCCCAGTCTTGAGTCCGGTCTTAATCTGTGCACCATGGAAACAATTAAGCGTCGGTCCCTGCTCAGTGAATATATTGGGCTGGAGGAGCATCGTGACCCGAATGGAGCTCAGTTGAGAAGGGAAGAAATATCAACGAAAGCAGCATTGGACACTTTCTCCATCTAGGCTGCTTCCAGCCTTTGATGAGCATATGAAGGCCTCCGGCTGCGTACCTAGATACCTCATTTGACGGAGATCAACTAAGGTTAACTCAAACCTATCCAGCGGGGATGAACTAACCACTTGCTGCTGCAGCGCCCGAAGACCTTCAGAACGAGTAGATGGGAGTCATGAGTGTGTTTCTGTCGTCCAACCTATGTGTTGGCATTGAGACATGGAGACACAGACTCGTGGCCATCTTGGAGTGATTGAGCGGAAATGATTTGAGCGACGCGTTGATTTGGCATATGACTCATGTCAAGTCCCGGGTGGTTGGATAGCAGAATCCACTGGGGCCACGTGCTGATTATGACGGCAAAGGGTAGATAGGCAGAACGCCTGAGCATGACGGCAAAACGCCTAGCCGGCCGAAGAACCGTCGGTGTGCCTCGCGCTCACTCATGGGGGGCATGCACAATCAACAAACCTGTGACAGGATCCATAGGGACTCATACCCTGGTCCTGGCAGCCATCAGATATTCTGCTGGCTCAGACCGCCCTTGGTGGGCATCCATTGTATACTTAAGGAGCCTCATGGAGAGGCACACCAGATAGTTGTTTTCTTCCTTTTGAATAACAGCTTCCAACCACTCCTTTCCGTCGTATGCACTCTCACAGGTCCGGGCCATCTCAAAACCCAAAACAGGGGTCGTCCGCCGCTGGCGTGTTTGGTTGGCGAGCGCCGTTCAATGACGCCGGTGGCGCAGGCGCTCTAGCAAGGCAGCCAGTAGTTTTGGGGGCGTGAGACCTCCCATCTACTATGTATGGATGCCTGACCTCGGAGGGAGGACGGTTGAAAGGACTTAACGACGACGAGTCTCGTGTATGACACTGGACCAAGTTCTTTCCTTCCACCTGCAGGCGACATCATTTGTTGATCCTGTTACTATTGTATCGATAATTTCAACATGTGTGACCTATACTCGGCTTTTATTATTTGAATGTACTCCGCAACTTGTATGTCGGCTTTGAGAACTGCTAATTGAATCAATGCGGTGTTCCAATTATCTTAGGGAACCTGGTTTGGGACTTACTCTTCGTCCTCAGCTGCGTTGGCCGGAGAACAGCAACCTATTCCGTTCACAATGTGAACGTAACACGTCTCGCCCAGAGGCTCCATGAATACGCGCTGGTCGATACGGGTACTGATGCCATGCCTCTGGTGATACCGGAATTGCCCGAGTTCTGGAACTTTGGGCTGAGTGGTGAGAGCCATCCCCGCCCCGGTCCCCGGGATTTTCCTCTCAGGACAACCGTCGTGTGTACTATCAACTCACAACCCAAGCCATTTGTTGACTCAAAAACTCTCTAATAATCAGGAATATGCGACACTTTCACGGCCACGCACGAGGTCTTTTGCCGTCAAAGTTTCGCCCCAACACATCGCCTTTTGACTGTCCTCGAAGAATCCCTTCGTGACAGCTTTCGTCGCCAAGCTGGAAAAGAAAACGGTAAACGTGACAATAAAACTGGTGACAAGATCCAGCATGATTCCGATCCTGAACTGATCAAGACCGTCATCTCCTCCTGGAACAATACTATTGCCGGTCTCTCCCCGTCCGGTCTAGCTGCTCATGAAAGCAAAGTGGACGCCCTCTGGCGTGCAGGTGCCATACTTGCGGTCGGAGCAGTCGCTGCAGATACTGCAGGGCTAATCATTGGATTCATCCCGAGGCTGGGGGTTCTTGTCGTATATTGGATCGGCGGACTAACCGCGCTGGCAGATGCGTCGTGCGTGGAGAGCGCCAGGCAAATGAGCATGAACGGTCCGTACGGCACGAATGAGGGAGGATTAGGCTCGACGGCTAGATGGATTTTTGCGAACAGCTGTCTTCGGTTGGTCCTCGGAATCTTAGTATGCTACGCCGAAAAGCAAAAACGGGCCAACCGATCCACCGCAGATCCTGCACCCGCGCCGCCTGTGACGACAGCAACGACGACAGCGGCTGTGGCGACAGTAATCTACTCCTCACCTCTGGAGATGAGTTCACTTGACGATTCTGGGACTAGAGAACTCCCACCGCCGGATACTTCGATCGCGCAAGCTCAGTCGCGCGTGGAGTCAGTTCCAGAGTCGGAAGATGACTCAGAAGCCGAGCAACCACTCAAGGAAACGGTCGCATATCTGGGGCAGCGTTCTGTATGTTTCCCGGTGGTTTCATTGCGCGCACACGAACAAGACTAACTCGACGCAGGTTTACGACTGGTTCAATGGGAGTGGGCTGGTAAATTGGTCATTCGAGAACTGGACTAGCCCTCTCCGGTCCAGGGCTGGATTCGCTGCCTACAGGCCTGAACTAGACACTGTCCACGCTGACTTCACGTACTACGACACTGGTGTCCAGATGTATTCTGTGCTTCGACAGGCAGGACTTACCCTCCATCAGGCGAAGATGTACCGCTTTAAAGTCCAGGCCACGTACGGTCCCTGCGACGAGAGGAAGATGCGCATAACTGAGGACCAGGCTAGATTGGTGAGTAACGAGAGAGCCTCGTGAGATGGTCCTACCGCAGCTGCAAAAGCTCCTGTCTAACGTCAGCGTTGTGCCAGATGGACCAACCCCAGTTACGCTATCTTTACATTTTAGTCCGTGTTTTTAACCTCGGCGGAAGCCCTTTCGTGAGGTTTTTTCTCGACCCTCGGACTCATCCCGACCTCCAATGGGAGCCACTAAGGAACGGGTATTACAAGGTGAGGTCGAGGAATACTGGCGCCCGGAACGTGGTGAACTTGACGGAGCCCCTGACAAACCGTGCGGTGGAGGAAGTATCATGTTTGTGGTGAGGAGGATGGCCAACTGGACACAGAAATGATATCCGTATTAAAACCGTTTCCCTGTACACATGTTGCCCTTCAATGTTCCGTTTCTCTTCTGAAAATGTCCCGGTTCCCGCTGTTTCTTCGACCAAGTCGCCTGAGGTGGTGAATGGGTCTAGAGGGAGTCATCTGGGACCAGCTGTCAACAGCTGTCAGAGACTGTCACGTCCCAAGGAATAGCCCCAGCATCAGAGCACGATTGGGATCGAAGAATGATATCTCTCATGACTGACGCGCTTCAATTCGACGCGATAACTATCTTGCCAGGACAAACCTGAAGGTTGTTTAGGTCTCCTTGCAGCTGCAGCTGCAAACCAAGCACTGCTCCCCGACCAGCCACTGGGGAGAAACAACACCAGTGGGGCCCAGCAATGCGACGCTGCTGAAGTGGCAGCGAACCCCGCCAGATCATAGCCAGTCTTTTCAGAATGCGGAATCGCTTGGAACGGGCTTGCATGGATCCTCGAGGAAACGAACCACATCCTGAACGCCAACTCATCAAACCATGGAACTCACCAGCTTTCAATCTCCATTTCATCCAGCGTACCGGCAACGCTGATTTGAGACACGCCCAGCCACTCAAGCGTCTGGGGCAAAAAATCTCCTACCTCCCGTCTCGCTCAAGTGCCCTCTCCTCCGCACCAGCGGAAGCCCCGGGGTTGGACAGGACGACAAGATCAGTAAAATTGGTGTTCTCAATCGGCAGTTGGGTCCCCTCACCCGCCACAGCCGCCTTTTTCGGCGCCATTTTTTACGACCCCTGTGGCCAGTCAGCGGCTGCGAGGATGCGGTGAGCAGGTGAGGGTGACCGCCATCTCGGACCAAGCCGAAATGACGGCGGGGAACACAGGCCGTTGCAGCCGTCAAGCAAACGCAACGTGGTGGGGTCGTCAACCTCCCCTCCTTCATGCCCGATGGAGAGCGAATCACCCAATCATGCCGCCAGCCCTGCATGCGAATAGCGCTCCATGCTGCCAGCTGTGCGTCGGGCGGCGTGAAGTGACTTGACGATTTGTTTTTCCCGATCCGGTGCTCTGATGCTTGCCATTTATGCCGTTCGCATGCCCAGCTTGACGGAGCAAAAAAAAGGTGCCATTGTTTCACGGAAGACGTTTGCCATATACTTGACAGCGCCTTGGAAGTGAAGCGTCAAACAAGCCAAAGATTCCCACCCTTTAGCTCACGGCATCCACCGTATCTGAAGCGCTTTCGGAGGGGGGCAAGGCATGGGAATGCCTTTTCCTGACCGTTTGGCGTGAAGTTCACCCAGTCACTGCCACTGCGACCATCACCATCGCCCCATATCCCAACTTTCTTCTTGATCCTCAACCGCCAACATGCCGACGCACGAAATCATCACGATCATCAACAACTCGGGGAAGGTGATTAGCACGGTCAGTAAAATCACGCTAATGGTTCCATCTTCACCCTTCACCCTGCTGACACTTCTCAGGGCAAGCAACTGGTCGGCATCTTCAAGGAGGCCCAGGCGGCATACAAAGACCGCCGAGATGCCGCAAAGGCCGAGCGTGCCGCCGTCAAGCGGTCCAAGACCTTCGATGTAAACCCACGCCGTCATCGCTATGATGACGAAGACTCTGCGTACGACCGTCGGACATCCTACGATGAAGACGATGCGCGATCGCGCGCCTCTTCTCGTTTCAGCCGCTCGTCTCGCCGTTCCCGGAGACCTCGGTCAGCGGAGAGGCCGCTGCCTGCCTTGCCGGAGAGCGACTCTTCGGAGCGGGCACCCCTGGCCTTGACGGAGGGCAATCTCAAGGCTCACTCGGAGGTGTCGTCTACGACACCCTCCAAGGTCTCCCGACCCCCCCACTCTGAAACGGCACCGCCGGCCTCCGAAACTACCCCGGCCCCCACATCGGGCGCCCTTGTCCGCGCACCTGCGCCCGACATGCGGCAGCCTCTCGTTCACCGCTCCAAGACGGAGCCAATCGTGACTAGGAAGAAGTCGATCGATTTGAACCTTGCCTACGGTGACATCCCGCCGGATCTTGCGTCTCGGGCCGATCTCGACATCGGGCGCACCGCCTCACCGGAGCCTGAGGACGACCCCCAGACCGCCGAGGCGCTGACCCTCATGGAACGCATCGAGAGTTTCCTGGAAGAGGCCCAGTGCATGCACGACACTGCCACTCACATGATTGACAGTCTGCAACGCAATCCGGAGGCTGCCGCCGCCGTGGCCCTGTCGTTGGCCGAGCTGAGCGCCCTGCTGGGCAAGATGAGCCCGGCCTTCCTAGGCTTCCTCAAGGGTGGCAGCCCTGCCGTCTTTGCCCTGTTGGCGAGCCCTCAGTTCCTCATCGGTGCCAGCGTTGTCGCTGGCGTCACTGTCGTCATTTTCGGCGGCCTGAAGATTATCAAGCGCATAGCCGCCGGCAAAACGCTCGAGGCACCCATGGAAATGGGCGCTATGGCCGCTACACCTGCCGCACCCGCTGCAGCCCCTAACAAGGCGCTCCCTCCAGTCCCGGCGGACGACAACTCGGTGGCCTACGACGAGGCCCTCGTTCTCCGCGAAGTCGAGGAGCTCAGCAGCATCGAGACGTGGCGTCGCGGTATCCCTCCTTTCGCCATGGCCAACGAGCCTGTCGACATCGAAGAGATCAGCCGCGAAGCCGAGCTGGCCCTAAAGGAAAGTTTCCAGGACGACCTGGACGAGGTCAGGCCATGTGATTCGGTGTCCCAAGTCAGCTGGGCCCGTCCCGACCGCTCCCGCCGGGCGCCTCGCAGCACCTACAGCCACAGGAGCTACCGGAGCCATCGGGATCGTGACCGCGATCGTGAATCCGAATTCGACATTCCCGAGCGCAAGAGCAGCAGGCGGGAGAAAGACGATGGCGACGGTGCACGGAGCGAGGCCAGCCACCGCAGCCGCCGGAGCAGCAGCGACAAGAGCCATCACGAGAGCCGCTCAACGGTGTCACGTTCGTCGAGGCACTCGACCCGCCTCAAGACGATCGACGAGGCCCGTGGCCAAGGTGATGACGCGCGGAGCACCGCTTCGAGCTCAGCCAGCCGCAAATCCCGGGGCGATGACGCACGGAGCACTGCGTCTGGCTCGGCCAGCGGCAAGCCCAAGGACAAGGAGAAGAAGCGGGAGTTGATCAAGCAATTGTTCAAGATGAAAAAGGACAAGGAGGATCATGAGAAAGTGATTTCGGTCATGGCTTAGGCGGTGGTTGTTTGGGTCGGCTTTCTCGATTTGTCGTTTCAGGCTGTGCATTTCCAGGCGTTGTTTCTCAGATTGGATACCTTAGCTTCCAGAAGTCGTAGGAGGGGTTGGCTAGTCATGGTGTGATGGCCCGGACCTGTGAGAGTGCATACGGCGGAAAGGAGTGGTTGGAAGCTGTTGTTCAAAAGAAGAAAACAACTATCTAATATGCCTCTCCTGGAGGCTCCTTATATACACGATGGATGCCCAGAATAGCGGTCTGAGCAGGCAGAATGCCTGCTAGGGTTCAGGACCAGGGTATAAGTCCCTATAGATCCTGTTACATACCCTCCAGTTGTTCGTGATCAGCGAGCAACTGCTATAATAGGATCCTGAAAATTAAAGAAAAGAGAGAAATACCGTCGTAGCTCTCGTACCCTTTTTAGCAGGGTAGTTAGAAGTTAAATCCCTTTATAGTATACTATAGGCTGTTTTAGACTTTAGGACGAACCGTATCCAGCAATTTAAAGTCTTTATAATTAATTAACTTTCTAAGCTTTTAAAAGATCGATTTAAAGGTTAACAAAGGAAATTATTCTTCTTCCGGAAATATTAATAATAATCTAATTAACTATAATATTCTAAAACTATAATAATAAAAGCGATCTTTCCGATTATTATAACTGTAGAAATAGCTTCCTTAAGTACTATATTAATTTTTAGCTTTATTAGTTTTTTTAATATTAAAAGTATATTGTTAAACAGTTTAACGAACTAGGTTGCTAGTTCTCGTCGTTTAAAATATATTATTGATCGTTTAAAACTACTTTTCTTTCCCCCTAATTATAAGGAAGTAATTAACTAGTTTTCGTTACAATTATTTATAGTTTTCTAACGTATTATAATAGTTATCTAGCTTCCTATATCGCTAAGGGCAGTAGAAAACCTACTAATACGGATAGTAATACTAGTTTACCCGTAAAGTTGCCTTTTAATAACGCTATAATATCCTTTAATAATAATTAGAACGCTATAGTTATACTGTATAAAAGTAAAGTTAACCTCGCTAAGCTTCCGCTTTCTAAGCTTCTGTAAAGGCTTAAGGACAGCTATAGAGTTCTCGGTCGGCGGATCGAGCCCTATATAGGTTATTTTAAGTCGGCTCTAAAGTATAGTAACGGCTTATACTTATCGGTTATAGGTTAAATCTACTACTATCGTTATAAAATAGTAACGTCTTATAAACTCGGGTAAAACTTCCTTTTTATTATTTTAAAGTTTTAGACGACTATTATAGCAACTAGTATTACGTTTTTAGCTAATTCTTTTAATTATATATCAAACCCTTTTTACTAACGTTTACTGCTGTTTAATATATATAATATAAGTAAGCCGGCGCTTTTAAAAATATAAGTTTATTATTTTAAAGACCTAATCTATAGGTTTTAATAAGTATATAGATTATCGATTATACCCGTTACGTATATAAGGACCTAGAAGCCGGTATCGTTAAAGGTCGGTAGTTAAAGTCTTTCCCGGCTTTAAAGGAGAGTTTAAGGACTTTACCCCTCTATATTACTAATAGTATTCTAACGCCGTTTACCTTAGCTTAGTCCGGTCCCTCTACGCTATCCGGTACCTATAAGTGTTTTTTAACGGTAACTTCCGTTCCTCTTAGCCCGGCTAATAAAAAGAAGAAGGAAGATAAGTCTCCTTTTGCTAAGAAGACTAAGGATAAAGGTAAAAGCAAAGCGGTAGAAGAGGATAATAATAAAGATAAGGAGGAGGAGCTTTTAAAACGTTTTCTAACTAATATAAAGGCTAAGAAGGATATTAAAGCAAAGGAGAAGGAGGCGGAGGCTTAAAAGGCACGTCTATACGCTAAGCTAAAGAAGTATAGGTTGGATATTTAGATTATCGGTTTATTATATTAGTTTCTAGCGCTTTACACCTTTATTATAAAGTCTCTAGGAGTAAATCCTATTAATTAACCCTTTGTTCTAAGTTACTCCTTAGATTCTATACTAGCTTAATAGTATTTTAAAGGTTAAAGAGTTTCCGAAAATATTTAAAACGCTATTGTAACAGATTCTTCGTTAATCCGTTAGCTAGTATTTATATCGTTTAAAGATACTCGATACTAAAAGTATCTTTTTCAACCTACTCTTTTACTTATATATTATAGATATCGATATACTTTAAAGAGGTATTTATCTGTATTCTATCTTTAACTACTAGTCTAATTATATTAGTGTTATTATAGTAGATTATTTACGGCTCTCCGAGGTCTAGAGCAATGTTTTTAAAGAAGCGTTGCAACGTTATAGTTTCCTTAGTAGTATTTATAAGCGTTGTTAATTCGGCTTCTATAAATAAAGTAGTAACTATTAACTGCTTTACAGCCTTTTATACAATTATACTTTTAAAGAGTATTATTATATAACCCTGGGTAGACCTTTAAGTATTAAGGCAATCGGTAAATAATACGTCCCTTATAATAAGGAATACTTATAATTTAGTTTCCTTACTAATATATATAATCCCTAGATACTTTGTTTTATATAAGTAATAGACTACCTAATATACTATAAGGATATACTAACGTAACGGATTTGTTAAGAAATAAAATAGCTTTAACGTAGTAAAAGCTACGTCTAGGCGAATTATAATAGTTATATAAAGTATTGAACTAATAAGCTTTTAGAAAAGCTTGATTTCGTCGTTTAAAGCAGTCCCCTTATATTTAACAAGATCATTGGAGGGAAGTAGAATATAAGGCGTATAAACCGTAAGGTTAATATCGAACCTTTTAACTACCTTTTTAATATATTAGTTATAGATTAAGAATACTTAGCGCCTCGGACGGTCCCTAATAATTCTTATACTTAGGAACTACTTTGCCTCTCCCTTTTTATAAAGCTTATATTTAGCTTTAAAAGTATTTATAATACGGTTTACTTTATCCGTATAGTCTCGATAGAAGAAGATAAAATAGTCGTCGACGTAGAATACGATGGTAACTTTACGTTAATCGTTGTAGAAAAGGTAAGGCTCTTCTTTAAAGGCTTTGAAGCCTAATTTACGTAAAGTAGAAGAGAACTCTCGGTATTAAAGGAAAGGTAACTCTCGGAGTTTATAAAAGGCTTGTAGAAGTTAAATATACTTCCCTAGCTACTTATATCCTTTCGGGAGCTTATAATATACTAACGTTTCCAGGAGGGTATTTAAGAATGCCTATTTAATATCGAACTAGTAGACCTTAAGGTTAAAGTACGTAGCGATCGCTATTATAAAACGAAATATATAAACGGTAAAAGTAGCAGTGTAAATCGTTTTAAAAGTATTCTAGCGTTATAGATCGCCTCTAATATAAATATATACCTTTACTTTCTTAATATAACTATACTTATTAAACTTATATATAAATATCTATTTAAAAGGTAAAGGACATTCTTTAGCCTTTATACAATAAATAATACGTTAAGTCTTCCGGTTAACGAGATTCCTAATCTCTTTATTATAAGTTTCTAAAAATAAATATTTAAATTTATAGTTCTCGATATCTCGAAAGCGTTAAGGTACCTTAGTATTAGCTAGTTCTAAAAAATATATTTTCGGCATCTTAAGAGTAGCATTTAAGCGTTTTATAGACCTTTAGTTTATAGCCGCTATTACTATATAGTAGATAGTACGAGTTTAAAAGCTGTTACCCTTATAAATAGGATTATCTAGGAAAAAGGTTATATAGAAGCTCTCTTAGTATCTTTAATTCGGTAGATATATACTATCGTCTCGATATATCCCGAATACGAATCCGATAAGTCTATACTTATCATTATCATCTTTACCTTTAGGCTTCTAACCTTTTTACTATTTACTCTAACGTACGGTAAACCTATATACCTTCCTAATATATTTACGTTTAATATAAGCTGGATTAGGGTTTTATCTTTCTATAGTCTACTATTTTATTATAATATTTATAGTATAATAAACGCTTTACAACGGTTTATAAATACCGTCTACCGGCTACAAAGGCTCCTCTTTAACTATAAGAAGTCTTATAGTATTATTATTATAGAAGCCTAACAGGAGTATACTAAGCTTTATAATCCTGTTAATAGAATACTAGTCTTTAACTATTATAACCTTATAATAGGCATCGCTAGTATAAAGTTTAATATTTATAACCCTGTTAAATCCTATATAAGGCAATAAAGAACTAATAGACGGCTTTAGAGTTAGGAGTCTAGTTATAGGCGATCCTGCTTTTAACAGCTTAGTAAAGGCATCTATAGGAAGTATACTCTCTACCTATACTCCTACCCTTAAGTCCTAACCCTTTAGCTAGTTAGAACTCGTCTCTAGCTTCTTAGAAGATACTAAATATTCTAGACTCTTAGGGTTAACATCGTCGGGCTCTTTTACTATACTAGCGTCCCGGTACCCTGTATCGGATTTAAACAGCTTTATAATATCCCTTATAATTTAAAACGGTTATAGGGATATATATTTCTTACTAGGTTTATAGAAAAGCTTTTTATTAAAGATTACGTTCCGTATAATAATAACCCTTTTAAGCTAAGGAACCTAAATCCGGTAGATATTAGTTGCCTAATACTTAACTAAGTAACCGATATAGGCTCTTTCGGTTATTTTAAACAGCTTCCGGTAAATATTCGCCTTTCGTTACTTATCGAATAAGTATACCCGGCATCCGTATACGTATAGGTTACTAAAGTAAGGCTTTAGATCTCGTATACGATTATTTATAAACTCGGGTTAATATTAACGGAAGTATTGCCGAAACTACGAATATAGTTTTTCGTTTAGTAATTTCTAGTTATTACGTTATAAAGGCGTAATATTAATTAGCTAAACGGTAGTTTTCGTAGCTTCTAGTTATAGGTTGTAAAGTAAGCAGGCTTTAAGAAGTATAGTAAGCTTTCTTTTAATAATCTTACGTTCTATACGCTTAGATCCTCCGTTAGCCTCCGAAGTATAGGTTAAGGTAAGTTTAAAATCGATCCCTAGGTTCTAAATCTAAACCTTATAATCCGTATACCCTTTAATACCGATAATACTAGTATCGTTATCCTACCAGATCTTACAGACTTTAAGGCTAAACTATATATTAACCTACGATATAGTATCTTTAATCTATCTAGTTACAGTATATAGCGACTTAATTATTAGAGTTTTTATAATTATTCTCCTACTTTACTCGTCTCTGATTATAAACAGCTATTTTAAACCGTTAAACCTAGGATTAAACTCGAAGAAGTCCTAAGTAATCCTCTAGAAGGGTCTTATAATACAGTTCTTAAAAGGTCGGCGTAAAATAACTCGAGTAGCGTATACCCGTATACAACTCTTACACTCCTTTCTTAGGATACTATCCACTTTGTACCGAACTCCTCTAGCTATAGAAACGAGTTTTTATATTGCTTCGGGCCCTGCGTATCCTATACGTAGGTATTACAGACGCTCCGTATCCTCTCTCTTAAAAAGTAGCTCTTTCGATCGGGCAGCTAAATAGGTTTTAATAGCAGCGAGAGATATAGTTACGGTATATTTAAACGGAGGAACCCTTAAGTAAACAGAACGAACGTTATATTTAAAGAATATTAAATTATATTTACAGACTAATTATTTTATTATTAGACTACGCTTTATAGGGCTGTAACAAAGGGTTCCGTCCTACCCGTAATATTAAAGGCTTATCCGTTTAAAAGCTACCTCTAATATAATATTAACGTAGAACCTATTAATAAAGACCGTATCTTCTAGAATCAGGTCCTTAGTATTAGAACCTTTATTACCGTTCAATATATTCCTAAACCTTTATCGTTTACAGGCTTATACTTAGAAAAAGGTTATACCCGCCCTTATATAATCGTCTAGGTTATCGACTTTATATTAGGATCCAAGCTTAAATTATAATTTATTATTAACGATATAGACTACTCCGTAGTTATCTAGAAGGATAGAATTATAAAGCGGGTAATAGTCGGTAATAAATATAATATAGATGCTGGAGGGAAGCTAAATTCTTACCTATAGGTTGTAAAGGATTACCGCTTTAATAAAAGGCTCCGAAAAGTCTTTATTATTATCGAGTTTTAATTTAACTCTGACCGAATTAGGAAAGGGTTCTTTACTACCCGGTCTTAATAATAAACGTAATGCTCTAGGACTAAGGAGTTTTATCCTTTAAGTTTATAACTTATCTCTAAGGTCCGTTTATTAAGGCTTTATAAGGTTGTTGAGGATACATTAGCGTAGGCTCTAGGATATTATACTACTTCTCTCGCTTTTATTAGTTATAATAGCTTTAAAATTAAAGTATTTAATCGGTATCTAATAGTATCGTTCGAGGATTCTATATAGGCAATTATAATAAACCTTTAGTATTCGGTTTACTTTCCTATTTTAATTATTAAACTGGTTATAGTCTCGGTTACTACCTTTTTTACTATTATTCCTGCCTTTTCTTTATCTATAGCTACCCCCTAACCTAAAAGGCTTACCTTTACCGTTACCGTTATTTTTCTTATTAAACCCTTGTTTTAATAGGTTTTACTAATTAAATAACTACCTATATCCTCCGAAAGTAGCGTAAATATATAGTAAAATATATACCCCGGCTCCGTTCTAAAGGAGAAATCGGTATAGCTAGTCTATATATACCTTTACAGTTTCTTTAAGGTCGCCTTAGATAACTTTGTCGGCTAGAAATATATACTTAGTATAGGCCTATCCTAGGATAATACGTTTCTAAACAGTATTTAAGAAAGCTATAATAGTTAGGAAACCGATTATATCGGTAACTCCGTTTATAAATATATTATAATACTTATAACGGAAGTCTATAATCTACTTAAAAGGGTTTATAACTATTTCGGCTTTGTTAAGGATATTAAAGAAGGCTTTACAAAACGCCTTCATCCTTACCGCCTAAATAGAAATAATTTAGGCTTCCAGAATATATAGGACGTTATAACAGATCTATAGCTGTCTTATCGATGTAAAAAGGTTAAAAGCGTTTTTGAATAGATCCTTCTGAACGGTATTAAAGATAAAATAATATACTACGTTATAAGCCTTCCTTTAATCATTCGAATCGTCTTATAGGGTCTTTAGGAAATACTAGAAAAGGTTCTACTTATATATATAATCTACGTCGGACTTAAAGGGTTCTCCTAGTTTTTCCGGTTTAAAGCCCCTTTCCTCTAGATTAACGTTTTACTAGTCCTAAAGCTCTCGTTAATATTAAATCCTAAGCTGCTGCTAAACCTTTAAGTAGACGTCTGCGTAAAACAGCTCTTAGTTATTATTAAGGATCTTCAGAACCGTCTTAGCGTTTACTTCTAGTCTATAGATCTGCTATACACTGTAAGTACAAGCTTCGTTTCGGACGTAATTAAACTATCGTCCCTAGTCGCGGAAGGTCTCTAGCTGTATAACGCTGAAAGTATAATCTTTAAAGACTAAGTCTATTTTACCGAGGAAAATACTTTAATAGTTAGCAACGGATTTTAAGAGAGAGAGGAGAAAATAAACGAGCTAAACGCCTTAAAGATTAATTTAAGGGCTTATAATAAGAAGGGGAGGTTCTCTTTCTACGTAGCAGGAAGGCACCGGGCTTATAACTGTAATAGCCCGGACCTGTAAAAGTGTATACGGCGAAAAGGAGTGGTTGGAAGCTGTTGTTCAAAAGAAGAAAACAACTATTTAATATGCTTCTCCTGGAGGCTCCTTATATATACGATGGATGCCCAGAATAGCGGTCTGAGCAGGCAGAATGCCTGCTGGGGTTCAGGACCAGGGTATAAGTCCCCATAGATCCTGTCACACATGGATTATTCGCACCGCTGAGCTTGAACTTGAATTAGGGAGCACAGGACATTGACCCCGAGAGAAATCCCGGAGGATGGTTGTACATATGGATATTCACTGATGTTCTGTTTCTTTATCCAACCCTGCCTGCCTCTCCACGCCAGTTCGTTGTGGCCGTTACCTTAGCGTTCGTTTGTTTTATGGCGGTGTCTATTTAGCCTTGCCGACGCCTAGGTTTCTACGGTACCGGTACTCGGCAGGTATCTTCTCAACGCAAGGATCTTTCCGAGCAAGCCGCGCGGGGCAGCCATGTCAGACTGCAAGAATGACATAAGATGTACCATGAACGAAAAATATCAGGAAGGTGGCGTTAATGGGGGCGTTGTATCCTAGCGGTGCGATGAACACCCGATATCTGCTGTAGTACACGAAGCTGGGCTCGGGATTAAGGCAAGAGCCGGCGGCATCGATGAGAGCACGGAGAGACCGGGACAGGTATAAGTCACAAGGCTCCTGTGGACTTCGGCTCCAACCAACCATCTGCAGCAAAGACATCGACCAGAACTCTCACGTCCATTCTTTGAGCTCAAATCCTCAGTACTTTTACACTTGAAAGCACCACTACAGCATTGTTCATTCAGAACGCCAACATGGTGTCCGTTCAAACTCGCGCACAGGCCGCCGCCACCATCGGCATGAAGGCCTACGCCGGGCCCTCCCTGTTCCAACCGCACCATGCCCGGCAGGCAATCCGAGATGCCTATGACAAAAAGATTCCGCCCCTCATCGGCTACTATGCCGGCCTCAGTTCTGTGGACATAACACGCTTCTTGGCCCCCATGGGCTACGACATGGTGTGGATCGACTGGGAATACACATCCTGCAACGTCGAGACCATGACAACGGTTTGGATGGATCTTCCACTTGCTTTTGGAGAGGTTGCTGACTGCGCTAGATGGTTCACGAGACCATTTTCATGAGCGAGGGACGCACTATTCCTTTCGTCCGGTACGTCATCATATCAAGCATTGGTCTTTCCAATAATGCCGGTCAGACTCTAACCTCCAATGCTGCTCACAGTGTCCCCGGACATGACCACGCGGCGATCGGATATGCCCTCGACGCCGGCGCCAGCATCGTGATCCCTCAGCTTGAGACCGTTGAACAAGCCAAACACGTGGTTTCAGCGGCAAAGTTCGGGCGCAGGTTCGGAGGAACCCGATCGGTGCCCCCGTTCCGCCTGGTGCCTGGTCTAACCGACAAGCCGGCCGACCCTTCCATCGGCGATGTGTGGCGGAATCAGAACGAACAAGCGGCCATCATGGTGCAAATTGAGTCGGTCGAGGGCATCAACAACCTGGATGCCATTTTGACAGAGGTTCCCGACATTGACATCGTGTGGCTCGGTAGCTTCGACTGCCGTGTCAGCATGGGGCTCGACGCCAATATGGGCCAAGGTACCGAGCCCGAGTGGCTGGCCGCGGTTGAGACGTTCAACGAAACACTCAAGAAGCACAAGAAGCCTCGGGCTGGGTTTTGTCTTGGTGGGCCTGCAGGGTTGGCCAAGATGGCCGAAGACAATATGATTCTTCTGATCAGCGCCGATGTCATGAAGCTGCTTGAGATGGGACCTCAACTTCTGTCTACGAGACAGGCTGTTGCCTTGAAGAACTGAGAGGCCACGCTAGCACGGATCGTGAACTGGGCTTGATATGGCAGCGTTGATAGACAGCGAATGGACTTGATTGAGTCCGGCACCTCGGTATCCAAGACAACCTGCAGACCTATGATGTAGCATCCAACCGAGTAATTTCCGTTGCGACGAAGTACCCGTACCCTGTGAGTATCGGTTGTACGACACGCATGGTAATGATTGTCGAGAGCACCCAAACCCAAAACGCAACCCACGCTATGGTTGTGGAAATCAATCCGACTTCGGCGGTAATCGTCCCCGCGGTAACAGATGTAAGCAGCGGGGCAAGCGTTGCTGCTGAGACATGCTGCCGCATGACCGCCGCGAGTGACAAGGATGCCAACAAAGCGGAGTGGATGGATAGGGCATACTGAATTATGAGCGTAGTGGCTGACACTTTGTGTCTACCTGTAGCCATCTTCCAAATTGGTAACGGGTGGAGAGAGATAAGGCACATGAAGCCAAGGGCGGCGAGTGCAGAAACGACGCTGGAAGTTGGTCAGTCTTGACAAGGGAACGCAGTGATACAAGAAACCGGTGTGGATGTTCCGTACTTGAGAGCTGGCGAGACAACTTTGTCCTTGAAGTCACTAGCCAACATGTCCAGATTCCATGGGTCCAAAACATTGGAGAGATGCTCATTCACGCCGCTACCGCAAACCCATGGGGATCTCAGCGAACGCCCAACGTTGGCACAACGAGAAAAGTATCCAACCCGAATCTCGAGTGGAACAAATTCCGCGTCCCTCTCGGTGGCGTTATTAGGAACGGGCAGAGGAGTGACGGCGTTTGTTGCCCGTGTTGACGCGAGGGACACTATGTAGATGCTGGCAAGTGGTCCTGTTGAAGTGCAGCCCGCGAGGAGCAGGGCATGAAACACCAATCCTGCAAGACTGAGGACTTGAACCGGTCGATGGAACGATGCTTTTTTGTTTTGCGCAGCGATGATCAGCGGATGCGGAACCCATCGCAATAATTTGGCTCACTGGGCCTCATGGAGCATCTCAATTTACTCACAGATAACATGAGGATAGATAGGTTCGTAGCAGCCTGCCGGGGCCATTTCTCTGCCACTGACCGATATCCAGTCTGGCTTGGTCCAGTCTAAGCTTCTGGAGGGTTGGAGATTCTACGGGAAGGGTGTTCTGGAACTCTGTAAAACGCCCGAAGGAGAGTATTTGGAAAATAGGTACCTATTACTTGAGATACCTTGAGGTAACAGGCGTTCTGCTGCCTGACCTGTGGGCGAAATAGGCTCTTGGGACGTGACGTTCCATGATCTCAAACCCCCGTCGCCATGCGCCACTATCAATGTGCTAGGCACCCAGCACCATCGAGCGCCCGTCACTGCAGGGAAACCATCCGGACGTATCGCATCGACTCGCTAATGCAGGCCGGTGGCTGGACATCCATGAAGAGGGGGATTCAAGGGCCCCAACTAATACTCCACGATGTCTTGTTCGATTCTGGGGTTCCTCGACGGTTGTGTTTCTTTTTATCCCTGCACGCCGGACCGGAAATAAAGAGAGGTTGTTCATGCTCTCCTGGGCCCAATTGCCAGATTGCTATTGTCCCAAATTCCCATGATAACAAGATCATGATTAAGTGTTCACGCTCATGCATCACATTTGAAACACCTCCGCCTCCGCTTCCGCTTCCTTTCCTATGGACATCCAGTCGGGCCCCGAGGACTTGGACGAGGCACAAGATGCCCCAACTGCGTCGCCGCCAAACATATCCTGCGTTGCACCGGAGGAGGAGGCTTCCCGGGCACCAGAATTGGGCAACGACCGATCCGCACCGAATCCCAGCTACCTCGCGGAATATATGAAGAACAACCTAACACTGTCCCACTGGCGCAACATCCAAAAGCCGGCACGATCTAGAAAAAGCGGTTCAATATCACTCATCTTACTCCAGCCAAAGCGGGGAACCGTTTCTAGGACGGTCTTGAGCCCTGACGAGCTTCAGCGCACATCTCTAGCGGCAGCAGCGAGCAAAGGCCCTGGAAGCCACCAGGCCATCTTTGTTACGGACCTGTCCCGACTGCTGATGAATTGCGTGGGGGGCACACTGCGCATCAGCCCGGAGGCCTTTGAGGAGCACCTCGCAGAGTCCAACTACTACCAGAAGGAATGGTTCGAAGAAGCCGATCCCACCCCTAGCTCATGGCCAACCAGGTTCTTCCCCAAAGACCATGTATCACTCCGGTGGTACAGCCTGGTGCGGCGCAAGACGGACATAGATCCGATGCCATCCCAATATGGCGTCCCTCTCACCAAAAGACTTGGGACTAACATCTTTCGTAAACCGTGGCCGCTCCCCACAATCCAGCCACCACCCTGGCCCATCCTTGATCCGTCGATACATGAAGGTTCGGACAGAGAGGAGGCCGAGGACGCCCAGTATGATGGGTGTTACATTATAGACGCCTGGGAAGAAAAGGTTACGTTTTGTTGGGGAGGACTCAAAGACGAGAGGCTACGTATGCTCATCCCTGGGCCCAAATCCTGATTCCGCAGCTGAACTTTGAGGCGCTAACACAGTGACTTAGCTGTTCTCTTGTTCCACCCCCTTCCTATGCTCCGACGATATGGAAGGAAATACACAGCGTTTCACTCCCGCTGTGCCCCCAGAACGCCACCTTTGGGATCCTTCAATATGTTCAAAGAACCCTTAGACGTGGGAAAGGCCCGGGTAGCACTCAGCATGCTCCAGGACAGCTGCTCGGACACTCTTGTTTGGCTCAACTTTCTATTGTCCGACCCTGCCTATCAAGAGTTTTCGACCGTGAACTTGGTTCTTCTCGCGATCTTCCGACTTGTGCATCGCGACATCACCATGTTTCTTGATCACATTGCTTTTGTGCTTGGAGATATCAGCAAGGGATCTTCGGATGAACGGTTGTTGCAAGATCATCTCGATCGTTGGCGTGATCTCATATCACGGTTACTGACCGAGCTCCCTGAACTCGCTGGATCTCTTCGCCGTTTCTTTTCGTTTCCCTACCAAGGGAGACCGCTTCCGGAACCATTGATGGCCGGCTTGAACGACCTAGAAACCGATGTCCGCAGAATGGAGGAAAGATGTGATCGTGCGCAACAGTTATTGCGGTCCGACCTATCGCTGCTCGAAAGCAAGCGCGGCATTTTGGAGGCCGAGAGCGTATCGCGGCTCACTGAACTCGCCTTCATTTTCATCCCTCTTACATTTGCCTCTGGCTTGTTCAGCATGCAGGTCCAAGAGGTCGCGGATAGTCCACCACCTCTTTCTAGCTTCCTCAAGGCGGCTGTGGTAGTCCTGATCGTCTCGTACGGTCTTCGCATCGTTCAGCACAGCAAATGGCTCAGCCGCCTGCGACGAAGGTTGGATGCACGAATTCGTCGCGACGAGGGCATCTCAGGGGCAGATATACCACTTCACACAATGGTGCTTTGAGTACTGCACACTTTCAAGGACAGTCTTCAGGAATTGCTTCGACGACTGAGGCTGGCAGAAAACCTAAAAAGACGACTGCTGTTTATCGTCGCAGTCACAGGCCCCACGGTGCTAATAGTCAGCATGCTTTGGCTCAGAACACCCGCCGACCTCAGCCTCAAGGCCGCGCTAACGGCTTTCATGATAATCGTTTCCCTGCTTTTTGCCTGGTGGTTTCTTCTTGCAATCAGCAAATCTCGGCGCCGGCGTAGAAGTGCTATCACATATAGCATCTATGGCTTTGGCCAAGCGTGGAGGATTGTGGACGTCCGAGAGCCAGAGCAGAACAGCGCACGGCATGGTCATGAACTTGGCATCAATCCTGGGGCTCGGAATGAAACAAACAGCCCCGAAGCTCAGAGCTTCGCTTAAAACGAATAAAGGGCGGTCATCTACACAGTAGGCCACATCCTCGATCAATGCTCTCTTCTGCAACCGACTACTAGGTGCCTAGTCAACCACACAACGCCAACTTCCCCAGTTATGAGCGACTTGCACAACGGAAAACATCCGGCGTTAAGCACCTCATTCGTGTGGCCAAAACTGGCTGGGTATATGAACTCATGTCCACGCCATCTCGCTGCCGACACACCAGCACACCTTTGCGACCTCTCGGCGTCCAACTCCCGGCAATGACACCTCAATCCTACAAAGACAACCTTTCCCGCCTCGAGAGGTCTGCAGCGCCGATTGACCATCCTTGGACCATCTTTGCCTAGTCAAATAAATACTCATCCCACCTGTCTTCATGGTAATACGCGTCATACAGCTCCTCCAAGCTGTAGCCGTGGTCCTCGCCCAAAGCCCGGAGAAAGTCATAGAACGTCGGAGGCCTGCGCGCCTCTCGATCCGGGTCCACATCCTCATCGCCCGAGAAATAGTACTCAGACGCTTCGTCGTCTGTGTCCAGCTCAATCTCGTCCTCCTCCTCCTCCTCCAAAATCCCCACCTCGCCGATGCCCGGAATCCCTTGCATGCCGTGTGGACCGGGATGGCTATCCTCTATGTCGGTCCCGGCAGCCCCCCGTTCATCGAGACCGACCTCTTCCTCCTGGTCTTCCTCTCCCTCTGCCTCTGGGGGCTCGTCTTCGTCTTGGTACGCTGGAAAGAGGTCAAATGTCCTAAACGCAATCCCCACGCACGCACATCGCTGACGGGCCGCCTCGACCTCGCGCTTGAACCGGCGGTGGAATCGACTCTCAGCAGGCCACGAATGTATCGCAAGCGAGATGCTGGACAGCGTTCCCACATGCGCGGGACTCGCACACAAGCACTCCACGCCGTGTAGGACCATGTCGAGATTTGCTAGATACGACTGCTTCCAGTCGCGCTCTGTGCCCCACTCGCAGACGAGCGTGAAGTCGCGGACAGACGGCGGAAGGAGTTGGCATAAGCGCTCCCCGTCGTCCTCGTCCAAGATGCCAAGCGTACCAAACACACCCCGGTAATCGAGGGTGAGGCTTTCGAGGCGGGTTAGTGCCGGAATGCAGCGGAGGCGGTGGTTTTCCGGCTTTCGGGGCCGTTCCATCCCCCGGGTGAGGTAGTGGCCTTCGGAGAGTGAGACGAGTTCGAGCGTCCTTAAGGTTCCCGCTAGCCCCTCGAGCGCATCGCTCAGCGTTTTTCCATCGGGTAGTAGTGGACGGTCTTCGTCGGTTGTACTTGATTCAAAGTGTACGACAAGTGTCTGCAGGTTGACGCATGCTAAGCAAAGAGCCACCAGCCGTGGTTCGTGGATATGGCTGCCGTAGACCCGGAGGTGCTCAATGTGAGGCATGGGTGCAAGCTCCCGGAGAGGTCCGCTACCTGGCGGATTCTGCGGCGACTGGTTTGAGAAGATATCGTCTGCTGATGCACAGCACAGCTCCAGCGTCTTGACTTGTTTCAAGTGTGGCAGCATTGCGACAGCGAAATCGGCCATCAGCCGTGACAGCGTCAGCTGACGGTCCCAATCCTCGCGGTGGCAGTAAATGCGCAGTGAGGTGAGATTTCGCATGTGCTGGAATGGGAAGTACTGCACGATTGGATCGCAAATCCGCGGCGTTTCTTCCGTCGTCCGGCAGCGAAGGATGGCATGCCGGAGGTCCGGCGCCACCGTGTCCGCTGTCGCATCAGATCGAGATGGCTCGTCCGGGGCAGCCATCAAGAAGTCCTGAAGGTTGACTGCGCTGATGAGAATGAACCGAAGGAGGTCCATTGCCAGCGTGACTGTGGGGTCGGCGACGGGACCCCCACGGCATCCACGTCTCTGGACGGGATCCCAGGCGCCGCCGGTTTGCCGTTGCAATTCCTGATTCACATCGGCAATAGCGTGAGAGCCGCCAACATTGATGAGAACCGTGAGGCTCCGGATCCACGGCCGGATCTCTGGGCATTTCAGTAGGCGGAGGTACAGGCCGACGAAGTGGCTCGGTTTCCAAATCACGAAGGTGTGATAGAGGAGCGGCCTCGCGATGGCCGCAAAACGCCGCGAGGTCAGGACGAAGTTGCGAAGCCACTTGCCGTCCGTAAGCCACTTGCACCATTGGTTGGTGGCGTCGACGAACCCCCAAGTGCCAGTGTCGCGCAGGATAAATCTGGTCGTTGCTGGCCGCGGGGGCACCAGAGCCTCGGCGATGCGCTGGAGGAGCTCGGTCGGAAGATCATTGAGGGACGGGCGCGGCGGTTTCATGAAACCCGGCACGACAGGCGTCGGCCCCCCCGCGGGGCTCGGCGTGAGCATCGGGCCCGGGAATGGACGTGGCCGCCTTGTGAGCGGCAAGGGGCGGCCGTTTCGGCTCAACCAGCTTCGGGTCGCTTCGTGGGGTCAAGACCGAGCGTCGGTGACGGTTTTGGTCTTTGCCGTGGCATGCCATGCAGGCACTGCCACCACGGCGCGCTGTCAGGAGGCCGCTTTCTGCTGTTCGATGTGATAGGTCAAGGGACTTGGAGAGTCAAGAAACTTAAGGCACATAAGTCATAAAGGAGGGGGGTTCGGACTGCAAGAAGCGTGCGTTTGGTTGTCGATGATGCCGTTTTTTTGGGTGGTGCCGAAATGCCAAATGCCTCCACAGACAACGGGCACCACTGCGCCAAGTTTGTCACTGGACTTGACGAGAACTGGACCAGCTCAGGCTGGCTGGTTCACACATCCATCAAAAGTCTGAAGAGAATCACATTTCTCTGGCGGGGGTTTGTCCAGAAGGGCGTGCGCCCGCTTACGGGCCAATCGGGCCAATTCACGAATGTTTAGTACAGCAGGAATGCCTTCGGTAACTTCCGATCTCGGCGCCCACCCGTCAACAACCTCTTGAACGATGACGCCGGCTTTCCACTGTCTCGTCGCTGCCATGGACGATTCGGGAAGCTGGTCGTCAGGCCGCGTGTTAGTGGGCAGGCAGCAGATGCGGCGGGCAGTCCCACGTTGCAGGGCAACCTGGATGGTTGCTACATACCCCCATACTGTGGTGCGGAAGGGAGGTCATCAGGATCTTAGGTACCTAGGGGGGATGTGAGTGGACGATGGCAACGTCAACACGGCGCGGCTCCAGCAGGGCTGGCCGCTGTTGATGGTGCCGCTGCGGGGTGCAGGGCCCCCTAACAATGCACGGGAAACGAGATGGGTGGGGATGGAAGAAAAGCTGATCTTCATCCAGGGAAAAAAGCAAGCAAAGAAAGCCTGCCGAAATCGCCGAGGTTCATCGATGTAGCCATTTTTATTACAACAGCCGCAGCGTTAATATTTCCGTACCGCAGAAAATGAGCCACGACCCGTGCCCGGATCGCCAACACCCGGAGCAGCGGCGGCATGCAGAGCAAAGGGCTCTGGCCGTTGGCGGATGGGGACGCCCGGTGGGCCAACCCTGGCGGATTCCCGCTGCAGCCGAGCCGGGACGGACCCAGTGGTAACGGTCCTGATTCAGCAGGTGATACAGTGATCATCTGGTTCGCCGGACGGCGGGTGGAGACCAGAAAGCTTGCTGGCGCTGGTAAGCACCTACGCACCTACGCACCTACGCAGTACACAGTACACCGTCGGCACAGGGATGTTGAGTGACGAAGGAATCATCCAACTCTCTCACTTGCTCATTCAAGCAGATCGACTGCACAACCCAGAGCCATCAGACCGGCGGTCGTTCACCATGCAGCCCAAATCAACACCAACATTCCTCCTGAAAGCCAGAGACGGAGCCACGGCGCAGGCCTTGTTGTCTGGTTCAATGTTTCTCCACTGGGTTCCAGGTCGTAAACATGACTCACCTGGGTGGGCAGGTAGGTGGGCAGAATGAGAGTGTCTAGGCCTGAGGAGTGTCCAGGTTGCGCGACACACGGCACAGAACTGCCTGTTCAAGGCCAAACACGGCCCACATTGCAACACATCGTGAGCTCAAGGCTTACAGAAGGCCCTCAACGAAGATGGACATCCATACCAACAGGATATGCCCCGCCGCAGCCAGCGAAGCAGCTACCCAGGGCGCAGCGGCAACGTCATCGGGGTCAACAACCACCAACCGGTCCACAAACGACATCAACAACTGCGGACAGCGTCAAGATGCGTCACACAAATGACCCAAGCCGACAGGACGGGGCGCCGTTTGGACAACATGACCAGCTGCCTATTCCAGCGAAGCACGGGCGGGTCGCGGAGCCGGGCATTGGATGTTGGGGGGGTTTTCTGTTTCCCCGAGTGTTTGATTGTGTATTGTCACCTCCTTCCCGAAGAGTCCTTGAGAAGGTCTTGTGCTGAGAGGAGTGGCGCGGATCTCTTCCTGTCAGAGATGCGCCGGACGGGCCTTGAGATCCTCTGGGAACGCCTACACAGGCAGGGTTGCATAACGCAACCTGGCAGGGGAGGAAGAGGGATACGCTGAGACCAAAACTGCAAGAAAGATGATGTAAGGATAAGCCCTACACCGTAGACCACAAGACCGTCAAGGCCAAGAATTCTTACTCGCGCCCAGTGCGAAGGGCAGAATGGGCGACCTGAGAAAGCCCATGCTGTGAAGATCCTCATCCGACGTTTTTGGTTTGCATTTCCAGGTGGTTGGAGTTGAAGAACAGAATGGGCTCGACACTTCCGTACGGGGTGGGGCGCTGTGGAGCCTGTAGATGGAGCGGAAAAAGACTGTTCCAGCGGACAAGCGGTTCAAGTTGGTCAAAGCACCGGCAATGGGCAACAAGCATCAGAGATATGGGAACGCGGTCGTCTTGGATGCCGTCCGATCTAACGAGGAAAGTGTTTCCAGGTGAGGCTATATGAGAACCCTGATGGATCTGGAAGACGGGACCTGGGAACCTTTGAATGCCTCAAGGCTAGAGATTGAAACGTCAACCATCACGCGTTCCATCCCCCTCCCCCCCCAACAGAATCGCCCCGTTCTCCCCCAACCCGCTCTTACCTCCAACCAACTGCCCGCCGGATCGTGTGGTCCAGTCCCTTTTTTCGAAGCCTTGAGAGTTAGGAAGTGGCAGACCTTCCACATTGGTAGTATAATGGCCGTGTCAGGTTCCGTTAATAGCTCATTCATGGATGTCTCTCTCCACTCAGACCGACCTAGGTAGGTCATGCTTTCTCCTGTCTGCCCACCCGTCGTGCGGTCGATAGGAAACAGAGTCGTTCCCACAGAAACGGAACCATAATAATGCTACAGAATTCGCCATACACTACAAAGCCCAAATACTAAAATAATACCCTGTGCTAACTAAAATGTTAAATATACCTTGTACCTAGCCCTTACATGGTCGTCACAGCTTCAACCTGCACGCAACCATTCGCATCTCTGGGCCATTCCTCATGCTGCTGGGAGGAACCTCACTGATCTTGGTCACCTGCCATTGCAGTAGTTAATTAGTCAAGACGCACAAACAAACCAAGCCGAGCAACCACCATTCTTGGCTTGTGCAATGTACGAAATCGATCCCTCTCGGCCAGAAATCGTCGCCTTCATGGCCGCCGCGTCCGCCGCTTTGGGACAAACACTCACCTCACCCAAAGACATATTTCAGTTTGGAGACTCGCCAGCCATCGCCGACGAACTTCTCCTGCTTGCCATCCAGGGCAAGAAGACCGCGACAATGACGTGGCCAGTTCCTGACCCGCTGTTCTGGGACATTGGCGATCTGTCGGTGATACTTGACGGTCAAGGGAAACCGAGGGCACTGATGCGAACGACGTCGATGGTGCGGCGCCGGTTTTGCGACGTTGATCAAGATTTCGCCGCTGCCGAGGCCGAGGGCGACTACGAAACATGGAGGACAGGTCACATCGCCTACTTCCAACGACAGAAGGAGAAGGAGGAGTTTACCGAGGACAGTGAGGTCTTGTGCGAGCGGTTTGAGGTGATATATTTGGCGGATAATTGCAGATAGCTTGACCGTTCACCCTTGAACTAAGCTCTCGTCTGTCTCTTCTTCATGATCTGGCTTCTCAAAAACGGGGCGTCAAGCCCTAACACCTTGCGCGTCCGAACATCCTTTACAAATACGACTCGATCCAGCGACTCCGAACCGTAGTGCAACCAATCCGCCAGTGTCCAAGAAACGCAGTCGTGCTCACTGATTCCCTTCCCAGGTAGGTCTGTCTGCGTGTCGAGCAATGTCTCGCGCCATAACCTCCAGTCCTCCTCCACGACTTCGCGGCCATCGGCCAACGTCACCTTCCTCTCAACGTCCGTGGGATACAGCCTGTACACGCCCGTGGCTTGCACCGAGGGCAACAAGGCCAGAAGCGTTCCCTGCCATAATTGGTCCACGCCGGCGAGGATATCCACCCCATTCCTCTCCAGAGCCTCCAGCGTCATCGAAGCTCCATCCATCCCAACCCGTGCGCTCACGTTCACCGCGCCTGTTTCAGGTGTGCTTGTCCCGCCGAACCAGCCCACATACTCCCTCTCTGCCGCCTCTACGGCTGCCTTATCCGCAGCAGGCACCAGGGTTGCCAGCGCCGCGTCAAACACCTCCGTCAACGCGTTCTGCCCTCCGGCTGTCAAAATCACCAATCCCAACCCATACTCGTCCAACAACGCCAGCCTTGCCCGGTACCCATATGCCACTCCGTCCTTGACATGCACCGTCACGCTGTGTCCTCTCCTTTGCGCCCGCGAGTTGTACGTGTCCGGGAACAGCACCTCGGGGGCGGGGCGGAAGATCTCCCACGGCCAGCCGAGGAAGCTGCTCCTTGAGCCGGCAAAAGAGCGTGGGAGGAGCCACTCGCGAATGCGCGCTGGGGGGGCAAGAGTGGGGTTGCGGGAGAGAATTGCGTGCGCAAAGGTCGACAAGTCGGCCAAGGAAGATACGAGGCCGCCTCCCGGTGCGTGGTCGCCGTAAGGCGAACCCCAGGAGCTGGGCCCGGGCGGGATAACGGCGAGGGTGTCGTCGCCTGGGCTGGGGTGGGTCGAGGGCATGCGAAGCGGGGTGGTTAGAAAGTCAGAAAGCAAAACGGTGTAATTGTCCCTGCCGGTGGCAGCTTGGAGAGCGTAGGAAAGGAGCGTGTAGGCGATGTTGGAATAGACGGGCCGAGCGTTAGCAGGGGCTAGAGATTGGGCAGCTAGCATCCCAGCGATGAACTGCTGGCGAGTGCATTCGGTGTTGAGCCCGATGACGCCGCATTCAGGGTAGGCAGAATTGTTGAGGGGCGGGAAGCCGAGGGCTTCAAACCAGGTGCGTAGATAATGGTACTCGGAAAAGCCATCTGCAGCCCGAAGTTAGATGACCATAGCTCCCTTCCACATTCAGATCCCTGTGGTCTAACACCCCTAGTGAATCTGGTTCTCAGGAAAGCGCAAGGAACGTACAGTTCGGCGGGATGCCAGCCAACTGGCCTCCCAATGCCCGCAAAGTGATGCTATTCCAGTCGATCAACGACTCATCGCTGTTCAGCTCGGGGAGGTATTTCGTGATCGGGTCATCGAGGTTGACACCGCTGCGAAGAGCGACCGCATTGGTAATGACCTTGGAGATGGATCCGATCATGTACTGCGAGTGTTTGTCCAGTGATCTAGTGCCATCGACGTTGGCAGGGGCGAGATGGTGATACTCCCATAAGGGGCCCGAGGGGTCCTCCTGCTCAAGGCCCACGACCGCGATGGACAACGACACGTTTTGAATATCCCAGCTCACGCGGATGTTGCCATTGAAGGCCGAATCCAGGGTTTTGGTAAGGTTGGCCAGAGCATAACGGAATACCTCGGACTGGTTGAGACCTCGCGGCCGGGGAAAGATGACCCCCTCAGGGCGGCACTCAATGCCGAGCACCACGGGGAGAAGAAATAATAACAGGTAACAAAATTCGTTCATGGCAGGTCTTTCTTGTTCAACCTTTGAGTGTGTGCGCTTCGGGCAATACTTTTCGACCGTTGGGCGCGACATCTCACAGGTAGCCTGCCTTCGGGGTATTTATCCGCCTACCGCCATAGCCGGTAGACGATGGCAATGGCGCGCTCAACAGCCTCACTTAGCATCTTTAGCACGGGGCAACCTTGAATGAGGGAAAAAGCACTGCCTCCGAGGAGCACCTGCAGCTCGTGACCCATAAGGAGCAAGCCACAACCGCCGAAACCGTATTTCGCGTCTAGGCATGATTGGCTGGAAGTGCCCGACCACACACGATAGAGCAGGTGTACAGGTGATTGAAGAGATGTTAACTCATCTGGACCCGAGGAGATCTTGGGATGTACTGTTTCATTCGGTCCCCTTCTTCAGAACTTTTCAGTTCCTCCAGGGGTTCCATCTGTTTAGCTTCTCCGACGGGATATTGGCTCCCACTCTTTGGGTGCTCACTAGCAATTGAGGACGGCCGTGGAGGTTACCAAACGTCCGGTGTATACTAGAATGCCATCCGTGACTTTCAACACGACGAGCAGAAATTGTGCTGAACCGGCGACATGTTCTGTGGAATAGCAGGTATAAGTTTTGTCATCTCGGATGGCTGACGTCACGCTGAGGTGCCTGAGCAGCTTGGAACTACTACCGCCTGCATACTTGGATAATATTCCAATGACATCATTCCCATTTCGGTCACCTGTCAACACCATTAAAGCGAGCTGAACCCAGCATCGTGTAAACAGTTTCCCCGGACGAGAGGCTACCGCTTCTAGCTTTCATACGCTAGTTACCATGTCTGACATCACCGAAGCTCTCAAAGACGCCATCAGCCCGTCGCGGCGTGACCAAGCCACCGTTGCAACCTACGATCCAAAAACACGCGGTCCTTATGCAGATCCAGCTCATGCTGGCGACGGACGGCCCAGAGTATCACCCCCTTCGACCAGCGAAGCCAACGACGCCCGGGGAGCGGAGCAGACGAATCTGAGTGAACCATTTGCTCCGGAACAGCGCAGGAGCTAGGAGGAGGAGGGCCCCAAGGGGTCTGAGGGACCGCTAGGCGGTGCAGTCAGTGCACACGGGGCAAGACGGGGTTATGCTTGGGTGCCTAGATGTAATTGGTTTAGGATGGCAAGGCAGGGGGATAACTGTATGGTTAGCATGACAGAGGTATGCCTGTTGACGGCAAGGGGTTTTGAAGCAGTGGCTTGATGATCACTGGGAGAGACAAGTGGTCTATAGTTAAACCATATGGGTTGTGTAGTTATGAGATACCGATTGATGACCCACGGCTGGGCAAAAAATCATTGCGTAGAGGTTCCTTCTGGGTTGGCTCAATGAGTTCATTCAGCAACCGAGCTGATTGATTATCAGGCTCGAGTACTGTGTATGAATTGGATGAGAGGACGAAGAGAAACGCTTGCCACCTGTTAGCAGCCGCCACTAACCTCCGCACATCCTCCGTCATGGTGTGATTTTGCTTCATGCGAACGTCCAGGCATCGGCTGTCCTCACGCCATGTTGACATCGCGGGGATCAATCCAGTGCACATACTCTAGACTCAGGCTTTCCAGAGCCATGGCTACAGCACCCACTAGCAGCGACGGCGCAAAGGCGTGGAAGAAGCGATCCGTTGTCTCATCGTTTCTGCTCCGTGGGTGTTGGACCGGAAACATCGACACGTCGCGCAAGCCTGAAGTCACCTTATTTGAGCGGAGCGACAAGGTATCGACGTACAGGTACGTCAAAGTCGGTTGCCCTTGCTCGCATCCGCGATCCATTTCAACCGCGATCCTGACATTAATTAATCAACTCTCCCAAGGAAACACCTCGCCCCCATCTCCGGCACCGTCGAAACCACCGACCCCTCTCCCCTCTCCGCAGCTCTTCGCGAAATCCGCGAAGAAACCACACTCGCCCCGCCCGAAATAACCCTCCTCAGACAAGGCAAGCCCTTTACCTTTCGCGACTCATCGATCTGCCGGGAATGGACTGTGCACCCTTTCCTCTTCGGCGTGCAGCCACCTCCCGCCTCATCCGGCGCGGAGCAGCCCCCGCAGCCGGCGGACTCCAAGATCCGCATTGACTGGGAGCACACACGCTTCGTGTGGGTGGATCCGACGCAGGCGGTTCACGACGCCGAGGCAGGGCGGATCCAGGCTGTTCCCCGGCTGGCGGATAGTTTGCGCAGAGTTTGGTTCGAGGCAGATCTGGGCGAGGCCGCGGGAGGTGTGCTCCGTGCCGGGCTGCACAAATTAGCGACCGACCATGAAAGCGGCGCCGCGGCCTTGTCGGAGGCTGCGCTCAAGACCCTGAGCGACGTTGTACGGTGCCTGAGTGAGCATGATCTCCACGATGCGGGGGATGAGAGGGAGGAGTGGAAGTGGTGGTGGGACAGGATCCGGATGGCAGCGTGGCATTTGTGGAAGAACGGAAGGGAGAGCATGGGCGCGGCGATACTTGGCAAAGTCTTGGTGGTTCTGGCACGGATGGAGAAGGCAGCTCGAGAGGCCGCGGAGGATTCTGTGCCCGCGGGTGCGAAGAGGAAGGACATCTGGAAAGACCTTGCGTTGCGGGCCATATCAACACCCTCAGATGAGGCGAGCGAACCATCCGCGTCCGTCCCCAGCGCCTTCTCGGACTACATCATCCAGAAGTTCCCCGAAAGAATCAAGTCTCGCGAGCCCATTGCCATCCTCACCCTCTCTGACAGCGGCACGGTGCGGTCTTGCCTGCGCCACGCCGTGGATGAGATCAAGATCGTCCTGGACCTGCGCGTCCTCGAATCCCGCCCGCTATACGAAGGCGTGTCCCTTGCTGCGACGCTCGCCAAGCATCTCAGCTCAACCGGGGATCCCAAGTTCCCTCACAAGGTGACGCTCTACACCGACGCGTCCGCGGCGCTCGCCTCGGTGAACGTGGATGTCGTGCTTCTCGGTGCGGATAGGATAGCCTCCTCGGGTGCTGTCAGCAACAAAACGGGGTCTCTACCTGCGGTGCTGGCAGCGAAACACATGGCTCCGCGGGCGCGGGTGGCGGTGGTGGGTGGGACGGAAAAGATCGCGCCGCCGGGCCGCCCTGAGGACCACGTCGTCGAAGACAACGGCGCGGAACAGGTAAGGCGGGCCTGGGGGGGTCTGCACAACAGCGACGGCGTGCGAGGAGGGGCAGAGGAGTTGCAGCGCGCTCTTTCGGCTCCCTCTGCCAATGCATCTGCCGTCAGGACGGAGATTCCCAATGTCTTCTTTGAGTGGGTGCCGCCGGAGTTGATTGACGCCTACGTGACAGAGGCGGGAGTCTGGACGCGGGAGCGCATCGCCGAACACTCGGTGAAACTTGGGGCTGAAGTGGCGCGTCTCCTTGGAAATTTATGAGTGCAGACACACCGAGCAGCCCGAAAAAAAAGAAGCAACAAAACCCGCATGCCCTTGATTCTCGTGAGAACAAACATGCCTGCGTGCCTACGCTCATCGTTATCACAAGGTCGTGGTATCTAACTCGTATCGTAACCAAACATCCGCAAACCGAGCTCCCGTTCCACCCCCGCCAGCCGCCCGACAACAGCAAAACTACGAAAGATAGGAATTGTAAAACTGCATTTCGTCGGCCCGCCACCACGAGGAGAGGGTCTGACGGAAAGCAGCCATTTTCTGGTACAACAAGCCGCGTTTGCCCTCGGGTCTTGGGGGTTCGGGTTCTCGCGTGGCGTCGGAGCTGTCTCGGCACTCGTCCATGGCGTCTGGCGAAGGCGTCTCCTCGGACAAGAGATCCTGCTTAATCTTTTGATCGTGGATTGGGTTGCGCAGCTGTTGGGCCAGATAGCGGAAATCTTGCAGCACGCGGGCGCAGTCCTTGGCATACTCGCTGCCCGTCTCGGCCTCCGATTCGAACACCTCCGAGGCCCACCCAACATCGTCGAGATCCTGTGTTCGAAGATTTACAAAGATGATTTGGTGCATGATGAGAACGATAGCGGCGTTGAAAATGTTGTGTAGATCCTGCAGCAGCAGCTTCTGCCGTGGACTCTGCAAGCGCATCAGGCGGCCCAGGCGCAAGTTGCGACGGGCCGCATCGCTGCAGGCGCGGATAGGCTCGATCTGAGGATGGCTCTCGATATCGAAGGTCTGGTTGGCACACACAATGCTCGCGACGGCTTTCCACACAGCCATGAGCATGGCAGGTCGGACGGCGAGGATCACCAGCTGTCAGTCCCGTTAGTATTTTGTGGGCCCTGGAGTTGAGCCGGCGGAACACACCTGGTTGTAGGCCATGTGTAACGCCCAGGCGGCACGATCTTGGCCGAAGAGGGCTGCACCGCTCAACATGTTGACCGGCTCTTGACCGTACGCCGCGGCAGTGAACAGATCGACGGGGATGAGGGTCAGAGGATCTTCGGGGAACTGGAGACACCGTGGCAAGGTGGAGCGCCAGCCCTCCAACATCTTCAACGCTCTTTCCACGCGGACAGTAGCGTTGGTCAAGAGATGCGGGAGGCCTGATTCTCGGTAGCTGCTGTACACAATGTAGTCCGAGATTCTGCATAGTTCTACATGGGCGCGCAACCCGTCGGGAGAAGGAAAGCCACTGAGGGCTGGTCAGCCACTACAGCTTGAGCAAGGCCGACCTCGGTGCACTTACGAGCACTCTCTGGGAAGCGGCAGCGTGATGGCGTCGCTTGGAGTGGTAGGCGGCCGGCCCATTACACAACCTAGCCACCTAGACAAAAAGACAGCTATCAGTAATGCCCGTGCCAACCTCAGCAAGACGAAGAACCTACCGATCAATGACATAGACCGTCCAGAAGGTCCGAACGTCGAGCTCGTTGCCCGAGCCGCCTTTATGCAGGCCATTCATGACGCTGATGCTCATGGCGTTGCTGATAGCCATGTATGCAGCGTCTCTGCGGTTATTCTCAATTAAATAGAGGGCCATGAGGGCTAGGACGGCGATATCCTGTGTGGTGTAGGTGGTGCGGTCGAGCGGGTTGCCCACCAGAGCTCGGGCCCGAGCGAAGTGTTCCTCGCCCAGCCGTCCGTCAACGGCAGAGCCTGGTTCCCGAACATTGAGCATGTGAGCAATAGCAAAAGCGGTGTGATACAAGGCCAGAGGCCGGTGGTGGGGGCCGGGGCATGGGGTAGCAGGGATCGCAGCGATGGAGCGGATGTTCTGCAAACTCTCGAACGGCCAGAACATAATGCCACCGCTGGTAAAGGTGCCGTTTCCATCCTGGATAAAGTAGCGAGCTTGCGTCAGGGCCGAGGTGATGACGGCATCGGGCGGTAGCGACAACGGGTCAACGACAGGAGGCAGCACCATGGGGCGAGAATCGTGAGTTTGGTACCGGCCGACGGAGCCCAGGAAAGCAGCCGCCTCTCGCGGACCGTCATCCAGCACTCTGGCTAGCGGCGTGGCCGTCACGATGAGCTCCTTCAGCGTGTCGAGAAAGGTAGCGCCCGAGGTCTCGCCGAGGTAACGAGACGTGCCGGCAGGATCGGACAGCATGCGGCCGTCAATGCCGCTGGGTTGGATGGGATGGAGGCTGTCGCCGTTCAGAGCCGGGCCGTCGCCGGCCGAGGTTGCCGCGGGCGAGGCGGCTTGCTGGGCCGTTTCTGGACGGACAGACTCCCTGGCGGCGAGCTGGCGCTCCAACGAGGCGCACCGACGCTGCAGCGACTCTAGCTGGGCGCGCGGAATGGTCACACGCTCAACAGGCTCCGGATAAAGACACTCTCGCTGCGATGTGGTGCACTGGCGACATGGGCGGTCGCCGGTGCACTTAATGCGGCGCACATTGCAGCTATTGCATCTGCGGAGGGGGTCAGCGGCCTGAAACGGGATCGGATGACGAGCTTCACATCCGAACGACGCCCAACAAGCAAGCTACTCACGCCGTGGCTACACGCTTGCGCTCGTCAGGGGCAACTTTTTTCCGCCTAGGATTGACAGGCAGGCGTTGCAAGGGCGACGGCACCGAACCCGAGGCCGCTGACATGTCGAGGTTCGAGGACGTCGACGGCCTCGGCATGGTCGCGCATCGAGCGGGGGTAGTGGTGGTGGCAGGCGGCCGCGAAGGGAAAACGAGAAAAGCGGAAACTACAATACAAAAGGGAAAATGAGGTGGAGGGGGAGAGGAGGGGAGGGGGTTAAACAGGAATCGAGGAGAAAAGGGGAGAAAAGGGAAAAGCGGAGGACGGCGGCAGTTGGAGATGGACTGACGCGGTTGGTTGGGGTTGAAGTCTTGAATTTCGGTGTCTGTACCCGCGGGTGGAGGAACCTTGGAAGGGACGGGGCGAGGATTCGGAGCAGCCTTTGGGCGGCGAGCGGAGAAGGGGGGGTTCGAGGGTTAGGCAATGGGTCCTAGTGGGTCCTCGTGGCCTGCGGCATGTGGGAATCGCAGCTGCCGGGTCGCTCATCCACCGTCCAGTCCACTAAGGCGTGCGTGTGCTTTTTTTCTTTGTCTTCTCCTGTGCTGCCGCTCCCTCGACTGGGCGGGTTTCCCACCGGATTCTCCACCGCGACCCCCAGCGGCCGGGGGCTGCGCGGCGTCGGTGATTGGAGGAACGCGACCCGGCCCCGGAGCCAAGGTTGTTATCAGCGCACGATAACCAGGGGCTGCGCGGACCTACCGGAAAGCGACCCGCGGGCTTGGTGGGCGGTGGTCACCTACACCGTACACTGCCCGGGGAACTAGCAAGGCGGGAGGGAGGGCTGTCAGGAGATGGCCCCGGGGATCACAGATGGAGGCCAAGGAAAGGCACCAGACGAAACGAGCCCCCAGAGATGGAAATCTTAACTCAAACCAGCGACAAGTCGCATCTTTCCATCTCCCTGATCATTTCACGTCAGACGAGCCCCGACCCTCCACCAGAAATCCGGGGGGCCAATCAGAGCCCCAGGTCACAGAGGTGGGTCGGCTTCGCGGCAGGCAAAAAGCCTCTGAACCTGGTAATCTTGGTACTACATGTACCTTATGTATCTGTGCCGCCATGTAGGACGCCGATTTGGGATCATTGGGGCCATTCCAACCACAGTCGGCCGTCCGCAAGCACCTGAGTGGGAGATATTCATTTCTTGCGCAACCATCCGATATGCCCTCCTCCCCCTTCCCCCCCCAACAACGCAAATATCCCGTCGAAACAACTTAGTGGCGGTTACGGCGGCGGATCCCCAACCCGGGCAATTCTTGGTTTTCTCCAATCAAGTGCAGCCCATCTCGCGAATCGGCACTGTCCTGCAGCCCTGTTCGACCCCCCCCCCCCCCCCCCCCCACCGCTCGGGTACCGTAGTCAGATGCGAGAACCGGACTGCGCTCCGGACAGTGGACGGCATCGTCTCAGTCTCGAGGTCTAGACTCGAAAGACATGGATTCCCGGTTTCTGCTTCCCGCTGTGGCGGGCCTGTCGCGCCAAGAGGCCTGCCAACACCGCGACCAAGGGACTCGGGAGCAAATGACCGGCGACCGGCACCCTTCCCGGTTGAGCAAGCCGTCCCATCGGGTTGCCGACTTTTGCATGCTCCACCTCCTCACCCTGTTCATCACCTCACAGCGCCGGATGCATCAAATCTTGCCGCTGGGGTCCGGCGATTGACAGCGTATGTACATACTCGGCACTGAACTGCACGATGCACTTTCCAGGGAGGTAGTACAGACTGGGCTTTCATGCGCTGCTTCCCAACACTGGCCAGAAGGGCGCATGGAGTGACGCCAACTCTCACCGGTGGGCCGGGATGCCGTTCGCGGCGCTCGGAGACTCAATAGGTGACGTGAGGGATGGGCACGCAGCATGTGGCTGTGGCGCTGAGTGTCTTGGATTGATGTGCAATTTACGGTTTGGGGGACCGCGGGGCGGCCGCTGCAGTTGGCTGGCGGACCAGCCATGATGTCATGATCCCTGGGAACCCTCCCATTCTGCTGCGGTAGGTATGTGCCCACCGCAGAAGCGCACACCCCCCCGCCCCCCTCTCTCCTCCTCCCCCCCCCCCCCCCCCCCCCCCCCCAAGTGCAGCGTGCAGGAGGAGGTCGGAGGACGGGAATGGCGACGGGAGTCTCGGGCTGCAGGATGCTGGGCCAGATACCACCTACCTGCACAGGACATTTCAGTAGGCCCAACTAGGAAGTACGCAGTGATACCGGCTTGGGTATCTCTTCAAGTCTCCTGTCAAATGTCGGACTCATTCCCCGGTCCCGCCGCTCCTTCTGACCGGAGCTCGTCGCTCTCTGCACGCACCCAAGGCCCCGACGATCGTATAGGACGGCTTGAAGTGAGACGGCCTGGTCGCTTCACCTGGAACATTTCCAATCGCCCCGTCCAGCGGTACAAGTCAACACCCAATGAATTGGGGCTCGCTGCGACCCGGTCCAATCCATCGGTTGACGATTCCCCATTGTGTAGGGAAAAAAAACGCCTCCGTTCTCCGCCTTGATCCCCATCGAGTGGCGTCCAAAGAAGCACAAGGGATGTGGCTGTTCCCAGACTTCGCGTTCATGCATGCGTCCATGGCCCCTACATACTTGACTAAATGGTGGGACCTGAGCACCGACACAACAGCTGCAGTTGGCTTGGCCAGCGGGGAGCATGGTTTGGTGCAGACACATGCGATTACGCAGTATAGTATTGCGTACGTGTGCAAAAGAGTTGGGGCCCTTCATAATCGGAGCCTTGAAATATCTCATTTTTGAAAATCGATCGCCCCGACTTTTGTTGAGCCAATGAACCAAGAGTTGATCTCATGCAGATGGCGTCTTCCTGGAGGTAACATTATTACTGCAGCTAAAACGTTCAATTGGGGCACGGGCTACCTGTATGCACTAGGTGTGGCGAACCACCTCTTGGCGTGGCTGTGCTGTGGCAACAGGGCTCGCAGCTGGTGCCTGCCAAGACGCTAGACCCACATGTGCCTCATCACTCTATGTACGAGGCAGGGCAATGCTGCAATGCGCTGTGCTTGTCACAGTGGGATTCGTTCCCAGGCAAATGGAGTTGGGGCCCCCAACAAGTCGTCAAACCCAAAACAGGGTCCCAAGGCAAACGCCGCGCCAGTCTCCGGCAAAATGGTGCGAAATCACGACCGGGAGCTTTCCCTTTTTCTCGTGAAACGGCTCGGTTGAATCCGTTACCCCCGTTACCGCCCTCACTTTTCATTCACCTCCAGTGTATCGCTCTCCCTTTTTCTTCTTTTGTTGTTTTTTTGCTGTGTGTTTTCGGACCGAGGGCTGGTTCGGGGTTTTTTTCTCTGGTCGCCCCTGGTTTCCATTCCCCGGTGACACCGCCTTTACTCCTGGCGTCCCTACCTCCCTCCGGTCACCCACCTGCACGACAGGCAGTCAATCACGCAGCCTTCGCGGCCACGCTCCACCCCCTCGGTCTCATGGCGGCCGCGGCGCTTTTCTCGCAGTCATGTAGGCGTATAAGTCTCCTGCTGCTGATCATTTCTCTCACCCTGGCCATCGCCGCGGGGCTGTACCACGGCTTCTTTTCTAGGCCCACACGGTAGTTCCCGACCGTACCCCATGGCTCACCATCGCCGGCTAACCCCACCCTTTCTAGGCCCAAGGTTATCATCTATGGACCTTCGGAGCTCTCAGACCCTGCCAAACAACACTCGGAGACATGTCCTCTTCCCGCCCTGGACAACCTGTCCAACATCATCCGGACCCTTTGGGCACCGCTGGTCCTCCCTATCACAGCTCCTGAGTTCGTCACGGCGGGTGGCAAGGTCAAGAAGCTCCCACCCCCGGAGAAGCTGGTTCAACGGGAACCCCTGGGCAACCGACTTCTCATCCTCGATCTCGACAATCGAGACTTCAGCGATGATGGCGGCATTTTTGCCAAGGACCTTCCATCCTGGGACCGGCTGAGCATGCAGTCGGCTGGGTTTCTCAGCCACTACCTCTATGCCAGCATCCACGGCTACTCGTACAAGTTCCTCCGCGTGCCCAAGTACAAGGATCGCGCGCCTCATTGGTCCAAGGTCATTTTCACCAAGGAGATGCTCAAAGAGTTCGACATGGTCATCACGCTCGACTACGATGTCATGTTCCCGAACCCCCATGTCCCGATCGAGTGGCTGCTCAACTACTGGCAGATCGGACCCGACACCTTGGTCGCCATGGCCCAAGATCCCAACCGGCAGCCCAACTACGACGTACGCGGCAACGTCAACGTCAACACGGGCTTCATCATCTCCCGCGCAGGCAACTTGACACAGCGCCTCTTCCAGGACTGGGCCGAGTGCCCGTCCGAGAAGCGGTACAAGGGATGTGCCAAGTGGAAGAACGAACTCTTCCACGAGCAGTCGGGCTTCAGCTCCTTTGTGCGCTACGACTTTCTGGACGGCTTCAGCGTCGACACCCACCCAAACTACATCAAAACGCTCCCTTGCGACGAGGCGAACGGCACCCCCCTGGTGGCCGACTGGGGATGCTCGGGCCAGCTTGTCCGCCACTACTGGGGCCATAAGAAGCTGACCAACGAGGTCTTTGCTTCTAATGTCATGAGCGCCTTTGCGCCGCTCATCGTGCAGAACGCCTACAAGAAGCCAGGAATTGTCGTCGATTTTCGGAACAAAGTGTTGGACGGAGCACAGGTTCTTGATCACGTGTGATTCGGGGATAGGGGACATGTTGGTTTCATCTGAAATGCGGGCCTCGGTTTGTTTCTGGGTTGGGATTTTGCTTTGCGTAATGTCGCAGGAGGCAGGGGCAAGTGAACCGGAGTTGAGAAAATATCCACTTGGGATGGCCGGATGGGAACTGCTAGATCTGTGTATATACTGGCTGTCAAGACTCATGACCTAATTCTGACCATACTGAATGATGAATCATTCTCAGGACTTGGGGCACGTTCTATGTTCAAAATCAATCAGCCATGTCGTCCACGTTTCGATTTGGGTCAACGATCCAAAACTCGTAAAGCACGGCGCGCACGAAACCGCAGAAATTGCAGTCCAAGCCCGTTTCTCTGTGCGCCTGAGCTTATTTCAACCCCGGCAGGTCTCCTCGCGAATGGCCACAACCCCAGCGCATTACAAAACGTCAGGGTGGTGATTTTCCTGCATTTCGCACCCATCTCCGTTCGGTTGCGCTTTGGTGGTGTTGACATTTGATTTGGGCTCGCCGTTTCGTCGGGAGAATCCAGGCTCGCGGAACCCAAACAAAAAACACCGGCCATCCGAGTCAACGTCACAGCCCCCACATCCGAACCCCTCGGACGAGTTCAAATCCCAACATGATCCCCAACATGATCCCGTCTGGATAGCTTCACGTCTAACTGCACAGTGCCGTTCATGCCCGAGTCAAGCATACGACGCTCTGTTCCCTTTCTACACGTACATGAAGCTATGGCCCAATTTCTCGCCACCATCCCGCTCCCTGCCGAGGTGCTGCACCTCATCATGCGCGAGTTGGACCCCATCGCCCTCATCGCGCTCTCACAGACTTCCCGTGAGTGGCGCGCCTTGATCCGACCGAATCGGCACGACTTTGAGCAGCGATTGCTTGCGCTGGAGCTCCATCCCCACCACGGCGGCCTCGTACCCTACTGGGACGACCACAAACAACGCCTGGCCCCGTCCTGGGACAGCCCAGAATGGAAAACGGCCAAGTACGCCTGCTGCGGCTGCATGAAGCTGCGCACACACATGATGTTCGACAACCACGCCATCTTGCGACGACGCTGGCGCAAGCCTTACGCAGGTTGCGTCGAGTTCGACAAGGCCCTGCGCACCGACTGGGAGCCCTTCGAGCCGGCGCTGCGCTGGCAGCACATTCAAGAGCGCGCCCAGAAAGAACGTCAGGACCGCCAAGCATGGGCCGCCGTCGCCGCTTGGCGCGAAGAATATCGCTTGGCCAACCCACCCGAGCACAACTTCATCGCGGTTGATTTGCCGCCGACCGACCAGGAGAAGGAGGCCCTGCGCCACCTCGTCGGCGCCAACCGCCAGCGCCGGAGATGTGTTGAGTGCCAGCGCAAGGCGGGGAGGTGGAAGCACCAGGACGCTTCGTCCGCGGACGGCAAGGTCAAGCCCATCGTAGCCAAGAGCCGGAGTAAAACGTTCAAGGTGGTCTGGGAGCGATGGGTGCCCGGGCTGTTTGACGAGCATCCCGGCGTATTCCCGCTGTACTGGCGCAGTCTCAACAACTACCGCAACGGCATCTATGCGAGCTTGTACGTGGCGTGGTGTCCGAGGTGTGAAACTTGGAAAGAGTATGCTGCGTTCCGCGACTGGCATCCGTACAACAACGGAGAGGGGCTTACGGGAGAGAGACGCGAGTTTGCCTGCGTGCAATGCGCTCTCGAGGAGCAGGCAGAACCGCGACGGGTTGTCGAGGAGCTCTGCGACCAGCTACGCCATCTTCTCGACTTGGAGGGTGCGGAACACCGGCTCGGGTTTGGCTGGCGGTTTATCTCTCAAGATCTTCAGGCACATCCCCGAGACCGAGGTATCCGTGCCGAGGTCCTGGAGGGTGTCCGGTTCAGAGCGGATTCGGCGAGCCAGAGCCCGGTGATAAACGAGTCAACCCTACCGGATCTGCGCCGCCGCGTCGTGCGCTATCGGCAGTATATGTACAACGAAGCGGACAAGGAGACGAGAGATAGGCAGGTTATGAGCTGGTTCAAGATGTGGTTGGACGAGTATGAGCTGCTTGAGGACGCGTACTTTCTGGTGAAGAGGCTCCACGACAAGCTCCGAACGGGTCATCTGAACTTCATCCTGGACTATCTCAAGACACAGGATCCGTATCGCCTGCAAAGCGGAGTGTGGTGGTAATAGCAGGAGGTTTGTCAGAAGTCAACAAAGAACAAACTCACGTTTGGACCATGCTGCCTTTTGCTACATTGTCAACCAACGTGCGTTTTGTCTTCGTAACCATCTGAAAGATCTTGTGTGACAGGATCTATAGGGACTTATACCCTGGTCCTGAACCCCAGCAGGCATTCTGCCTGCTCAGACCGCCATTCTGGGCATCCATCGTATATATAAGGAGCCTCCAGGAGAGGCATATTAAATAGTTGTTTTCTTCTTTTGAACAACAGCTTCCAACCACTCCTTTCCGCCGTATACACTTTTATAGGTCCGGGCTATTATAGTTATAAGCCCGGTACCTTCCTGCTACGCAGAAAGAGAACCTCCCCTTCTTATTATAAGCCTTTAAATCAATCTTTAAAGCGCTTAGCTTATTTATTTTCTCCTCTCTCTTTTAAAACCCGTCGCTAACTGTTAAAGCACCTTCCTCGATAAAATAAACTTAATCCTTAAGGATTATACTCTCAGCGTCGTACAGCTAGAGACCTTCCGCGACTAGGGACGATAGTTCGATTATATCCGAAACGAAGCTTATATCTATAACGTATAGCAGATTTATAAACTAGAAGCAAACGTTAAAACGGTTTTAAAGATCCTTAATAATAACTAAAAGCCGTTTTATATAGACGTCTACTTAAAGGTCTAGCAGCAGTTTAGGATTTAATACTAACGAAAGCTTTAAGACTAGTAGAATGTTAATCCGGAGGAAAGGGGCTTTAAACCGGAAAAACTAGGAGAACCCTTTAAGTCCGACGTAGACTACGTATACGAGTAGAACCTCCTCCGGTATTTTCTAAAGACCTTATAAAACGATTCGAATAACTAAAGGAAGGCTTATAACGCAGTATACTATTTTATCTTTAATACCGTTCAGAAGGATCTACTTAAATACGCCTTCAACCTCTTTATATTAATAAAACAGCTATAGATCTACTATAACGTCCTATATATTTTAGAAGCCTAAATTATTCCTACTTAGACGGTAAAGATAAAAGCGTCTCGTAAAGCTTTCTTTAACGTCCTCGACAAAGCCGAAACAGTTATAAACCCTTTTAAATAGATTATAAACTTCTGTTATAAGTATTACAACGTATTTATAAACAGAGTCACTAATATAATCGGTTTCCTAGCTATTACAGCCTTCCTAAATACTATTCAGAAGCGTATCGCTCCAGGATAGGCCTATACTAAATATATATTCTTAGCTAACAAAGTTATTTAAAGCAACCCTAAAGAAACTATAAAGGTATATATAGACCAGCTACACCGATTTCTCCTCTAGAACGGAGCCGGGGTATACATTTTACTATATATTTATACTACTTTTAAAGAACGTAGGCAGTTATCTAACTAATAAGACCTATTAAAATAAAGGTCTAATAAGAAAAATAGTAATAATAGTAAAGGCAAGCCTTCTAGGTCAGAGGATAGCTATAGATAAAGAAAAAGTAGAAATAATAGTAGAAAAGGCGGTAACCAAGGCTACAACTAGTCTAATAATTAAAATAGGAAAGTAAATTAAACGCTAAAGGTTTATTATAACTACCTATACGGAATCCTTAAATAATATTATTAGATACTAATCAAGTACTTTAATTTTAAAGCTGCTATAACTAATAAAAGCAAGACAAGTAGTATAATATCCTAGGGCCTACGCTAATATATCTTTAACAATCTTATAAAGCTTTAATAAACGGACTTTAAAAACGAGTTATAAGCTTGAAGGATAAGACTCCTTAGTCCTAGAGTACTACGCTTATTACTAGGACCGGGTAGCGAAAAACCCTTTCCTGGTTCGATCGGAGTTAAATTAAAACTTAATAATAATAAAGACTTTTCAGGGCTTCTCGTTAAAGCAGTAATCCTTTACGACCTATAGATAAGAATTTAACTTCCCCCTAGTATTTATACTATATTTATTACCAATTATTACCCGCTTTATAATTCTATCCTTCTAGATAACTATAAAGTAGTCTATATCGTTAACGATAAATTACGATTTAAACCTAGATCCTAATACAAAGTCGATAACCTAGATAACTATATAGGGGCGGGTATAACTTTTTTCTAAATATAAACCTGTAAGCAATAGAGGCTTAGGAATATATTAAACGGTAACAGAGGTCCTAATACTAAGGACTTAATTTTGGAAAATACGGTTTTTATTAACAGGTTTTATATTAATATTATATTAGAGGTAGCTTTTAAACGGGCAGGCCTTTAGTATTACGAATAGGATAGAACCCTTCGTTACAGCTTTATAAAGCGTAGTTTAATAATAAAATAGTTAATCTATAAATATAATTTAATATTCCTTAAATATAACGTTCGTTCTGCTTACTTAAAGGTTCCTCCGCCTAAATATACTATAACTATATCTTTCGCCGCTATTAAAACCCGTTTAGCTGCCCGATCGAAAGAGCTATTTCCTAAGAGAAAGGATACAAAGCGCCTATAATACTTGTATGTAGGATACGTAGGGCCCGAAGCAATATAAAGACTCGTCTCTATAGCTAGAAGAGTTCGGTATAAAGTAGATAGTATTCTAAGAAAGGAGTGTAAAAGTTGTATACGGGTATACGCTACTTAAGTTATTTTACGCTAACCCTTTAAGAACCGTACTATAAAACCCTTTTAGAGGATTACTTAGGACCTTTTTGAGTTTAATCCTAGGTTTAACGGTTTAAAATAGCTGTTTATAATTAGAAACGAGTAGAGTAGGAAAGTAATCGTAAAAACTCTAATAACTAAGTCGCTATATACCGTAGCTAAATAGATTAAAGATATTATATTATAGGTTAATATACAGTTTAGCTTTAAAGTCTGTGAAATCTAGTAGGATAATAATATTAGTACTATCGGTATTAAAAGGTATACGGATTATAAGGTTTGGATTTAGAACCTAGGGATCGATTTTAAACTTACTTTAACCTATATTTTAGAGACTAACGGAGGATTTAAACGCGTAGGATGTAAAATTATCGAAAGAGGGCTTACTATACTTCTTAGAGCCCGCTTACTTCGCAACTTATAGCTAGAAGCTACGAAAACGGCTGTTTAGCTAATTAATATTACGCCTTTACAACGTAACGACTAGAAATTACTAAACAAGAAACTATACTCGTAGTTTCGGTAATACTTCCGTTAATATTAACCTAAATTTATAGATAATTATATATAAGATCTAAGGCCTTACCTTAGTAATCTATATATATATAAATGCCGGGTATACCTATTCGATAAGCGATAAAAGGCGAATACTTACTAGAAGCTATTTAAGACAACTGAGAGAACTTATATTAGTTACTTAGTTAGGTACTAGGCAATTAAAATCTACCGGATTTAGGTTCCTTAGCTTAAAAGGGTTATTATTATATAGAACGTAATCTTTGATAAGAAGCTTTTTTATAAACCTAGTAAGGAATATATATCCCTATAACCGCTCTAAATTATAAGGGATATTATAAAGCTACTTAAATCCGATATAAGGTATCGGGATACTAGTATAGTAAAAGAGTCCGATGATGTTAACCTTAAAAGTCTAGAATACTTAATATCTTTTAAGAGGCTAGAAACGAGTTTTAACTAGTTAGAAGGTTAGAACTTAGGGGTAGGAGTATAGGTAGAGAGTATACTTTCCGCGGATACCTCTACTAAGCTATTAAAAGTAAGATCGTTTACAACTAAACTCCCGACCCTAAGGCTGTCTATTAGTCCTCTATCGCTTTATATAGGACTTAGCAGGGTTATAGATATTAAACTTTATATTAGCGATACCTATTGTAAAAGTATAATAGCTAAAGACTAGTATCCTACTAACAAGACCGTAAAGCTTAATATACTCCTATTAAGCCTTTACGATAATAATACTATAGGACTCTTTATAGTTAAAAAGAAGCCTTTATAGCCGGCAGATAGTATTTATAAACCGTTGTAAAACGCTTATTATATTGTAAATACTGTAATAAAATAGTAGACTATAGAAAGATAAGACCCTAATCCAGCCTATATTAAACGTAAGTATATTAGGAAGGTATATAGGCTTACCGTATATTAGAGTAGACAGTAAAGAGGTTAGGGGCCTAAGGGTAAAGATAATAACGATAAATATAGACTTGTCGGATTCGTACTCGGGATATATCGAGACAATAGTATATATCTGCCGAATTAGAGATATTAGGAGAGCTTTTATATAACCTTTTTCCTAGATAATCCTATTTATAAAAGTAATAGCTTTTAAACTTATATTATCTACTATATAGTAGTAGCAGCTGTAAACCAAAGGTCTGTAAAACGTTTAGGTACTACTTCTAAGATGCCGAGAATATATTTTTTAGAACTAGCTAATATTAAGGTACCTTAGCGCTTTCGAGATATCGAGAACTATAAGTTTAAATACCTGTTCTTAGAAGTTTACGATAAAGAGATTAGGAATCTTATTAACCGGAAGACTTAACGTATTATCTGCTACGTAGAAGCTAAAAGATATCTTTTACTTTTTAAATAGGTATTTACGTATAAGTTTAACGAGTATAGTTATATTAAGAAAGTAAAGGTATATATTTATATTAAAGGCGATCTATAACGTTAAAGTACCTTTAAAACGACTTACGCTACTACCCTTACCGCTTATATATTTCGTTTTATAATAACGATTGTTATATACTTTAACTTTAAAGTCTACTAGTTTAATATTAAACAGGTATTTTTAAATACCCTTCTAAAAGCGTTAATATACTATAAGCTCCCGGAAGAATATAAGTAGCTAGGGAAGTATATTTAACTTCTACGGGCCCTTTATAGACTCCGAGAGTTACCTTTCCTTTAGTACCGAAAGTTCTTCTCTACTTTACGTAAACTAGGCTTTGAAGCCTCTAAAGAAGAGCCTTACCTTTTCTATAATAACTAATATAAGGTTATTATTGTATTTTACATCGATAATTATCTTATCTTCTTTTATCGAGACTATACGGATAAGGTAAACCGTATTATAAATACTTTTAAAGTTAAGTATAAGCTTTATAAAAAGGGAGAGGCGAAGTAGTTCCTAGGCGTAAGAATTATTAAGGACTGTCCGAAGCGCCGAGTATTTTTAGTCTATAACTAATATATCGAAAAGGTAGTTAAAAGGTTCGATATTAACTTTACGGTTTATACGCTTTATATTTTACTTCCCTTCAACGATCTTATTAAATATAAAGGAACCGCTTTAAATAATAAAATTAAACTTTTCTAAAAGCTTATTAATTTAATACTTTATACAGCTATTATAATTCGCTTAGATATAGCTTTTACTACGTTAAAGCTATCTTATTTCTTAATAAATCCGTTACGCTAATATATCCTTACAACGTATTAAATAATCTATTACTTATATAGAATAAAGCATTTAAGGATTATATATATTAGCGAAGAAACCGAGTTATAAATATTCCTTATTGTAAAGGATATATTATTTACCGATTACTTTAATACTTAAAGGTCTACCTAAAGCTATATAATAATACTCTTCAAGGGTATAATTATATAGAAGGCTGTAAAATAGTCGATAGTTACTACTTTATTTATAGAAGCCGAACTAACAGCGTTTATAAATACTACTAAGGAAACTATAACGCTGCAACGCTTCTTTAAGGATATTACTCTAGACTTTAAAGAGCTGTAAGTAATCTACTATAATAATACTAATATAATTAGACTAGTAGTTGAAGATAGAATACGGATAAATACCTTTTTAAAGTACGTTAATATCTATAATATACAGATAAAAGAGTAGGTTAAAAAAAATATTTTTAGTATCGAATACTTTTAAATAATATAGATATTAGCTAACGGATTAACGAAGAATTTATTATAATAACGTTTTAAATATTTTCGGAAGCTCTTTAACCTTTACAATACTACTAAGCTAGTATAGGATCTAGAGAGTAACTTAGAACAAAGGGTTAATTAATAGGACTTACTCCTAGAAACTTTATAATAAGGGTACAGAACGCTAGAAACTAATATAACAAACCGATAACCTAAATATCTAACCTACGCTTCTTTAGCTCGACGCGTAGATACGTCTTCTAAACTTCCGCCTCCTTCTCCTTTGCTTTAATATCCTTTTTAACCTTTATATTAGTTAAAAAACGTTTTAAAAGCTCCTCTTCCTTATCCTTATTATTATCCTCCTTTACCGCTTTACCCTTACCCTTATCTTTAATCTTCTTAGTAAAAGAAAATTTATCCTTTTTCTTTTTCTTATTAGTTAGGCCGGAAGGAGTAGAAGCTACCGTTAAAGAACGTTTACAAGTACCGAATAATATAGAAGGACCGAACTAAGCTAAGGTAAACGACGTTAGAACGCTATTAGTAATATAAAGAAGTAAAGTCTTTAAACTCTCTTTTAAAGCCGGAAAAGACTTTAGCTATTAACCTTTAACGATACCAGCCTTTAAATCCTTATATATATAACGGGTATAATCGATAATCTATACATTTATCAGAACTTATAGATCGGGTCTCCAAGATAATAAACTTATATTTTTAAAGGCGCCGGCTTACTTATATCGTATATACTAAGCAGCAGTAAACGCTAGTAAAAAGGGTTTAATACGTAATTAAAAGGATTAGCTGAAAACGTAATATTAATTATTATAATAGCTGTCTAAAACTTTAAAATAATAAGAAGAAAGTTTTACCCGAGTCTACAAAACGTCGCTGTTTTATAATAATAATAGTAGGTTTAACCTACAACCGATAAATATAAGCTATTACTATACTTTAAAGCTGATTTAAAATAATCTATATAGGGCTCGATCCGTTAACTAAGAGCCCTATAGCTATCCTTAAGCCTTTACAGAAGTTTAAAGAGCGGAAGCTTAGTAAAGTTAACCTTACTTTTATATAGTATAACTATAACGTTTTAATTATTATTAAAGGATACTATAGCGCCGTTAAAAGGCGACTTTATAGGCAAACTAATATTATTATCCGCGTTAATTAGTTTTCTACCGCCCCCGGCAGTATAGGAAGCTAGACGACTATTATAATACATTAGAAAACTATAGATAATTACGACGAGAATTAATCGGTTACTCCTTTATAATTAAAGAATAAGAAGAGTAGTTTTAAACGATCGAAAATATATTTTAAACGATAAGAACCAGTAACCTAGTTCGTTAAACTATTTAATAATATACTTTTAATACTAAAAAACTAATAGAGCTAGAAATTAATATAATACTTAAGAAGGCTATTTTTACAGTTATAATAATCGGAAAGATCGCTTTTATTATTATAGTTTTAGAATATTATAGTTAACCGGATTATTATTAACATTTTTAGAAGAAGAATAATTTCCTTTATTAACCTTTAAGTCGACCTTTTAAAAGCCTAGAAAGTCGATTAATTATAAAGACTTTAGATTACCGGATACAGCTTATCCCGAAGTCTAAAACAGCTTATAGTATACTATAAAGGGATTTAACTCCTAACTACTCCGCTAAAAAGGGCGCGAGAGCTACGACGGCATTTCTCTCTTTTCTTTAATTTTTAGGATCCTGTTATAGCAGTTGCTCGCTGATTACAAATAACTGGGGGGTGTATAACAGGATCTATAGGGACTTATACCCTGGTCCTAAACCCCAGCAGGCATTCTGCCTGCTTAGACCGCTATTCTGGGCATCCATCGTATATATAAGGAGCCTCCAGGAGAGGCATATTAGATAGTTGTTTTCTTCTTTTGAACAACAGCTTCCAACCACTCCTTTCCGCCGTATGCACTCTCACAGGTCCGGGCCATCACATCTTGTTAGACAGAGTACCATCCTGAGCAAAGCAATGGCTTACCTGAGTTTATACGCAATGAATCGTTCTCCATTCGATCCACGACACCATCGTTCCTGGCTGCTTCCCACCTTCAGGGCACATCATCGACAAAAGTCGGCAGCTCAATAGGTCGTGGACAAGGCTGAACAGGTCCCCAATGGACGTCAAGACAAGCAACACATATGGCAGAACTCAGAGAATATTATCTCAACAGGATGGGGAATCCATGAGTGAAATAGCAGAGGGCGGCTGCAGTTTTATCCATGGCTCCTGTAGGGCCGCGAATTACTACTATTATACACGACAACAACAAACGTACTACAAGTGCTATGACCTCTGACGCCACGGTTTGGGTTGTGAACTTCTCCGCAGAGGGCGAAGAAGACGTGACTGTGTGGTTTTGAGATGATACACACATCTGCCCACAGTTATGAACCCTCAGGCTCAGCTTTGCCAAATCCTTGTATCACTGCCGCTGAAACACGTCGCACAAATGCCCGCAGCACTCTCTGTATGCCTCCTCTGCTCCAACAGCCGGGTTTATTGGGTCTGGAGGCTTGTCCCACGCATGTGGCACCCCTTTGATCATCTTGTATTGCACATCCCGCGTCATCGATAGCTGACGCAGGCGGTCCGCGAAATCTTGCCCTTCCTTTCTCAACATATCCCAGTCGCACGTGTATACAATGACTGTCTCAGGCATAGCTACCGCAAGCTGCTCGTCTGATGCCTGGGCAGGGGACAGGTACGGATGTGCTGCTGACAAGTCCGGCGGGTGCAAATAGCTCGCATCGAAGAGGTTGGTCAAGAGCGGCGGGAGGGTTTGGTCCGGACGTGGGCAACTGGCGCGCTTGACTTCGCGCGGAATCGTGTAGTCTGTGACGGGATACCAAGAAGCTGCCGCGCAAATCTTGTGAGTCGGGATTGCATTGGCGCCGGCGGTACGGAGAGCCTCCAGGTGATCATTCAAGCACAGGAGAGAGGCAAGAGCGAGATTCCCTCCAGCGGAAAAGCCCGAGACGGCGAGTTTCTGGGGGTCAATACGCAGCTCTTTTGCGTGCCGGGCCACATAGAGTATGGCGTCTGCGGAATCTTGGACCGCAACAGGAAAGGGGTGCTCCGGGGCAAGGCGGTAGTTGACACTGACAAAAACTGCGTTGCACTGCTCAAGCACGCATCGCGCGAAGCGAGCATCGTCCGTGGCGCTTCCGATCGTGAAGCCGCCGCCGTGAAAGTTGACGACGGCGGGAAATTGGACATCAGATCCCGCTGTTTGGGCGTAATCGTGGGGCGTGTAGAAGAGCAATTCGATTTCGCCCTCGGTCTGGGAGATGGTGGAGGGTATTCTCCTCGTGAATGAGGGGCTAGGAGGTCTTGGAGAGGCGCGGAAGTGCAGCGTCATGCCCACGTACTGGAGCGATCTCCAGCTCAGAGCGGAGAAGCGTAGCCACCACCGGGACGGTGCAGAGCCGACGACATCACGCGCAGTTTCGAGTCGTTGTGCCTCTGCAATATCTGCAGGCTGTCGAGGGGACGCGAGATTGACGACAGGGATGCCGTCAACGTTGAGAATACCGTTGGACATGGTGTTGTGCTAAAGTGGGACTTTATGATGGCAACAAGAGGGCTCAGCATGGACTGCCTGATTCATCTTGGGACCTTGAGGAAACATATTAGCTGGAATGACAGGGCCTGATCCAGGGCGGTATCCAGGGGTTCCCATCAGGTCGGCGCTGCAAAGTCCATGTTGCGTTGGTTCGTCAACGTTGTCAATGATGTCATTCGGCGCTTGTTTTTGTTTGAGGTGGGTCCACCCGATTGTGTCGGGTCCCGGCATCTGACGTCAAGAGACGTCCGTCCCATCTCAGCGGCCATCGCAAGGCAACCGTCAACGCATAGAGGCATGTCTCAATCTGATATTGCCAATGCCAGGTTGATGGGATGAAAAAACTTGGCAGTGTAGCCATGACATCTTGGAACACTGGCAATGGTTTTCCGGCCTGACCTGATGGTGATTCATGGAGGGGGGGTCGGCCGGGTCGTTTCCTTGAGCTGGTATCCCGCATCTACAAGGTAGAGAGAAATAACACAAGATATCTCACAAGCATTTATTATCTTTCATGCTACCATACAGTTCTGTTTGATTTCGTTGACACCTATCTCCACGGTCTGTTTCATTCCGTTCCAATCATGTCGCCCGGCACGCTCAAGAAGCCAATTCTGGCTCTCAACCGCATCATCGGACACTCCTCAGCCAAGAACCACATTACCAAACCTCATATCGGCAATATTGCAGCACTTGATGGGGATAGTAGGAACGAAAAGACCGTTCGAAAGGCACAAGAACGGCGCGTCAAGGTCGACGAGCGTGAGAAGGACCGTCAAGACCTCTTGCAGCGCCGTAAAGAAGAAGAACGCCAGGCCCATGAAATCGACCCCCCTGACGTCGCCTCACGATACGGCACTCGTGAGGATGATGAAATGCTGGATGGTTGCTCCGATGACGAACCCATCCATAGGCTGGCTGCAGATCCGGCCAACGACGGAAGAGCGGTCTGTTTCATCGCGCGCGTGCACCACGTGCGCCCGATGAGCGCCAGACTGGCGTTTATTGTCTTCCGGGACCGCAATGAGCTCGTTCAGGGTGTTCTCGCATATAGCGAGGGTAAAGTATCTGAGAACTTTGTCCGGTGGGCTGAGCGGATCACCAGCGAGGGGTTCGTCCACGTTGAAGGCGTCTTGCACAAGCCCCCTGAGGAGATCCGCGGGTGCTCCGTAAATGCCCTCGAGGTGCGCATCGATCGAATGTACCTCGTGGTACCCGTCAAGGAGCACCTCTCCATCGACGTCTTCACAATGGATCGAGTTGAAGAGGACCCAGAATCGCACCAGCGCGAGTCGATGGCGTCGACTCGCGTTCGCGTGAACAACCGCTTGGCATACCTCCGGACCCCAACAGCGCAGTCCATCTTTCGCATCAAGGCCGCCATTTGCAGCATTTTCCGCTCTGTCCTTGAAGGCCATGAATTTGTCGAGATCCATACATCCAAGCTCATGCCTGGTGCCACGGAATCGGGAGCTGAGGTGTTCCAGGTGAACTACTTCGGGCGCACTGTCTTTCTCGCACAGAGCCCACAGCTGAGCAAACAGCTGGCCATCTCGGCAGACTTTGGTCGTGTCTATGAGATAGGGCCAGTTTTCCGCGCTGAAAACAGCAACACACATCGTCATCTCACCGAGTACACAGGACTCGACCTTGAGATGGCCCTTACGCACGGCGACTACCACGAGGCGCTTCACCTCATGGATGAGTTGATGAAGAACATCTTCTGTGGCATTTACACACGGTGTCGCCGGGAGATTGACGTCGTCAAGACGCGGTTCCCACATGAAGACCTCGTCTGGCTGGAAAAGACCCCCATTCTAACGTTCCGCGAGGCTGTTCGCTTGCTCAACGAGTCAGGCTGGGTTGATCAGCACGGCCAACCGGCTTCAGAGACGCAGGACCTTAGCACGCGCGCCGAGATCCGCCTCAGCGAGATCATCAAGGAGATATATAAGACGGATTATTACATCATCGACAAGTTTCCGGCATCGGCCCGCCCGTTCTACACTCACCTGGACGCCGATGACCCGCGCTTCACCAACTCCTTTGACATGTTCGTGCGCGGCCAAGAGATCACAACGGGAGGGCAACGCATTCACCGACCGGAAGTGCTGCGCGAGCGCATGGAAAAGGCCGGCATCGAACCCAGTGGCCTTGATGAGTATCTGCAGGGATTCGAATACGGCGTGCTTCCCCACGCAGGCTGCGGTATCGGCCTTGAGCGCCTCCTCTTTCTGATGCTCAACCTCGGCGATATTCGCAACGCTTCCCTTTTCCCGCGCGACCCCAAGTCCCTGCAAGAGAACAAGGACGACGACGCTGAGGACATGCGCCTGCCCCACCCCGAGGCCGATACCATCCGCTATGCGTACGATTTCGAGCACGGCGACCGGGCCAGCCTCACCCTGCCTCCGATAGAAAAGCTCATTGCGAACTACGGCGATGCAACCAACACCTCCTGGCTCGACGACCGCTACCACGTCTGGCGGCACGAACCAACCGGCGCCGCAGTTGGCTACGCCGAGGAGAATGGCTACGCCCTCGTCATGGGCAACCCCCTATGCGACTCGCTCCAATACCAACTCGTCATCCGTGCGTTCCTCAAGCACATGCGCCAGCAACGCGACCTCCGCCCGCTCTGGCTCCTCGTCGGACCCGAGGTCGAGCAGATCCTCGGCGGAAAGCTTGGCTGGCGCACTCTCAGCTGCGTAGCCGAAGAGCGCGTTCCTCTCAATGGCGCGGCCAACGGCAAAGTTGCCAAAAAGGAACGTCAGGCCGAAGAGGCGGGCGTGACCATTCACGAACACCCCGCCGACGGCGGCCCCGTGCCAGCCGAACTCCGCGAGCGCTGCGACCGCCGCATCGAGGAGTGGAAAGCCAATCGCCGCAGCAGCAGGCAGAAGCAGGTGCACATCACTGACATCCGCCCCTGGATCGACATGGAACACCGCCGCTACCTCTGGGCAGAGACAAAGGACGGCGAGGTGGCCGCCATGTGCGTGCTCCACCGTTTGTCGCCGGCGAATGGGTACCAAATCAAGTTCGCTCTGGATTTCCCCGGGTCGCCCACAGGGACGATCGAGGCGCTCATCTCGGCGGCGATGCAATCTCTGGCCAAGACGGGGGTGAAGAATGTGACATTTGGGGCCGGCGCCTTACCAGAGATGGTGACGGGGGACAACATGGATCGGATAAGAGCGAGAATCCTGTCGAGTACGTATCAAGCCATTGCGCAGCAGTTGAGGCTGGCTCAGAAGAGCGAGTTCAGGGAGAAGTTTGGGACGTGGAGGGACAGGGTGTATATTTGCTATCCGTTTATGGGGCTGGGGGTGAGTGGTGCGAGGACGCTGATCAAATTCTTTGAAGACGAGATGTGAGTCCGGAGAGGGGCAGCTGGTGGGAGCAGGGAGGCGTTTGGTGTTGAGTTCTTGATACCTATTGAAAGGTCGTTTCATAGTGCGTGAAGTTACATGGTGTTTCCTGAGAGGCGCCGAGGAATAGACCCAAATGTCCTTTCTTGTTACAATCCACTTCTAAATTTTGTCGTTTCCACTCTGAGTATGCGAAGCGTGAATGGAATCACATAGGGGAGCCCATGCGTATCAGAAACGCTGCAGCAAAGCGTACGGCTCCAACAAGCCGGCAGCAGAGCTGGAGGAGGTAACAGGACCGTCACTGCCGGAGAATCAGACACGCTTCAAGCTCTTCGACGCCTGCTTCCGTCGTTGGGCCAGCATGTGACCATAAAGAATGTAAAACGCTGCCGTGGGGTCAGCATCAAAGGTATTACTGCAGGCGTGCGAGGGAGCAGCTACTCACCAGGAGCATAGAGACTCAGTCCAAACCAGAGGAGGTAAGGGTACGCGGCATTCCGTTCCTTTGATGGTTCGATGACATTGTAGACGATCGCCATCTCGGACAGCACACCTAGTGGGTATAGGATGATGAAGGCGTTGTACCTGTGTTATCATCCATTTTGGTGAGCATACGGGCCACCTAGCCAACATAGACGAACCGGTAGGCTGGCGGGGTGGAAGCCCCAGAAAAAGAAACTCACCTTAGCCACTTAAACGCACTCCCCACCGCCCGATTCTCCCAGCCCATACACGTAACGCAGTAGTACCCAAACCGGATCACATCCGCGATATTCCATACCACCACCATCGCCGCATACGCCAGTGACACATGCCAGACACCCTGGACAACATCAGGGTAGTTCCTCGCCACCGCCCAAAGGACTGTATTCCTGCCCGCGACCTGCAGCGCGGCCGTCGCTGGTGAGACACGCGGGCCAAGAAGCCCGGCTGCGGCGTGGAGCACGTCTAAGGCGGCAAGCCCCTCCACGAAAAGCGCCGGGATGTGTAAGGTGCCAAAGACACGAGTGTAGCCTGAAGAACCCCAGATCTGGAGGGCTCGGAAGAGGAAGACTGTGCGGAGGAAGAGTGAGAAGGCGTTATAGAAGAGAAGGTAGTTTTGGGATGGTGAAGAAAATGCCCCTGGGCCTAGAGGTTTGACTTTGTTGTTAGACATGGTCTCAGGAAATTACCCTTCAAATTGTCTTGGTGTCGTGATATGGCAGTTGAGAGTTGACAAGGGAAGATGTTCAGGCCAGGTTAGAAAGTGTCTCTTCTTGTTGTCCTGGCCCCACAATGATCCCCTGTTCGCTCCGCCCAGTTTTCAGGGGTTACGCGATGTCACATGCTCTGTCTCAACCCAAAATCTGACCAGCTACGGCGAGGACCGTTTTCGGTGCCTCGACACCAAAAAAGGGCTATCTTCCCACCTAGGCATCTCTAATATAGGTACCTTAGCTACACCTAATGTACATAGTCAGGAGACATAGGTACTCTTCGCACCGCGCCCCCTCGGACCCCTTTCTAAAAGCTTGATACATCACAGCTTGATCAGAGATTTCGTCGATCTGTCTTCTCTTTTTGACTTCAGTGTAATCCACAGAGAAACAAATCACTTTCCACGCACTACCCATTCGCGCTTCCAAAGCCCGTTGTCTAACCCCGGCGGCACCCAGTGCGCAAAGTCCAGAGCATTCTTTGCCACCACTACACGATCATGCCGCACAAACACGACAGCCCCTCCGCACCCTTCCTCTGGGTATAACGCGCTCTGGACATATCCCCCAAGAACCCGACTGTTCTGTTGGAACCAGTTGCGTGGGACCCAAAAATGCCGGTAACATGTCGCCGCGGCGTTTGAGAGCGCCTCACGTACGCCGTCCGTTACAGCTTTGGACCGAGCAGGGTACCCGAACTCGCGCGCGAAATCTGCCGTGAACCGTGAGGATACCCAAGTGTACAAATCCAACTTGTCCGCAACAGTTGGGGCCAACTTAGCCGAGCACACCCAGGAGTCCACGTCAACAAATATAAAACGGTCCGAGTCAACGCCTATAACATGGACAACACGTTCCAGAAGCTCATCGTATGTCACTAACAGCGGAGCTTCCGCTGTAAGCAACTGTCCGAGTGACATGCCTTCTCCATCGTCAAGTGGTGGGGCTTGTTCGTCAGTTAGTGTCGGGTGTTTTTCGTCCTCTTGCGCTTCCATAGCTGGAGCTGCTGGCGTATATAGGGATGGATCCACAAGCACCATGTCGCGCGTTTCTTGGTGCCCCTCATGGTCCGCAAACTCAATCAGAAGTCTGCCGTCAGGACATGGATATATGTCTTTGATATGTAGCTCTGGACGGCCGAACCCGCAGGTGGTGGGTATCGCCACGGCGGTTGTTTGAGACCAGTCACGGCACGCAAATATGCGCGCCACGGCCCCGTCAAAGCAGATCAGATGATCCGGGGATATCGGATGGTCTGTCCATGCTCGCAGCATGCCGCAACGCTCCGCAGTCAGTCTTGCCTCTTCTTGTTGCGTGTCAATGTTCCAGCAGAAGTCCGCCCCCCGAGATGACATGACAAACTTTGGTGATCCCCGGTGAATATGGATGCGGGTGAGCGCTGTGCGACAATCCACATAGGTATCGATGAGCGTCTGCTCAATGTTCCAGTCATCGTCATCCGATGGCTTGTTCAGCCTCCAAGCCTTTACCGCATTGGCGCCATTGACACATACGAGGGTTTGGCCCTCCTCCCTCCACGCAAGCATGCGTACAAAGCAAGGTGATTTGTAAAGTGTTCGCACCGCCTCCGCCGTGTTCACGTTGTACAGCACGACGGAGCCGTCTTCCTTGCCGCACACAGCGAACTTTCCTCGAGGATGTATAAACAAAGCGGTAATGTTCACCGAGTGGTCGTCCGTTACAACTTCGTTGGATCCAGAGGTTGGCGAGATTTCTATCGTTGTGCGATCCATGCGCAGGCGCTTCAGCAAGGCGACTGGCTCCCACACATTGCACTGGGTGTTTCGGATGTCAAGCAACCGGAGGCCATCGCCACTGAATGCTAGCCCCTTGATGTTGCATTCGGCCGATTTGATGCGGTAGACGATGTGCAAAGCTTCGAAGTCGTACACTTGGATCGTGCCGCAGCAGTCTGCAGACGCGAGCAACCGACCGTCAGGGGTCGACGCGAGAGTGTGGCAGTTGGCCTGAAAGCAAGCCACGACCTCATTTCTGAACGGTTCAAGCAGCATTATATCTCCGTCGGCGTAGGCAACGGCGAGCCTTGGGATATCCTCGTTTGGGTTGAGCAGGAGATCGTAAGCAAGGTATGGACCTGTCATGCTGTCCAAACTGCCCTTTCCACATCTTCCATAGAAGGAAGCCTCGTCCATGTCCCAAAGCGTGATGGGAGGGCCTTGGTATGCCACTGCCATCATCCTGTGGCCGGGAGATATGGACACGGCGCACGGGATCGGTCCCTGCCGGCCATTCTCACTTGTCGAATCGCGCCAGGGGCTATCTGGCAACGGAGAACCACTTTCCAGGTCCCATGCTGCGATGTGGCGCGCGTGCGTGGGGGCTAGCAACTTGTTGCCATCAAAGGCAATTCTCATGAGTGGCAGCGCTAGATCAAAGGTGTGTACTTGTTTCCCAGTACTAACGTCCCATAGGCGTAGATGCTTTCGGCCCGCAGATGCCAGCAGAGACGTTGTGCTATCGAACTCCACGTGCTGTACCGGTTCTTCATGCTTCAAAACCAAGTACTCTTGGCAGGCTGAGGCGGTGTACAACGTGATGATGCCTGTTCTGAAAGCAACAGCGAACAGGTCGTTGCCATGACATATGGCTGTGATCGTCTGATCTCGGTAGTAGTTGAGGGAAACTAGTCGATCATCCCACTGGCGGTACGAGAATCCTCTGATTGTGAATCTTCTGCCTGGACTAGCCGCTTTATAAATAGCCGAGTTCGTAGGCCAGAATGGCGGCAAAACCCAGTGAATTGCGTCGGGACACGCTGCGAGCGCATCACTAAACTTGGCGGCGATGTGCGTGAGATCTGCTGCCCAGCTATGCATCACCTGATCCTCATCGCTCAGAGGAGACCGCACCATATGCGAGGCGCTCAGGTACGCTTCCAAGTTTTTGGAAGCACGGGTCAGAGCACTCAGGTCTTGCCGCTGGGCAACCACCTCGATCCACGTCAGAATGTTGGCCTTCAGAAACTTCCGTACGAGATTACGGAGGTCCCCGCTGCTGACATTGGAGAGGGCAAGATGGTCCCAGAAAGCCTCGCACGCATAGTGAAGGAACCCGGTTATATGAAGCTCAGTTGTCCTCCTGGTAGTCCTCGGAGGTCTCATGCGCCTGTCGGTCAGAGCGCCGAGACATGCGCATGCAATCCGAGTGTGAGCCGCCATGCTGTCCACGGCGAACTCAGATTCGAGACCTGTCCCGAGTTTTCCGAGCAGAAATTCTCTCGCTGTCTCGTGCACCATGCGAACCTGCCCGTTTGCATCGATGCAAACAAGTTGCCCACAAAGCGTCGAAATGTTCCCCCTGAGGTTTTCCAGCTTAGCCTTCATATCCAGGTGCAATGCTTCCGAGAGCTCATCAGTCGTCAGGGGTCGGATAGAGCATGTTGCCCAAGCCAAGATGGCTTTGGCAAGATCCTTACCGACCAGGATTCGTGACATGGACGAGAGTATGTTGTGGTACAGCGCCTCCATCTCGGGTGGTGTCTCGTCCAGCACCTCGCTCAGCTGTTCACTTCCGTATACAAACGCCATTCTTTCGAGGACAAGAGATGTCCACAGGAAGCTGCCATTGGATTTCTCCAGAATCTTGGCGGCTAGCGCGGCGCGATCCTTCTCCTCTCCTATCCCCCATTTCTCCATTTTGCGTTGAATGAGCGAGTGTATGTCCAAGAGGGTATCGGAAGGTGAGAGCTGAATACAGTCGACTTGTCCATCCTGGGTAGGTAGAGCCCGAAGATATGTCCGGATTTCTGAGGATTCCCGACTTGTGATGAAAACCCTCAAGCCAGTTGAGTCCCGCAACTTGTCGATGACGAACGCGATAGACGAAGAGTCGCTGGCGCATTCATCAATCGCGTCGATGACCCAGTAATGCCGCTGGTTCGATGGGCGCCCGGAAATGATGCCACGTTCAAAAAGCCTGCGCCACAAGCTACGAACATCGTCCTTGTCGGTCCAGACAGGTTCCTGGCACATGGAAAGCAATGCGTCCAAGATCTCCGAATCGTGCAATGCCATCTGATACGCGAGCGAGCGGAGGCAAGTGCCAAATTCTGCCTTTAAGTTGTTGCCACCCTTGAAGAAGAAATAGCTGCAGGGTTCAGTATTCCGTTGCAGCCTGTCAATAATGTGGCCGGCGAGTACAGACTTGCCCCCGCCAGGCTGTCCACACACCCATAAGATAGTTGGGCTCCCAGCCGAGATATTCTCCCACCTACTGAAGCGGTCGCTTGATGTGAACCAGTGGCAAGTACCCGGGATGTGGGGGTCTCGAAAGGATAGTAGGTCATCCTCGGGGGTGTTAGAAATAGAAAGGTAGGTCTGAAGCGCGTGGAGCTGTTGCTCGCGTTCCTCCTTCTTAGAATGATGCAGATATTCTAAGATGCTTCCGACGGTGTAGCCGAAGTTCACGGCAAGACTTCGATAGTTTGGATCGTTTCTGGATTCGAACTTGCAGATAGATCGATGATCCGCGTCCATTGGTACCTGCATCTCTGTGTTGTACCCTAGTACAGCTGACTCATAGGGAACAACGAGGGCTCTGAAAAGGGGTCCGATGGCTGTTTCCCGGGTCTCGTAGAACGAGACGATTCGAATGTCATTGACATACTGACGAAATGTGTCGTTGATGATTTGGTTGGATAAGGAGCCGCGCTTCAGGTCCGGGATGTACGCATGTGACAGACCGGCGATGCTGAGAACATTGTTCAGAACCTCGGCTGAATCTGACCCCCTATGGGGGGTGGCAAGGAAGTATATAGTGTGGATGCGGCTTGCAAGAGATTGATAGGCGATGTTTTCTCTGGCAAGGATGTATGCCTGCTGGCCATCAGCGGCTTTGCTCACGGTAAGATGCCACCAACATGTAGAACAAAGAATGGACCTTTTTGATTACCAACCCCCCCATGCTGTGGCCGACTAGAACAATTGTCGTCTGTACATTGGTTAGAGTATCAACCCATTCGACACTGGTGCCGTCGGCAAATGCACAGCCAAAAACACACCTTGGTTGTGCTGAGCTCTAGTGAGGTGCTCAACGCGGCAAGCAGTCCCTTGCCAAAGTCGTGGATGTTGCATACATCGGCTTTCCGCTTTGTCCAGTCGCTGCTATATCCGTAGGTGTGGATTCGTACTCTCTCGCACCATGGCTCATGAGGAAGCCATTTCTGCGGCCAGAAGTGGTCCAAAGAACTTGTCTTGCTCCATGCTTTCCTCGACCCACCCCCGAGACTGTGAACAAAAATGAAGTCAATAAGCGGCTCGTCCACAGGCGCATGTAAAAGAGTTAGACCCATAGGGCCAAAGGCGTCATCGCTGGAAATGCTGGTGCTGGCGAGATGCGGCGCTGGTGGGCCGCTGGACTCTAGAGGCCTGGCAGGTTTCCGTCGGAGGAATTTCTTGCGAAACTGATACGTGGTTAACCTGGAGGACAGTGAATTGGCATGATGGCTATTTGGATATTGCCCATGTTGATATAGATGGAAATGTCTGGCATGGAGATTAGGGGCGTGTCAATCTCTATAACCATACCATATTTGGGTTATGAAATGATGTCCCAGAGTTGCTGATCCTAAGGTCCACGGGTCTCACAGGACTCATGTCATCGTGCTGCGGGTTACTCAGGACAGGACCATTGGGAGCCTCCTCAAAAAGAAATCAGTGGATCTCAAGCTGCTTGCAGTCAAATCATGCCTGAGCTTCAGCTGTTGATGAGGGGGTTTATCATTGCGGGGTCAATGGAAGCGCCAACGAATTCATGGCTCTGAACCGCCGACTCTCCCAAGCGAGGCTCCAGGGTTGTGGCTGAGCCAACCAACGAACCAGCACACGGGGGCTCAGTAGGATGTGAGACCGTTGGGACGGACAGCATGCGAGGGGGCAAGCAAGGCAACTGAGCAAACCATCAGAACATCGCTCCGCGTCGCTGGGGCTGCAACTTTCCATTACTATGCTGCTCACTACCCCGACTGATAAGACTGGACATCAAGTCATTGTGAGACTAGGAGTCAGCAACTTCAGTTAATTACATTGCTTACCTAAGCCTCCAAGCCCCAAGAGGGCCGAGTCCCGAAGGAGTAGTAGGTAGTCTGGCAAACTCACCCAAACGGTATAGCCTCGGACTCATTCATGGCGAACCTACGCAGTAACTATGCAACCTCTAAGGACACCCAAATAAGATGCATAACTCCAGACACAGGTTGAAGAAGCTCAGTTAATTACCTTGGAAATAACTACCTAGCCTTAGATGTTGGTAAATCTCCAGGTTTCCCCCGCTTAGGTGATCTCCACCCTGGACCACGTGACTTAGACCTCTGGGCGTTTTTGTCGAAGATTGGCTCCCATACTATTCTCCGCTTTTACCAATGAATGAATGACGTGCTGAATAGGGGAGATACCTATCTTACCTACGTATCAAGGTACTTTGCATTTTGCCAGCTGGTCTCGGTCCACTGACCGTATTGGGGATTTCATCTCGGACTGGCCCTGTTCATTCTTGTTCTGGCCGAGGGGAGTGGAGGATATACTCCCACCTCAGCTAGTCGTCCAGGCCCGGTCTTGGCTGGCATTACCTGCCCGGGCTCCTCCCGTCCTCAAACCTGAAAGCCCAAGGTACCCGACCAACCTTCATTCCTTTACATCCCTTTGGCCGCCATCCTGATCAACTTTGAAGATACCTGCACGACACGCCTGTGGATGACATGAAATAATCATGGCACCCGAACACCCACCTATTCAACCTGGCGACCACAAAGGCTACCTGGAATATGCGCTCTCGCTTGCGGAAAGGTCGCCGCCCAAACCCACAAACTTCCGCGTCGGCGCCCTTGTCGTGGACGCCAACACCAACACCATCCTCGCCACTGGCTTCACGCTCGAGCTTGAGGGCAACACCCACGCGGAGCAGTGCTGTTTCATCAAGCTAGCCAACGAGCATGGCGTCGCTGAGGATGAGCTAGGATCCGTCTTGCCCTCGAACAGCGTGCTCTACACCACCATGGAACCCTGCAACAAGCGCCTTAGCGGAAACCTCCCCTGTACCGACCGCATCCTTAGGTTAGGTGGTTCCATCAAAACCGTCTACGTCGGCGTCCTCGAGCCCGAAAAGTTTATTGGTGAGAACAGAGGGCGGAAAAGGCTTGAGGAGGCGGGCATTGAGGTTGAACTTGTCGAGGGGTTGCAAGAGCGTATTCTGGAGGTGGCCACAGCCGGGCATCAAGACTAAGATGTACAGGAGCGTCGGTCAACCTGACTTGTATCAAGATGAGCTTGATTAGACAAAGATTTGAGGCTAAATATCCTCAAAAGCTCGTGTCCCCATGCCTCTGAATACTGCTGGTGCCAAACCCGTCTCATGATTGTGTAGCTGCTGTGGGTCACGACAGAAGGCTCTACACCAAACTTCAGCCTTGCTCCGGCCCCTCATCCACGTTGCATTGCCCCGCCCCCTCGACGTGGCCATGGAGAGCCGGGAACAACTCACCTGGCACCGATTGCGACGGATGTGTGATGGTTGTATTTTATTTTTATTTTATTTTTTGACGGTATCAGATGACCATGAACTACAGTGGTGCTCCAGGACTTGAGTTCGGCCAGGGAAACACCAAGATTGACCCGGGTGTGGCAGCGGGTTAGTTTGATCCGAGACCTTTCTTGACCACCTAGCAGCATCCCCTGACCTATCTATCCCCTTATGGTCTGACAAACTTCCTGTGATGTTATCATACCTAACTGTTCCTTCCTCCGTGGTAGAGCTCCCTAAGGGCTGTCGCGTTGTCTTGACCGCCCAACACGGCACCAGCTTCTGGGCAAACACCGGCCGCATCGACGTCAAACTTCAAGATGGAACACCCAAGTCCTTCTTCATCAAGGTTGTCTCCAAAGAGGCTGGCCGCCTCATGGTACACGGCGAGTTTGAATCTGCCATGGCTATCCACAAGGTCCTGCCCGAGTATACACCAAAGCCCATCGGATGGGGCTCTTACAAAACCATTCCTGACACGTATTTCTATCTCTGCGAGTTCCGCCAGATGACACATGACTTGCCTGACCCGTATCGATTCACCGCCAGCCTGGCCTGTCTGCACGAAAACAGCCGGTCACCAACGGGAAAGTTCGGCTTTCATGTCACCACCTGCGCTGGCAACCTGCCGCAATACTGCGGTTGGGAGGAGAGCTGGGAAGTCTTCTTTACGAAGAACCTGCGCATGGCGCTTGATTACGAAGTTGCTGCCCACGGGTCCGAGCCTGAAATCGACCGGCTTGCCTGCATCATCTTCGACAGGGTCATCCCGCGTCTTCTGCGCCCTCTCGAGTCTGGCGGACGCTCTGTCAAGCCATCTCTGGTCCATGGCAATCTTTGGTGTGGCAATACTGGTATCGACGTCAACACTGGCACCTCGTTAGTCTTTGACGCTGGTTGCTTCTATGCACACAACGAATGTGGGTAGACCTGCTAAACCAGCAAAGGATTGATGTTGATGTCGTATTGTGTTATCGACAGATGAGTTTGGAAAGTGGCGCGCCATTGGAAACAGATTTGGGCCGGATTATATCAAGGCATATCACACCTACATGCCGATATCCCCGCCCGAGGAAGATTTTGAGGGCCGACAGGCTCTTTACCAACTGTAATGGACCTTGACCTGCAAAGCTCAAAGAGAAACGCCGACGACTAACTGCGGTAGCCGGTTCGATGCGCAAATTTCAGCCCTGTTCCCGCGAGATCGAATTTACAGAACTCGGTATGTCATGTTATCATCACGTTAAATGCCCGCTTGACTACCAAAAACGTTTCGGCACATGCATGAGCTAACAACCCTTAGGATGATCCAAGGCATGAGAGACCTGGCGGCGCGGTACGGCTGATGCAGGGGGGAGCGAAGCTTCCTGGGAAATAGAGCGACCAAGGCAGTGTTTTTTACCGCAGGCATAACCAAGGCCGGTATCGTCGCTTTGTTTGTGTTATCAGGTTGCCAGCTACAATGTAGGGCTTACACCCTGGCCATACTCGGAAAGGGCCTCAGAATCACCTGTTTATCACCCTGCAGGATAGCAACACGGTCTTCGGCGACAGTAAATGCGCTTCTTAGATCTGCTGTTGCAATGCCGTCCGGTCCAATGTTTCGTCTTCGTCATGCATCAGCACCGTCAGAGCTACATCGTCGTCTGCGTACCACTTACACCCGTGGAGGGTGCAGGCGTTGTGCGATGGCCCACTTGTAGGGACACCATTCTGACACGCTCAGTTACCTCGCAAGACAAACGAGAACAGCGAGGACGTAGGCAGAGTTCTAGAGATACAACTTGGCTTCTATGATGGCCCGGACCTGTGAGAGTGTATACGGCGGAATGAAGTGGTTGGAAGCTGTTGTTCTAAGGAAGAAAACAACTATCTGATATACCTCTCCTGGAGGCTACTTATATATACGATGGATGCCCAGAATAGCGGTCTAAGCAGGCAGAATGTTTACTGGGGTTTAGGACTAGGGTATAAGTCCCTATAGATCCTGTTATATACCCCCCAGTTGTTCGTGATTAGCGAGCAACTGTTATAACAGGATCCTAAAAGTTAAAGAAAAGAGAGAAATACCGTCGTAGCTTTTACAATCTTTTTAGCAGGGTAGTTAGGAGTTAAATCCCTTTATAGTATACTATAGGCTGTTTTAGACTTTGGGACGGGCTATATTTAGTAATCTAAAGTCTTTATAATCGGTTAACTTTCTAAGCTTTCGAAAGGTCGACTTAAAGGTTAATAAAGGAAATTATTTTTCTTCCGGAAATATTAATAATAATCCGGTTAACTATAACATTTTAAAACTATAATAATAAAAACGATCTTTCCGATTATTATAACCGTAGAAGTAGCTTCTCTAAATACTATATTGATTTCTAACTTTATTAGTTTTTTTAATACTAAGAGTATATTGCTAAGTAGCCTAATAAACTAGGTTGCTAGTTTTTATTATTTAAAATATATTTTTAATTGTTTAAAACTACTTTTTTTACCCTCTAATTATAAAAGAGTAACCGACTAGTTTTCGTTATAATTATCTATAGTTTTCTAATATAGTATAATAGTTATCTAGCTTCCTATACTGCTAAGGGTAATAGAAAACCTATTAATATAGATAGTAATATTAATTTACTTATAAAGACGGCTATAGGGTTCTCGGTTAACGGATCGAGCCCTATATAAGTTATTTTAAGTCAGCTTTAAAGTATAGCGACGGCTTATATTTATCGGTTATAGGTTAAACCTACTACTATTGTTATAAAACAGTAACGTTTTATAGACTCGAGTAAGACTTCCTTTTTATTATTTTAAAGTTTTAGATAACTATTATAGTAACTAGTATTACGTTTTTAGCTAATCCTTTTAATCGTATATTAATCCTTCGTTATTAGTATTTACTACTATTTAATATATATAATATAAGTAAGTCGGCGCCTTTAAAAACGTAAGTTTATTATTTCGGAGACCCGATCTATAGGTTCTGATAAGTATATAGATTATTGATCGTACCTATTACGTGTATAAGGATTTAGAGGCCGGTATCGCTAAAGGTTAGTAGCCGGAGTCTTTTCCAGCTTTAAAGAAGAGTTTAAATACTCTGCTCTTCTATAATATTAATAGCGTTTTAACGGTGTTTACTTTAGTTTAGCCCGGTCTTTTTATACTATCCGATACTTATAAACGTTTTTTAACGGTAACTTCCGCTCCTCCCGGCCCGACTAGTAAGAAGAAGAAGGAGGATAAGTCTTCCTTTACTAAAAAGATTAAGGATAAGGGTAAAGGTAAAGCGGTAGAAAAGGATAATAATAAAGATAAGAAGGAGGAGCTTTTAAAGCGTCTTTTAACTAATATAAAGGCTACAAAGGATATTAAAGCGAAGGAGAAGGAGGCGGAGGCTTAGAAAATACGTTTATACGCTAAGCTAAAGAAACGTAGATTAGATATTTAGGTTATCGGTTTATTATATTAGTTTCTAGCGTTCCGTATCCTTATTATAAAATCTTTAAAAGTAAGTTCTATTAATTAACCCTTTGTTCTAAGTTACCTTCTAGATCCTATATTATTTTAATAGTATTTTAAAGGTTAAAGAGCTTCCGAAAATCCTTAAAACGCTATTATAATAGATTCTTTATTAATCCGTTAGCTGATATCTATACCGTTTAAAGGTACTCGATACTAAAAGTACCTTTTTTAACCTACTCTCTTACCTATATATTATAAATATCGACGTACTTTAAAGAGGTATTTATCTATATTCCATCTTTAACTACTAGTCTAATTACATTAGTATTATTATAGTAGATTACTTATAGCTCTCCGAAGTTTAGAGTAATATCCTTAAAGAAGCGTTGCAACGCTATAGTTTCCTTAATAGTATTTATAAGCGTTGTTAGTTCGGCTTCTATAGATAAAGTAGTAACTGTCGACTGCTTTATAGCCTTCTATACGATTATACCTCTAAAAAGTATTATTATATAGCCCTAAGTAGACCTTTAAATATTAAGGTAATCAATAAATAATATATCCCCTACGATAAAGAGTATTTACAACTCGGTTTCCTTACTAATATATATAATCCTTAGATGCCTTATTCTATATAAGTAATAGACTACCTAATATGCTGTAAAGATATACTAGCGTAACGGATTTGTTAAGAAATAAGATAGCTTTAGAACTAATAAGCTTTTGGAAAAGCTTAATTTTATTATTTAAAACGGTCCCCTTATATTTAATAAAATTGTCGGAGGGAAGTGGAATATAAAGCGTATAAACTATAAGGTTAATGTTAAACCTCTTAGCTACCTTTTCGATATATTAGTCGTAGATTAAGAATACCCGGCGCTTCGGATAGTTCCTAATAATTTTTACGCTTAGGAACTACTTTACTTCTCCTTTTTTATAAAGTTTATACTTAGCTTTAAAAGCATTTATAATACGGTTTGCCTTATCCGTATAGTCTCGATAGAAGAAGATAAAATAGTTGTTGATATAAAATATAATAGTAACCCTATATTAGTCGTCGTAGAAAAGGCAAGGCTCTTCTTTAGAGGCTTTAAAGCTTAGTTTGTATAAGGTAGAGGAGAACTTTCGGTACTAGAAGAAAGGTAACTCTCGGAGTTTATAAAGGGCTTATAAAAGTTAAATATACTTCTTTAGCTACTTATATCCTTCCGGGAGCTTATAGTATACTAGCGTTTCTAGAAGGGTATTTAAAAATATTTATTTAATATTAAACTAGTAGACCTTAAGGTTAAAGTACGTAGCGATCGCTATTATAAAGCGAAATATATAAGTAGCAAGGGTAGTAGTATAAGTCGTTTTAAGGGTACTCCAGCGTTATAGATCGCCTCTAACGTAAATATATACCTTTGTTTTCTCGATATAACTATACTTATCGAACTTATATATAAATACCTATTTAAAAGGTAAAAGACGTCTTTTAGCCTCTGTACAGCAGATAATACGTTAAATCTTCTAGTTAATAAAATTCCTAATCTTTTTATTGTAAACTTTTAGGAATAAGTATTTAAACTTATAGTTCTTAATATCTTAAAAGCGCTAAGGTACGTTAGTATTAGCTAGTTTGAAGAAATATATTCTTAGTATTTTAAACGTAGTATTTAAGCGTTTTACAAACCTTTAGTTTACAGCTACCGCTATTATATAATAAATAATACGAGTTTAAAGGCTGTTATCCTTATAAATAGGATTATTTAGGAAAAAGGTTATATAAAAGCTTTCTTAATATCTTTAATTTAGTAGATATATATTATTATTTTAATATATCCCGAATACGAATCCGATAAGTCTGTATTTATCATTATCGTCTTTACTTTTAGGCCCCTAACCTCTTTGCCGTCTATTTTAACGTACGGTAGGCTTATATACCTTCCTAACGTATTTACGTTTAATACGGGCTGGATTAGGGTTTTATCTTTCTATAGTCTACTGTTTTATTATAATATTTATAATATAATAAGCACTTTATAATAGTCTATAAATACCGTCTACCGGCTGTAGAGGCTCCTCTTTAACTATAAGGAATCCTATAGTATTATTATTGTAGGGGCCTAATAAAGGTATACTAATCTCTATAGTCTTATTAGCGGGATATTAGTCTTTAACTATTATACTTTTACAATAGGTATCGCTAGTATAAAGTTTAATATTTATAACCCTGCTAAATCCTATATAAAGCGGTAGAGGACTAATAGATAGCTTTAGGGTTAAGAGTTTAGTTATGGGCAATCTTACTTTTAACAGCTTAGTAGGGGTATCTGTAGGAGGTATACTCTTTACCTATACTCCTACCCTTAAATCCTAACCCTTTAGCCGGTTAAAGCTTATCTCTAGCCTTTTAAAAGATATTAAGTATTCGAAACTCTTAAGGTTAATATCGTCGGGCTCTTTTACTATACTAGCGTCCCGGTACTTTATATTAGACTTAAGTAGCTTTATAACATTCTTTATAATTTAAAGCGGTTATAGGGATATATATTCTTTACTAGGTTTGTAGAAAAGCTTTTTATCGAAGATTACGTTCCGTATAATAATAACCCTTTTAAGCTAAGGAACCTAAATTGTTACGGATAAGTATATAGGCGGCCTAGGAGGCTGCAGCCAGAACGCAGGATATTCCGATAGCTAATTACTTAAGGAACTAATCAGGGGATTATTATACGGGTCTAAGTAATAATCCAGGAAATATTACCCGGATTACAGTAACGGACGTAATAATTACTATTATTATAGTAACGGGAGTAATAGTTTAGATATATATATACTAGCTAGTTAGTTACTCTTTAGAAGGACCTTTAAAGGTTCTCTAATAAATAATTATAAAGTAGTCGCTACACTACTATTAAAATAATTGCCTATATATTTATTATAAACCCTTTAGCTTTACTAAACTATACTCCGATAACCCCGTTTACCTTCGGTTATAAGTCCCTTTTAGTAGAAGAGGACTGTAATTCGTTATATATTACTTACTTACTTTAGTTACTATTACGGACTTAATTAAAGGTATATTATAGCTCCTAATACTACTCTTAGTACCCTTACTCTTCAGGCCCAGACTATAGGCCCGACTATAGCTTAAATATAGTAGGCTTTAGAACAGCTTAACGTTAAAATTACAGTATTCGAAGGCAAGAATAGTATTATATAACAGATTATTAATAGCTTTAGCAATATCGGTAAGCCTAAGGATAAAGCTAAGCTAAAGGTACCCTCGAAGTACGGAGGCGATAAGGAAAACCTTATTAGATTCCTTACCTAGATACATACCTACCTCCGGTACTACCCGGATAAATTTAAGAACGAGGAGGCTAAGGTTTTCTTCGTAACTTTACGCCTTAACAGTAAAGTATTTAAATAGTTCGAACCGACCTTAAAGGACTATCTGAAGAATAATAAGGACGATTAAAGGGATATTACCTAGGAAATCTTTATGTCCTATAACCGGTTCGAAAAGGAGATCGAAAAAGTATTTAAAGATATCGACGAAAAGCTTTACACATAGGAACGCTTAGCTCGACTAAAATAAACGAAGTTAGTAGCTAATTATATTACGGTATTTAGGCAGGACTCGCTACGTATAGAGATTAATAAAGAAGGTTTAATACAAATATTTTATAATAGCTTTAAAAAGAAGGTTAAGGACAAGCTATATAAGGCCGATCGACCGGAGACGTTTAACGAATTTATCGCTATAACTATTCGTATTAATAATAGGCTGTATATTCGGAAATAACAACGTAAAGACAAGTCTTACGGACCGATATTTATTAAAGCTAACGATAAAAAGAAACGTTAGTATTAAAGTATATCCTATAATATATATATTAATGTAATAGACGTTAGTACTATATAAGGTACGAAGGGTACTAAGCGTAATAAGTCTAATATTACTTACTATAACTATAGTAAAAGAGGATACTTTAAAAAGGAATGTTATAGCGTTAAAAAAAACTAGAAGCTAGTTCCGGATAAAGAGGTTATAATTATTAATAAAAACTTTAGAGTTAAGGAGGTTACTTCTATCGGTTATATCTAGGATAACCTCGAATACTATACGGAACGGGACGACGCTTTAAAACGATACTTTGCTAAAGAAGGAAGTAACGATACTAAGTCGATAAATAATTCTAACGACAACGTTAGAAAGGAATTATAATATACCGTTAACCGGGAAACGTATAATAATATACGATAAGCAGTATAGCAGTAGCTTACGATAATAGGCTAGGATAATAACGATATTTACCCTAGACTACTCGAGAGCATCCTTATAAGAGAGGAGCTTAGGGTTAAAGAAACCGACCCGATAGGAAAGGTTATATTATTATAGTATACCCTTAGGATAGCCTAAACGTAGGGATTTACCCTAACCTAGGACGAGACGGGCTAGTAGAGAACTAGCAACTAAGAAGATACGATTAGACCTAATATTATATACTTATAACGACGAATTATAAAACTATGATAAGTTAACGCTAAATTAAACGATAGGATCTATAAACTTAAACAACGGCTACACCTATAACCCGTTATAACGCTTAAATATATCTCTAAAAATTATCCGTTTAAAGGACTAGTCTTTACGGAATAAACAAATATAAATCCTAAAAAGGTCTATATCCCTAAGATTAAATATAACGATATATAGGAATTCGAAAGTATATATTATCGGATATACCCTATATAGGAAGAATACTAGTAGCGACGCTAGTATATTAATATTAGTAAAACGATAAAGGAAATAATATTCGACGGACTAGGATAAAGATATATCGCGATAAACGGAGATATAGGGAGGCTCCGTCCAGTATAACAGGATTATATTTAAATCCTATAGTTCTAATATATTACGTATACGTACCGATACTATTATAAGGAGAAGTTTAACTTCGGGTACTAGCCGATTAGAAAAACGATTAATAGCGACTAGCTTAAGCCGATTCTTTAGACGTTTAACCAAAGTATAGGGAATACAAATAATCTGTAGTATATTACTAAAGTTAAACCAGGAAAAATATACGTATAGCTACTTAAAACTTAGCCTATAGTATCCTAAGTATACAACCGCTATAATATATATAAAGATATATAGTACGTAAAGTATATAGTTAGTAAAGTTTAAAAGTTCTATAAATAAAATAAATAGGAACGTAGAGTATACAGACTACAATTATAGGAGAGAAGGTCGTTAGACTTATAATAGGAAATAGGAAAATAGTAATAGCTTTAGGAACGTAAAGCGTTAGACGCTTTAAGCGAGGAGTTAGAGGGGGACGTTTCTTAGGCTATAGAACAGCTGCTTAGGCTTAGTATAAAGCCGGGAAACGGCTCCGGGCCCTCTAGCAAACCCGACGATGCTTAAACCTTTAACAGGAATAACAGGTCGTATAGTATAGGAAAAGCTGGTATACACGGAAGATTTACTTTTACAACCTCCTAATAGGCTAATATAAAGCGGCTACTAACCTTAGATAACGAAATATAATAACCGGATCGGACTACGAAATCCGATAAACGAACCTAATAACGAAAGGAAATAAGGAAATATAATTAGTAAAACTAATCTAGAAACCGAATCTAGTACAGTAACTATAAAAACCGATAAAGAAACCCGATAATAAGATTAAACGATAAAATCGGATAAGGAAATCCGATAAGATAATTAAATAGAGAAATATAATAAAAGAATATAATAAGAAAACACTATATAGCTATAAGGAAACGGCTACCGTATAAACTTAGTAACCCGATAATAGACTATAGGTTATTATATAATAGAAAGCGTTTTAAACATTCGTATTAGTAGATAGAGGATTATAGTTCGACCTTATCTTACCTATATTAATCAACTAGGTACGGATACCCTAAAAGTTTAAGTAGAAGCTATACATCGTTACAGGACCCTTTAATACGTAATAAATACGATAAAAGATAAAACTACTCGATATCGAGGTAAAGGGAAAGACTACCTAAATAGTATTTAATATTATAGATATAGGACTAAAGAAGGATATAATTCTTAGCCGACTATAATATAAGAAATATAACCTAAATATTAGTTGGAAGGGAGGTAGCTACCTATAGCCGAGGAATATTTAGCTATATCCGACTAACCTAATAGAAGGAAGCGTAATATAAGAGCTACGGACGGGCGGTATACAGGATAAAGCGTTGTCTACAAGTTTACTATAGGAGTTAAGTAACGGTAGACGACCCGTAACAATATTTATAAAAAGCAGTATACGATACGGTTAGAAACGATAAGTAAAACAGGAGGTTACTGTTATTTCGATCGACGAACGTAGATAACTCGAGTATTAAAGAAGGGTTACCTAGCTTAAAGCGGCTAGCCTTTTAGCCGGAAACGATAAGTTCTTATACTACTAAAGTATAGAGAAATATAATAATAAGGGATAAATTCTAGCGGAATACTAGGGATACTTAGCATTCGACGCGAAATATATAAAAGGGTTACTAGACTATAGACCTTAGAATTACGAAATTAAATTTAAGGACGGTACTTAGTTAAAATTCTTTAAAATATATTATACTAATAAGAAATAAGACGTAGAGTTAAGGAAGTATATCGACGAAAACCTTAAGATTAGGTATATTAGACTATTAATATTATTAGTAGGATATCCGATTTTATTCGTTCTAAAGAAGGATAGGAAACTTCGGATATATATAGACTATCGATAGCTAAACGATTAAACTGTAAAGAATCGTTACCCTTTACCGTTTATTTTATAACTCTGAGATTAACTAGCGGGTATAAAGTACTTTACTTGTCTTAACCTTCCGATAGCGTATATTTATATTCGGATTAAAAAGGGAGACGAATAGAAGATAGTATTTAGAACGAGATTCGGGTATTTCGAATACTTCGTTATACTATTTAGATTTATAAACGTATTAGTAACTTTCCAGATAACGATCGATTACGCTATTTAGTACTATTTCGATAAGTTTACGGTTTATTACTTAGACGATATTTTTATTTACTTTAAAATACTTAAAGAATATAAGAAATACGTTAAAGAAGTGCTTGATATACTCTACTAATACAACTTCTTAGTTAATAAGGATAAGAGTAAGTTCTATATTTAGAAAGCAATATTTCTAGGGTTCGAAATTATATTAAAAAGGATTTGTATAGAACTAGCGAAGGTTAAGGCTATTAAGACCTGGCCTATACTAACGAACGTAACAGAGGTCTAAGGATTTATCGGATTCGCTAACTTCTATCAAATATTTATTAGGAACTTTAGTAATATTATATAACCTTTATACGAGCTTATAAAGAAGGATGTTAAGTTTAGATAGAAGGAGGAATATAAATAAGTATTTTAACGGATTCGTAACGTTATTATTAACGATCCTATACTTATATTGCTAGACCCTAGGAAACCTTTCGAGGTAGAAACCAATGTATTAAATTATACGATCGGAGGATAACTTAGCTAACGAAACGATAACGGTAAGCTATACTTAGTAGCTTTCTTTTCGGAAAAGCTAAAGGGATTATAGCTCCGGTACCCGATTTACAACAAAGAGTTACTCGCTATTATTAAAGTATTTAAAGAATAAAGATCCTACCTTAACAGTACGATATATAAAGTTCAGGTTTATACGGATTACAAAAACCTACGGTACTTTAGTACGAAATAAAAGCTTAGTAGACAATAGATTCGATAAACGGAATTCCTATCGGAGTTTAATTTCGTTATTTACTATAAGAAAGGCTTAGAGAACGCTAGGGCGGATACTTTAAACAGGAGACCGGATTATTTTAGCAACGATACTAAAGTCTTATTACTATTACTTTAGTAACAGTAAGATAGAATACTCCGGTATATAATACAATAGTAAGAGAAGGGCGACGACGCTAAGCCTTTACAATAGTCTAGTAATCCCGTCGAGACCTTACTTTAATAAATTAAAGAATACTATATAGTCTTTAAAGAATAGCGATTAAGTAAAGTCAGCTATAGAACAGAGGATAAATAGTAAGAACTTATTAAAATAATCTATAAGTCTAGACTCGGAGGATATATAGGAATTACTAAAACGATCGTTAGGATTAAACAGCACTACAACTTCCCAGAATTATAATACAAAGTTATAGAAGTTATTAAGGAATACAATAGTTATAACAAAGCTAAAATAGTATAATACAAACCGTACGGATTATTACAACCATTACTAGTTACAAAACAACTATAGAGTTTAGTAACGATAGACTTTATTACTAAACTATTACTTTCCAAGGATTTAGCGACAGGGGTTAAGTATAACAGTATCCTTACTATAATAGAACGATTTACTAAGTAAGTATACTTTATCCCCTACAAGGAAATATAGACTATAGAGCAGCTTACGGACATCGTCTTCTAATACGTTGCATTAGTCTATAGGTAGCTAGAAGAATAGATTATAGATCGAGATACAAAGTTCGTCTCGAAGTTTTAGCAAACGCTAATAACGCGTTTAGGGACTAAAAGCAAGCTTTCGTCAGCCTACTACCCGTAGATAGATAGATAAACAGAACGATTTAACTAGATCGTAGAGCAGTATCTTCGGTACTATATTAACTTCCAGCAAGATAATTAGGTTGTATTCTTACTAATAATATAACTCGCGTATAACACAGCTGTTACAGTAGCAGGTATATATAGTGTACTAGCTGATGGCAGCATCAGCGGATCCGTTTTTACTATTATAGTTATAAGCCCGGTCCTCTTCTATTTACGCAGCGGTATATTGATAGTACTACCTGCACTGTAAAAGTCTCATACAATAAGAAGGCTCTGAGTTCGAAACCTATGTTTGCACACCTGACACAAAAGACGTTTTTAGGGTAGCGTCTAATAAATAAATACCCGGGCACCCCTCGGGGGTGCGATGGAGGATAGAGATGAAATTTCCTCTAACTCCAAGTCAGGATAAAAGAAGTGTACCAAGGGACTTAGACCTTAACTAATCGCCTCGGTCTGGGGGGTGTATTGCAGTAGCAGGTATATATAGTGTACTAGCTGATAGCAGCATCAGCGGATCCGTTTTTGCTGTCACAACAGCACCTACGGAGACTACAAAGATCTTACCATTCTTTATAAACTACGGCTATAAAGCAGATTTACGCTAGGGACCGGATATTACGATACCTAGGGCAAAAGTTAAAGCAGACCAGATATATACGCTATATACAATACTTAAGGAAGAACTTAAGTTTATTAGAACCAGGATAAAGCAATACTATAATAAATATAGGCTTAAAGGACCTCGCCTAGAAAGGGGAGACAAGGTCTACCTTGTTTCTCGAAATTTACGTATAAAACAACTAAGTAAGAAGCTAGACTTTAAGAAGATTAGACTATTTAAGGTTAACAAGCGAATTTCAATATCTAACTATCGACTATTATTATTAGTATCGATAAAGTTATAAACGAATATTTTTTATATTTTACTTTTAGAACTAGTATTAAAGAACACGAAACTCGTTACAAACGTTAAAGCAAAGGACGAAGAAAAGGAATAAGATACTAAAGAAGTCCTAGACTTATAAATTAATAATAAAGGATAGTTAAAGTACTTTATTAAATAGTTGGATTTCAGCCTAGAAAATAATTTATAGTAATTAGCTATAAACCTCTATTGCTCTAAGAAATTAGAAGAGTTTTACCGGAGGAACCCGGATCGGCCTACTACCCTAGGTTAAGGATAATACTTAGGATAGCGTTCTAGTCGATTACATTAATAACGTTATTAACCTATACCTCGAGTACAGCCTTTAACTTTTACCGCTTTACAGACTCCAGTTCGTCCAGAGTCGACAAGCTGTAAACTACTATATCGGTACCCTTATCTACTAGAAATCTTTTCTATTCGTATAAATAACGGAGGCAGCTAAGCTATATCAATAGCTTACGTTAACGCTCCTCTAACTTACATTAAACGCGCTTTAACGATTCTTCGGCTTTACGTTCCGTACGTTTAATACGTTTTATTTCCTATATAATCTTATCTACTAAAAAAGGGTTAATACTAAAGGAGGAAAGATAAAAAAGGACGCAGGATACCTACAAGCCGAAATTAGAACGTTAGAACTATCGTAGGTACAGCTACGATAAATATAAGCGTTACAACGACGGGCCTTCTTAATTATTTTATATATACGCCCCTGTTAGGTATAGTAGGTATAAGGTATAACGACGAATCCGTAGTCGGAAATAAACTATACTAGGCGCTCTCGTTATTTAAAAGAATCGGATTTCTTTTTAGTTATACGATCTGCTATTTTATCAGTATTACAGTAACGATACAGGAGGGAAAAGATATAACACTTATAAATATAGGATATTAACGGCTTTTGAAATAAGGGCTCTGTCTTTCGGAATGAAAGAGCTAAAGGAGGGGCATCGTATTACAGATAAGTATATAAGCGGCCTAGGAGGCTGTAGCCGGAACGTAGGACGTTCCAATAGCTAATCGTTTAAAGAACTAATTAAGGGATTGTTACACGGATCTAAGTAATAATCTAGGAAACATTACCTGGATTACGGTAACGGATATAATAATTACTATTATTACAGTAATAGGAGTAATAGTTTAGATATATATATACTAGCTAGTTAATTACTCTTTAGGAGGACCTTTAAAGGTTCTTCAGTAAGTAATTATAAGGTAGTTGCTACATTACTATTAAAATAATTACCTATATACTTGTTGTAAACCCTTTGGCTTTACTAAACTATACCCCGACAACCCTGTTTACCTTCGGTTATAAGTCCCTTTCAGTAGAAGGGGACCGTAATTCGTTATATAAATCTAATAGATATTAGTTACTTAATATCTAACAAAGTAACTAATATAGATTCTTTTAATTGTTTTAAACAGCTTCCGGTAAGTATTTACCTTTCGTCGTTTATCGAATAGGTATACCTAGCATCCGTATATATATAGGTTACTAAGGTAAAGCCTTAGATCTCGTATACAATTATCTATAAACTTAGGTTAGTATTAACAGAAATATTGCTGAAACTATAAATATAGTTTCTTATTTAGTAATTTCCAGTCGTTGCGTTATAAAAGCGTAATATTAATTAGCTAAGTAGCTGCTTTTATAACTTTTAACTATAAGTCGTAAAGTAGGCGGGCTTTAAGAAGTATAGTAAGCTCTCTTTCGATAATTTTATATTCTACGCGTTTAGATCCTTCGTTAGCCTCTAAGGTATAGGTTAGGGTAAGTTTAAGATCGATCCCTAGGTTTTAAATCTAGACTTTATAATCCGTATACCCTTTAATACCGATAGTATTAGTATCGTTATCCTGCCGTATTTTATAGACTTTAAAGCTAAACTGTATATTAACCTATAATATAGTATTTTTAATCTGTTTGGCTATAGGTATACAGCGATTTAATTATTAGAGTTTTTATAATTACTTTCCTACTTTACTTATCTTTGATTATAAATAGCTATTTTAAACCGTTAAACCTAGGATTAAATTCGAAGAGGTCCTAAATAATCCTTTAGAAGGGTTTTATAGTACGGTTCTTAGAGGGTTAGCGTAAGATAACTTGAGTAGTATATACCCGTATATAACTTTTATACTTCTTTCTTAAAATACTATCCATTTTATACTAAACTCCTCTGGTTATAGAGACGAGTCTTCGTATTACTTCGGGCTTTATATATCCTATACGTAAATATTATAAGCGCTCCGTATCCTTTCTTTTAGGAAGTAGCTTTTTTAATCGGGCAGCTAAACGAGTTTTAATAGCGGCAAGAGATATAGTTATAGTATACTTAAGCGAAGGAACCTATAAGTAAATAGAACGAACGTTATATTTAAAGAATACTAAATTATATTTATAGATTAACTGTTTTATTACTAAACTACGCTTTATAGGGCTGTAATAAAGGGTTCCGTCCTACCTGTAATATTAAAAGCCTACCCGTTTAAAAGCTATCTTTAATATAATATTAATGTAAAACCCGTTAATAAAAACCGTATCTTTTAGAATTAGGTTCTTAGTGTTAGAACCTCTATTACTGTTTAGTATATTCCTAGGCCTCTATCGTTTATAGGCTTATATTTAGAAAAAGGTTGTATTTGCCCCTATATAATTATTTAGGTTATTAACTTTATACTAGGATCTAGGCTTAAATCGTAACTTATTATTAACAATGTAGACTGCTCTATAGTTATTTAGAAGGATAGAATTGTAAAGCGGGTAATAATCGGTAATAAATATAGCATAGATGTTAAAGGGAAATTGAATTTTTACCTATAGGCTGTAGGGGATTACTACTTTAATAAGAAGCTTTAAAAGGTCTTTATTATTATCGGGTTTTAACTTAACTCCGACCGAACTAGGAAAGGGTTCTTTACTGCCCGGTCTTAGTAGTAAACGTAATGCTTTAAAACTAAAGAGTTTTATCCTTTAAACTTATAACTTATCTTTAAGGTCCGCCTATTAAAGCTTTATAAAGTTGTCGAGGATACGTTAGCGTAAGCCCTAGAATATTATATTGCTTCTTTTACTTTTATTAGTTATAGTAGCTTTAAGATTAAAGTATTTAATTAGTATCTAAAAGTATCGTTTAAGGATTCCGTATAAATAGTTATAATAAACCTTTAACGTTTAGTTTACTTTCTTATTTTAATTATTAGATTAGTTATAGCCTTAATTACCGCCTTTTCTACTATTATTCCTACCTTTTCCTTATTTATAGCTACCCTTTAACCTAAAAGGCTTACCTTTGCTATTACCGTTATTTTTCTTATTAAACCTTTGTTTTAACAGGTCTTACTGGTCTGATAACAGCCTACGTCTTTTAAAAGTAGTATAAATATATAGTAAAAGGCGTACCCCGGCTTCGGTTTAGAGGAGAAATCGGTATAACTGGTCTATATATACCTTTACAGTTTCCTTAAGAATACTTTAAATAATTTTATTAGCTAGGAATATATATTTAGTATAAGCTTATCCTAGGGTAATACGCTTTTAAATAGTATTTAAGAAGGCTATAATAGCTAGGAGACTAACTATATCGGTAACTCCGTTTATAAATATATTATAATACTTATAACAGAAGTCTATAAGCTACTCGAAAAGGTTTATAGCTATTTTAGCTTTTTTAAAGACGTTAAGGAAAGCCTTATAAAACGTCTTTATCTTTACCGTCTAAATAGAAATAATTTAGTCTTCTAGAATATATAAAAGGTTATAGCAGATCTATAGCTGTTTTATTAATATAAAGAAGTTAAAGGCGTTTTCGAATAGATCCTTCTGAACGGTGTTAAGGATAAAGTAGTATACTACGTTGTAAGCCTTCCTTTAATCGTTTAAGTTGTTTTATAAAGTCTTTAGGAAGTACTAGAGGAGGTTTTACTTATATACATAGTCTATATTAGACTTAAAGGGTTCTCCTAGTTTTTCCGGTTTAAAGCCCCTTTCCTCCGGATTAGCGTTCTACTAGTCCCGAAGCTCTTACTTATATTAAATCCTAAGCTGCTGCTAGACCTCTAAGTCGGCATCTGCGTAAAACGGTTCTTAATTATTATTAAGGATCTTTAGAACCGTCTTAGCGTTTACTTCTGGTCTATAGATCTGCTATATACCGTAGGTACAAGCTTCGTTTTAAACGTAATCGAACCATCGTCCCTAGTCGCGGAAGGTCTTTAACTATATAACGCTAAGAGTATAATCCTTAAGGACTAAGTCTATTTTACCGAAGAAGGTACTTTAATAGTTAGCGATGGGTTTTAAGAGAGAGAGGAGAAAATAAACGAGCTAAACGCTTTAAAGCTTAATTTAAAGGCTTATAATAAGAAGGGAAAGTTCTCTTTCTGCGTAGTAGGAAGGTACCGGGCTTATAACTATAATAGCCCGGACCTGTGAAAGTGTATACGGCGGAAAGGAGTGGTTGGAAGCTATTGTTCTAAGGAAGAAAACAACTATTTGATATACCTCTCCTGGAAGCTTCATATATATACGATGGATGCCTAGAATAGCGGTCTGAGCAGGCAGAATGCCTACTGGGGTTCAGGACCAGGGTATGAGTCCCTATAGATCCTGTCACAGCTTCCTTAAGGATCCATTCAACATCGGTTGGGAGGCACTTGGTGGTTACGTCTTAGCGCGCGTAGCTCAGATCCAAGGGGAGTATCTCAAATGACTTGCCCACCACAACCTGCTTAAGCTACCATCAGCGTGAACATTTCAGTGTGGATGTGTCGGCGCTATCGCACAAGCACTGCCCCGGGGTATCGTCTGGAAAATCCTGTTATCCTGACGGTTTGGCAAGAACCGCTAAGGTGCTTATTCTATTCGGTATGAGAAAAAAAAACAAAGGCTACCTGCTGTGACCAAGCAGCTAACTGCTTGCTTGTGAGCTCCCCGGGCTCACCGCTACCCCTTCTTGGGAACCTTTACCTTGGTGAGTCGGTCCCAACCCGGTGCCAAGACCAGCTTTCGATCTGACACCGGGCTTTGCTACGATTCCCCTCCCCCCTTACGATCGGTTCCGATCTCGACCTCCCAAAGGATCAACGTGGCGCCGTCCATGATGTTTCCCACGCGACTCGTACCCGAACCCCGCTGGCGAAGGATGATCGGCGCCTGGGCATCTGGTATTTCTTTTCTCGGGACCTGTGGAACCCAGCACGATATCTCTCTGGATCCACATTTAACTTCATGCCAACCAGGATGTTCGCTGCATCAAGACCGGTGGAAGATGACGCCTGGTTTTCGTCCACAAGATTGTTCTGTCTCACCTCGTGGTACATAAGATAGAACCGGGAAGTCCCAGCGGGCGTCCCATGTTTGTTTTCCCGGTTGAGGACCCGTTTTTGAGACAATCAAGATAACGGGTGGGGGAACCTCGGGGGCAGCTGCCCCGAAAGACCCCGGGGGTCGAAGGAAATGGCATTACGGCGTAGGTTATGAACGAACGTCCTGTTGGTCCAGAGCAGCACGCGACAGGTTGCGAGATGAAAACGTGATTTTGTACCAAGTGTTTTGCAATTCCCCGTTTATGTATCATCGTAATCCTCGTAGATCCATCTCCTTCTCTTTCCATCCCCTCTCCAACCGCCTTTGAAGAGATGCTTCACCAAGGCCGCCTCTGGGATGGTGCCGTCGTTAGTGCTGTTTGAATGCACCTGACCCATGCCAAACCCGTCGATCGTCAAGACAAGAACATTCCCAATTAGCCTCGGCTCTGTCATAAAAGACAGATTCTTATGCTCCTTCAGAGCTGGGTCATACTGCTGGAGCTGCTTAAACACGACCTCTGACCACGCCGCTGGGCCCGTCGAGTTCATAACCTCGAAGCTAGACGGCTTGAGCTGGTCGATCGGCACGCCATGCGCTGCCGACAAGTCATCCAGCGCATCCAGGACCCGCTGCACCATCTTCCTAAACAACGGATGTCCAGGGGCTGCGGCGATGGTCCACTGGCAGAACTGGACCCAATGTAGAATATCACTCCAGGCTGGACCGTCGCGCCGGTCGAACTCGATGCCCACCACCGCAGCTACGTGGCCGCGGACGATTTCAGGCACCCACTTGTCGATGGGCTTGAGCGCGATGGTGTCAGTGTCGGTGTAGACGCCGCCGTGGATCCAGAGAAGCAGGTAGCGTAGCAGGTCGGATTTCATGCCCACGTTGGGCATTTTGCGCCAGGCATCGAGGATGCGGGGTTCGTTGGCGAAGTTGTTGGCGACGAACTCGTCGCCGCCCTGTTGGCCGACCAGCGTACTGCGGGGAGACGAAGCTGGTCAGTAAGGGGGAGATTCTAGCTGAGCGACGGAGCAACACAAGCCCACTCACTAGGTGTAGTCTGGGTTCAGTGCCAGCCAGCTGGGCGTATCCTCGAGGCTCTTCGGGTTCACGGTAAACGGCGTCGTCTTGTTGGAGCTCTTGGGCAGCAGGATTTGCCAGATCTTCTTGGGAATGCCCACGGCATTGACGGGCCTTTGTTTCGAGTGCCGCCAGTCGCTATCCGTCGGCGGTTCGGGCGCATGATGCAGCAGGTCCGACGGGCGTGGGAGCGAGGTGATGAAGTCGGCGCCCTTGGCAAAGCCGCCGTAGACCCAAACCACCACGGCGCCGAGCAGAAAGGCGACGGCCCCCAGCGCATAGACTCTTGGGCGGCGGGTGGTGATGTGGTGCAGGAACTGCAACCGAGTAGCCCCGGGCGAGGTGGCGCCCTCCTGCTGGGCAGTCATGGTTGGAGACCAAGGACGACGCGCGGGTCGTGATGTTGACGCTCTGCGGCAAGGCTGGTCGACATAAGACGGTGGATGGAGGGTGCTGCGGTGAGAGAGTCTTCGGGATACCTTATCAAGAAAAAAAAGCAAACGGCCTGGATTCCGAGTGGAAATGCGTGGAGACTATCCAATGTCATGCGGGGATCGAGTTTGCATCATGGATCATCGTCGTGGCCAAACATTCAAGGCAAAGGATCTGGTCGGGGACACAGGGCTTGCTCAAGAGGAGCAGGGATGCGCTTCCTCCGTGTTGAGCGCCGTGATGCTCAGCCCCAACCCGAAGGGGGAAATGTTCTGACTGAGAGATTTAAGCGTTCAAGTCGCCCGACAAGTCTCGCCTCCTTCTTCAATGAAATAGGACTTCCTTTGTTTTCCTTTGTTCAATGACCATGGAACCAGAGAAATGCCTTGGAGCGGAGTTGGGGTACGTAAGACCGACCTCTCCAGCCCAACGACGGGTACGCTCATAAGACGCATACGCATCTGGGGTCCCCCGGATACGTCAGGGAGACAGGGTTGTTGCCTACCTCGGCGCCCTAAGGCAAAGGAAGGGCAGTCATGTCCTTGCCGTCTCCCTCCGCCCGGCCCAGGCAGATAACGCCTGCGGAAGTGGACGGGTGGCGTTCCTCTCGATCACGTAGGTCGGCAGGGCCGAGACCGTCAGGCACCCGCCTCCAGGCCGAAACCCGAAAAAAAAAAGTGCAAGGATGCATCCAGCCCACTGCCACCCCCACAACGTGAGCAAGACCGTCCCGGGATGCCAGTCGAATATCGTCGAATGAGAAGGCCGGTACGCACAGCCACTTCGTGTTGAGCGTTTGGTGGGCTGCCAGCTCAACAGAGCCATGTTGCTGTCGGGCGGCCGCGCGTGGCGTGCATGGGCGCCATCCCTTGCTGAGAAAAATGAGCGTGCGCGCGTCTGCCCCCGAGCTTTCCGATATCACCGCCGTCCGGCGCGGCATAAGCCTGATTCGGGAAATGGAAACTGCTCAGTCAGACCAAGGTTGCATTCCATCCTCCTTTCACCATCACCACACCGAGTCCGCATCCGCACGGAATGCGGAAACGATGGACCACGGGGATTTGAGCCTTAAAAAGGAGGCCTCGATGACTCGACAGAACCCCAAAAATAGCCCGGCTTCTTTGAATCCCAGGATCGAAAGGGCCAGTGTCAGTCAGCTTGAGGCGTGCCTTGGGACTTCCTCGAGGTGCCGGACCTTGCTTCTGCCAGTATCGGGCCGACAGATATTCGGACCTAACCACCACCGCGCCCTGGAGTAGTCCTTGTCGTTGGATCTTGTTTATTTCTTGCCCTTTTCGATGGTAGGTAGGGTAAGTAATATCGGTAGTAGGAGTAGGGCCAGATCCCGTCTGGTTGGAACCTCGTGTGGGGGCCCGGCTGGGCATCCAACCCGGAACTGCTGTGGCCAAGCCGCTGGCGTCAAGGTTGGCTCCCGAATTCCGCCCTACAGAGCGGCCTTCATGCTGCATGGATGCACATTGGCAGCGTCCATGAGCATGAAGAGCGCTGTTGGCCATGGGTCTGCTTGGTAAAATGAAGGGATTCCGGGAAACGTTCCTCCTCGGCAGGCCCACAGGTCCCGGTCGCTGGTCGAGGCAGCCCAGACCACGGAGCGGAAGTCGATGAGGGCCCAGACTCGGTCGTCGACAACGGCCTCGACTCTGAGATGATGCACAGACCACCGCATCGTGGTGTTGAATAATGACAGTGCTCGCAGTAACGTTACTACTATAGACTTGCAGTAAAGTACTGGACCCGGATGCTCCCTCGATCCATCGGCGGTGGAGGTGTCTGATGTCAACGCTACCGTGATACCTGCGCAGTACACAGTAATACAGTACTTACCGATGCAGTCTCCACGATGACGGGCTAGGCATCCGGACAGCCTTGGGACCTCTGCATCACCTAACCCATGTGGAAAAGACAACACGCCAACAAGTGAACGAGCAATGACGTTATTCCCCGACACCGACACCACGCCGTGCTTTGCATCGGCACCTTACCCAAGGGCGCCTGAGACTCCCCATACCTCTCTGTACACTGTGCTAAGCCCAAAATGCCATTCCAGCCCGCATATACCTTACTATAGACAACTATATACACGATGACCGCTGCTGCATCTCCCTATCCATACCGCATTTACTCTGCCCAAACAACGGCACTCAAACCATCCTCCTCCCCAGGCCTTCCCCGCGCACCCACCTGAATGGTCGCAATCAGCCTCCCCAGCCTCCCCGTCACGGGATCGCGCTGGACAATCGCCACATTTGACGAGGTCTGCCCGCCAATCGCCGCCAGCGTCCCCTCCTTGTTGAACGCAAACGTCCGCGGGTAGTACGAGAACGAATTGGCCGCCTCGAACCAGCTGATCGCGCCCGTGGTCGGATCGATCGTGTACGTCGCGATCGAGTCCTGCTGGGACCCAAACGCCTGGTCCGCCCGGTTCGTCGCGTACAGGAAGTTGTCAACCACCCGCAGCTCCGCCGCCTTGGCCATCGACCCGCCCGACCTGCCCGGCGCAAAGGTGGAGAGCGTCTGCGTCCTGGTCAGCGCCAGGCAGCCGTTGGCGTCCCACTGGCTCGGGTACGTCACGTCCCAGGCCGAGACGGTGTTGGCGAGCTCGTTGACGCTGTACACCTTTTGCTTCTGCCCATCGGCCGACTTCCAAAACTTGACGTGCCGCGGCCCGGCGCCGCGGTCGGCGCGCGCCTCCGGGCAGGGGTAGAGCGCCCCCGTGTTGGCGTCGATGCGGAAGATGCGGATCAGGTCGGCGCCGAGGTCGGGGACGAGCATGAAGCGGCCCGTTGGGTCGACGTGGATCTCGTGAGGGTGCGAGGCGTCTTGGCGGGGGTGGGGGCCGCGCTGCGGCAGGGTGAAGCGCGTTTGGCTCAGCGCCGCGGCGCCGGAGTTGAGGGGGAGGCGGTACGTGGTGATGGTTGAGGGGGAGCTGCAAGGGGAGAGGGTAAGCCGGTTTGCCTTTTCAGACGGGATGGATTCGGGGCACCTACTACTCGGCGGTGGCCACGAAGCCGCGGCCGTTCGACCCGCCGTACAGCGCGCCGTGGACGCTGTTGCCACGGGACCGGCCCTGCCCCGTGATGCTGAGGCGGCCATCGTTGCCGACGGCGTACTCGGTGATGGCGCCGTTGCCCCACCACGACTCGTCAAAGCAGTACAGCTGACGGGTGTCGCCGTAGTATTCGATCCAGCCCGGCGTCGTACCGCACCCCGAGGTCTGCGACGTGATGGCCAGGGTGCCGCTGCTGTTGGTGCCCGTGTACTGAAGGGTGTAGATCTGGCCGCTAAAGTGCGACGCGATGAGCGTGGCGCCCAGGGCGCTGGGGGTCAGCGCGGCGGCCCCGATGAGGGCGAGGATCCGGGACATGGTGGTGATGCGTATGCCGAGCGCAACAGAACAGGTCAGCCCGCCGGTGAGCGCGTGGTACCCATGATTCTCACAAACCCTTCCGCTCTTAACGTTAAGTATGTATAGTAGTCGGACTGTCGCAATCGGCGCGGATTATCGTCATGGGCGCCGCCGTTGGCCCTTTTAGCCGAAACAGAGCTTTGCGGAGCCCCGGAGCGGGATTGCCGTCCGCTGGGTTCATGCACCCCGCGTTACCGTCTCAAATGCCCTGCCGGCAAAAGCCGATCTGTTAACCGGCGTAGCATAAGGCGTTCCGACCTGGTTCGACTGTCACATCGGAGCCTCAGCGCCGGATTGGGTGGAGAAGGATGACGAAGACAGGACGGGTCGTGTCCAGAACAAGTGGCCTTGCGTGGAATATCCGCACCTATGCGGTCGCTCGAGATCCACTTATAGACATGAGTATGGCGTTCGTGCTCCAGGGGCTCTTCTAAAAGCACCGGCGTGCCGTGACGCCCGTGTCCGCGGTTGCTTGTTGCATTCTTTGGAGTCCCTCACTTACACAGACACGAAACGGTACTATTATCCGGTCCGTGACACAGCTCGAAATTCCTATCCGTCACGCCTTTGCTTTAGCGACAAAAATGGCCCGAGGGGGTCTTGAGGTGTTGTTCTGGTGATCTACCTGACAGATTTGACTGACGATGCCTTCAGGGAGCTCCGCTCATTCATCGTATTGTGGCAACAAGCCGTTATCTTCGATCTCTTCATGGTTCACTGCCTGGACTTGGAACTGTTCACGCATGGTCCTCCGGTGACGATAACACCAGTGCCTCAAGATGCCCATTGCCCCAATCGTTATTGACGCCCATGAAACTTCAGGGAGAAGCTACATGGCGAGTCAAAGCGCATTGGGTTTGTCATAATTTGTCACAAATCTATGCTTTCGCTTTCTGTCCGCTCGAGTGGGACATGGTCAAAACCGAGCTTGCAAAAGCCTGAGTGCCCCCGCATGATCCAGTTGATGTTATCTCGAGGGAATTAGTTAACCACCCAATATTTGTTATGGAATTCAATGTGATGTGGGGAATAAGTGAACCGGTAGGGTGCCAAACACTCACATCTACATCGCAATCTCGGTGTTACTCCAAGGCCTGTATAAAAAGTCTTAAAAGTTACGCCAGCTCAGAAATCCATGACATTGCTGATATGATTCAAGATTTGGTTGCGGAAGTCCAAAGCATCCGCCCACCGACGTCATTTGGAGGAATACTCTCATGGCAAGAATCCGTTGACTACTTGAGATGAAGTTGAAAAGATCAACAAAATGGTGGAACTTGACTAGGGATCCTAATTCGCAGAGGGTAATCTGTCGTCATCCTGTGTTTCGATCAACCAGTCGAACTCGGATCGTCAAGGCATTCGACGACGTCATGGTTGATTGCAGTACCCGACGTGGGTTGTATGAAATCAATGACGACGGCAAGCTTTACAGGATCTGGTCTCGTCATACCTCGTGATCTTGGTCGAATGAGGGAGTATAAGTCTTAGGAAACCGCCTTGATCCACTCCTGTTACAGCTTCCCCTCACTCTCTTCTCCAGTCGCGGTACGTAACCCATAATTACCCTTCATCTTCCTGATACCTCTCCTTTTGATATCTCTTGAAGATCATACACATCAACACTATGGGTCTCGGGGATTTCTTCACCGGGCGCATTCCCCGGTGGTTAGTGACGCTCAGTAACTTTGTGATCTTCGCGTCGTCGGCAATCCTCGTGGGAACCATCTCCTACTTTGTCCGCTGGGGTTACCGAGGAACCTGGTGGATCTATCCTCTGGTGATTGTACGCGGTTCCTTCCACGCCCTCTCCGTGTTGTGCAGCATGATAACCAGTGCAACAGGCCGTTGTCACGCTCTTCATCTACCTCATCACCATGTTCCTTCCCATCCTTAAGCGATATCGCGGCTACATGCTCCCGGTCAACTTCATCCTGTCGTACCTCTGGGTGACGGCGCTCATCTTTGCAGCTCAGCGGTTCGCGGGCGGGAGATGCGTTTTCTATCCCGTCCCCCGGCGCGGCTGCAGCGTCGCCCACGCCATCCTTACCTTTTGGATAATTGGGTTGTGAGTACTCAACCTCCTTTCCTTCCTTCCTCGGATGTACCGAAGGCGTGGCGCATGGGAAATTAGCAACACAAACGTTGGCAGCCACTAATAAAGAGCATAGCGTCTTCCTCATCTTCAACATCATCATGGAGGCCCTCATGTGGGCCCACCACTGGAGGGAAAGCCGCCACACCGTGCACGACGCGGAGAAGAGCCAGCCCCTGACCTCAGGTGCTGCGCCAGCCACAGCTCCTGTGGGTGCTCCTCCAACTGCAGCGGCGTGAGCCAGGAGCTGCGAGGAGCACCGATAAATGGACTCTGAAACCCTGAAGGTGGGAGGTGCTGTAATGGTAATGGAAAAGACAGAGGAGGGGAGGGGGCACATGGATGGGTGGCAAAGCGGCGGACCGGGGGGCGAGATACCTCGATGCTGATTTTAAGGGGACAAATAGGATGCCTTTGATCAAGAGCTCGCTGTATTCCTGTCTTGTGATGGGTTTAATATCAGAAGCCTATGCCCCGCAATGCCTTGTGTTCTCCTCACCTGCATGCAATGGCGGGGACGTTGGTGACTAATTATGTCAAGCCAAGCGCCCGCTCGTAACGACACCAATGGGACTCTTCAGTCCATGGGCTCGGGTCGAAAAGCCCCCCCCACAAAGAAAGAGCAGAGTTTTGAAATGGCGGACACGGAACGTTCATGTGAGACACTTCAGACCTTCGACTCCATAATACTCAAAGGTGAATCCGAGTGCGAGTGCGATAGTCTGGTTTGTCTGCCCGGGACGGAGGAACGCATCGCCAAGCCCGGTTGTCACTCGCACTCGGTCCGAGCCGTCAGGGGGGTCTGATTGGCCGTCAACGTCACCAACCGTCATCATGTTCGGGTGATACAAGGCAACGAGCAAGGGGAACGCACACCACGTAGAAGAGGAGGCGTGGATAGCACGCGTCGTCCTTTTCAAAGCCACAGCTGACTAACTCGACGATGGTTCTCACAAGCCGCTGTCATCTTGGAGGGATATTTATTCCCTGCTCGGCCTTCGGCCGTTCGCATCCTCCCTGACCTGGAACCTGCCAACGTATCTAGAAGAGATATCGAAAAGGTCCTAGGGTAGACAAAATTCATTATGACGCCAGCTTTCCAGCCCATCTTCCCTCCCACCACCTCACGTCCCGGTGAGAAACCTCGCGGGAATCAGCTAGCCGTAAGTCCACCTCACCGCCGCAGCCCCTCAGCCTCTTCAAACAAGCTCTGAACACTACGCAAAGCTCCTCGTGAAATCCACCTTCCACCTCTCAACCCTCCTCCTCCTCGGTGCCTTCGTCCAAGGCATCCTTTCCCTCATACTCTCACCGCGCTACGCCCTCCTCCCCGCCGTCGTCCTCCTCCTCCGCACCGCCATCCACGCGGTCCAGAACCTATCTGCCTCCTCCGCCAGCAACTACTACGTGCGCACTCAAGGCGTCATTCCAGGAAAGACGTCGGCGAGACTCCCCCATTCTTGGCTCACCAGCTCCAAGGCAGCCGCAGGCGAAGAAACGCGACAGGGCCAAGGCATAGTCGTCTTCCACATCGGAGTCCGCTTCCACCACCCCCTCGGTCCGCCAGGCACGCCACACGCCCGCGAACTGGGCGAATACTTCCAGGCGTGTCACGCCACCTTGCTGTCGGAAGCGAAAAAGTATGGATGTCTCGGCGGGAGCGCCTACCGTGGCGAGAGGTCGGAAGGCGGCGACAACAGCAACATGCTGTTGAACGTGTACTATTTCCGTGATCTGGAGGGGTTGGAAAGGTTTGCCCGGGAGAAGGAGGGAGTGCATATGAAGGCGTGGGAGTGGTTCGACCGTCTCGCGTTGTCTTCGTCTTCTCCTGCTCAGCCGGAAGGCGAGGGAGGGGATGGAAAGACGGCGAACTCGCGTGCGAGACACTTTGGGATATTCCACGAGACGTTTTCTGTCCCGGCTGGAAGGTGGGAGACGTTATATATGAACATGCCACCGACGTTGCTTGGGGCGGGGAGTGTGGCCGTCAAGAATGCGGAGACTGGCCGCGAGGAATGGGTAAAGACTTTGGTCGACGCTGAGGGACGTGAGTTTCGGAGTATGAGGGCACGAATGGGGGTGAATCAGTAAGCCGGTGAAGCTAGAGGGGCAGTAACGCCTCGAGGTAGTGAGGACTTTGAGCATCTGCAAAGGGAAAGGCAGATTGTGTCTTGCTTCAGAGACCGAGGACAGAGGAAAAACCGGTGGATGCCAAGGGAGCTTCATTGTATGCCTAGGTAACTATGGTGGTATCATCAACTATATTCATGAAAAAAAGAAAAAAAAAAAGAAGACAGAAAAACAAATGCATCATGACAAGACTCCTCGTTCGACGCCGGCGCCAGACTCCAATCTCCTCCGCTATTTTGGGACATCCCTGAAACAACCAGGTCGAATATCGTATATCAACAGCGTCAAAGCGCCCTCCCCGGCAGCTCATCTGACTTGAAATGCCTCAGGTGCGGCTGCGAGTATTCTGGATTGCGAGGATACGCTGGCTGCTGTGGGTCTTGATATTGATATGGTTGCGGTGACTGCCGCTGGTAGTCCGGTGATAACGAGCGGTGGCGATCGGGGAATTCGTACTCGCGCTGCTGGGCCTCGTGCATGGCGAAGATGTCTTTTTGAATCTCGTGCATGTCAATGTGGGCCACGGCGCTGTCGCCGTCGAAGATGCGGGCGATCTCTTCGAGAGTGGGACCCTTGGTTTCAACGTAGAAGAACCACACAAAGATCAACTCGATCAGGTCCCAAAGGGTGTAGAAGAGCATGAAGTGCCAGTGGCGCGGAAGGCGCTCCCAGGCGATCTTGTTGGTTTGACTGCGGAAGGGGGCTAGGTTAGCACGATGGTTCGGTGATCTATGGCAGATTCGCGAAGAACACTCACTTCGAAATGGCCAACATGATCTGCACGGTGATGTTCATAATCATCATGCCCTTGGCGCGAAGGTTGAAGGGTAGGATCTCGAGAGCGTAGGCGACGAGAAGACCCGAGAAACCAATGTCATAGAAGATGCCAAAGATCCAGATGAAGACGAGCTGGGTGTAGCCGGCCTTGACATCGGTCTCGCCCGAGTTTTCGTAGACGGCACCCGTAACGGTCCAGCAAGCAAACGCCATTACCATGCCGATCATGGAGGTCAGGAAAAGCGGGCGGCGGCCGAAGCGGTCGACGTGAAGAGCGGCGGTGATAGTGACGATGAGGTCGAGGATGGTCTTGCCGGTCGTGATGGCGAGCTTCTGGTTCTGGTTGGTGATGCCGGCGCCGATGTAGATGGAGTTGATGTAGTTGGAGAAAAGGGCGTTGCCGCTGTACTGGGAGATGACGCCGAGCGAGACAATGATGGCAAGGCGCCAGCGGTTGCCACGGGTGCGGAAGAAGTCGCGGTAGCGCGTGGAACGATCTGTCTCTTTCTGGATGCGGATGGTCTCGCGGATTTCGCGGAACTCGAACTGCACGGTTGCGTTATGGGGGTCGCCGCCGGCGTGCCACTTGGTAAGGATGTGCAGAGCCTCCTGGTAGCGCTCCTTGTTGACGAGATAGCGCGGCGACTCGGGGACCCACCAGATGCCGATGAGCTGGATGAGGGCCGGGAAGACCTGCAGCATGGTAATGGAGCGCCACGACCAGTCGCCGTCGATGTTGGCGGTGCCCCAGGCAATGCACGACACCATCAGGGCGCCGGCGTTCCATAAGCAGTTGTAGATGGCAGTGACGGGTCCGCGGTGCTGTGGGTGACAGATCTCGGTCAGCAGCAGGGGCGAGGCCATCTGCGAAAGTGAGTTGCCGAAGCCGAGGACGAAGCGGCCTCCCATGTACACTGAGCAGAACGTTAGCCGTCTGAGCCTTGGTACCCCCCGCCCTCATGGCGCCAGCTGAGGTGAAGTACTCACTCCCGTAGCCATTGCAGAAGCCCGTCAGGAACCCGCCGCAGATCATGAAGCAACAACCAATAACGATGGCGGTACGGCGGCCAAAGTTGTCGGCGACGTAGGGGGTGATGAAGAAGGAGACGATGGAGCCAAGGTTGAACATGTTGACAAGGATGGCGAGCCGGCTGTTCACGACCGGGTCCTTGACGCCTTCGTCGTCCTGGAACTCGGGGAAGAAGTAATGATTCCAGGCGTCGATCTGCTGGGACGTGTTGACGAGCATGCCATCGTAGCCCGTCGTGGCGGAGGCCACCATCAGGATGATGGTGAGGCCATAGAGCTTGCGTAGGTGCGGTTCTCGCCGCCAGTAGACACGCTGGAACCGGGGTGCCTCCTGGACTACCTCGAAGTCGGCCGAGACCGTCGAGTCCGGCCTGGCCTGGGACGCCCTGGCCATGGCATTCACTCTGCGGTTGTTTCCCCCGTCCACCTTCAGCAATTCGGTTGTGTCGTCGGCGGGTGGACGGTTCGGTCTGGCGATGACCATGCGGCTCGTCTCGTCTCACGGTGTTGTTCACGATCGAAGACCGGCGGCCATTCGACGGCGGGGCGGCAGCGTCGGGAGAGCCTCAAGCACGAGGAGGGTACCAGGTGGTTCTACTTCTGCGTCCGGAGGAGGGAGCGCCACCTGGTACAAGTAATAGAGGGCAGCGCATGGCCGGCCGGCTCGGATTCGGGATTCGGCACACCAGGGACGGGTCCAAGCAAGCTGGAGCGTCGTTGGGGTCTTTGCTAGCGTCCGGTAGCCTAACATGACCCCCCTGCTCCCATCTCCCCAGACTCTGGAGGGGACGGGAGCCAGGGAGGCCAACAGCTTGGAATGGAAACATGGAGCAACGGAGAGCGGACCGAACTGGGGGTTGGAGGCAGACGAAGTGACATTGCAGAAAGCAGACCACCCGCGACCGATGATTGGGTCCCGGGTCTGGTGGGATCCGGCGGGCGAATCGTCAAGCAGAGCAAGGAGTCTTGGCGTGAGACCCAGACGGCGATGCGGGTGCGATGTCCCGAGTCCAGCGCCACCACTCTGCCGTGTTCGGGTTAGCCAGTTGGTGGGTGTGCGGACCAACTGATGAACTGGCCTTGGGCTCGTTGGCGCAACGCGAACCAGGTTTGTCAGCCCGGCCATGGGGCATCGCATGCAGAGCGTCCAAGAGATGTGGAGGGCAGCCATCAGAAGGCCCGCCGTGTCAAGCACCCCCGAGGGGCGCTGATAGTCGCAGCAGCAAGGAGAAGCGAGTATCAGCGCCTGGCGCGACCGCCTCACGATCACGCGCCGGCGTGTGTAGGCGCTTTACGCAGTAGTTACATGGTATAGGTGCTTGGTTGGTGGCCTGGAAGAGCGGGGAGGCTTCCCACCGGAGTGGCGCCCAGGGTTTTGTCTCTGGGCGTTCCTGAGCGTTCCTGGGGGATCGGGAAGACGGAGCTTGGCGGTGGAGGAAAAGCAAAAGTCCCAACGGCCCCGCGGCGACCCCACTGTTTCCCCTCAGCCCTCGCCGCAACGCTCGATCGATCGACGACGGCGCGGCCGCTACGCCTGGCCAGAGCATTGACAAAGAAATTGCCGGATGCCAGTCGACGCCAGCGCACGCAAGAAAAGCCGACAAAGCAGATAAGCTCCAGCCCACGTCTCACGCAGCCTTCTCTCATCATATCATCATCAAAAGCCTGCAGACCGCTGGCGCCTCGGGGGGGGCAGAGCGTATGACCACACCACATCCCGAACCCAGCGAGTCGGCTGGGCTAAAAACGGCAAAATGCAACCGAAGGATGCTCCCGGGCGATGGGCCAATGGCACGCCGAGTTCCATTTCCCGGCGCAGACTACTCCGCGGGACACTCTGACGGGCGCAGATTGAAGCTCTGCAATAGCGTATGGCTCGATATTGTGCCGTGCTGCGAATGACCAACACTGCGGCTCCTTACGCGGCGTAGTCGTGTCTGGAGTACAGTGTCTAGAGAACTGGAGGGCTACTAGTTGTTCGTGAAATGGAGGCGTTCGGCTCGTCGCAGCCTTCGGAATTGGCGTCGGGGCTTGAAGAATTCGTCGCGCATGGTCAAGGCAGAATGCGGAAAAGACCAATGCTCTCGCCAGCCAGAACTGGCCAAGCGCCGGCGGCTCGGCGGTTCCCAACAGGGCTGTGGAACGACAAGGCCAACGCCAGCCGTCAGAGCCCGATTGTCCTGCGCGTCATTGGCTGCGGTCCGAGTTCGTGCCGCGGAGCGTCACAGCAGCTAGGACAGTGCCGTCATGCAAGGAATGCGAGAAAAGATTTCGAGTTGCTTTCTGTTATGGGTGGCAAGCTGCTCTTGCGTTGTTCACCGTCGACTGTTTCGAAGGGAGCTGAAAGGGTGAGACAAGAAGCATTTCGCTAACGAGACTTGGCTGCTGTTGGCAGGCTGACGACATCTTTCCCTCTCCTCAGCTAGGCAACGAACGATATGCCGCGGCTCGGGAACCAGGGACGGTGATCCGGGAAGTCGGCGTCATGGAATCCCCTCGATGGCTCAAGCCAACACACACCAATAGCGCCGGCCCCTATGTATAGCGCACCACAGTACAGCAGGTGCTTGTATGTATGTAGACACAACTCTTGGAGCCCCTTGACGGTTTTGCAGGTTACAATGCCAGACGAGCAAAGGCTGTCGCGATGGTTGCATTTCCTGGACCACTGAGTAGAAGTTCCGCATCGCATTCGGTTTCGCGGTTGAGGGGTTCAAGACCTGTAACTGTCACGTAGTATCCGTCATGTCAAGATTTCGGGGCCAGCAGCGTTTCCGCATGAGGATGCCTAGCGACTTCTTCGAGGAGGGTGTCTGAAAAAGAGAGAGCAAAAAGTGGCGCGAGTCGAGTGCGACAAGTGCGTTCCAGATGGAGTCAATGCTTGGTTCCCACGTGTAGGCTCAATTGACGGCCCCACCGGATGGCCAATCAGCATGACGGAATAAATGAAGAGCGGATCGGTGTGTCCCACCCACCGTGTCGGGGGTTCCTGGGGAAAGGGAAAAAAACGGAGCAAGGCAGCATCGGTCCGCTCCTGATGACTGGCATTTTTGAGGCAAGCTGTCAGGTGTTGCTTCCAGAATTGGAATGTTGGATGGCACTGCGACAGGCGAGTCTGTTGTTGGTGCTTGGGTCTTTGGGACGGACTGGGGTAAACAGTGAAGGGCAGCATCCATCAATCCAACCTTCCAGCCTTCCCGTAACACGTAACAACGTCATCCAGACAGCAGGAAGGAAAGAAGGGGCTAAGAGGCGACAAAGAAGATGCCAAGGGAGGAGACTTGGAAGTGCCTCCATCGGTGACGCTAGCCCTGAGCCCTAACGGGTTAGGAGCTGCACCAACAACTTTGAGCCCCTACCCTATCATCGATCCAACATCCCCGGACTGGGGTGCGTTGGTGTCGGCAGAACTCTCGGCTGCATCATTCGAAAGTTCCGACTACACTACGTTAAGGTACCTAAGGTACCAGTGTCCACCGTCCGGGCATAGAGAAAAGAGAAAAGAGAAAAGAGAAAAGAGAAAAGAAGAAAGAGAGAGAGGGAGAGAGAAGGGGGGGGGGGGGGGGCAGAGGAACAGAGGGAGAAAAAAGAGCTGCATATTAGTCGGCAACCCCAGCGGAAGCGTACGCGTATTCACATTGACGGGGAACAAAACAACCCAGTGTCGTAAATCGTGAATGCTGAATCCTGACTCCCTCCACGTTTCACACCCACCCACAACCCAGAATCCCCGGTCCGACTGTTTCCATGCGCGGAATCCAGGGTGCGGCGTTGCGGCTCGTCAACCCGTCTGTGCGCTGCATCTGCCGCGGCCCGGGAAATAGCATGTCTATGTGGAGGAGGGGCGCCAACGTTCCCGGACACCCATCCCTTGCTGGAAACGGCACACCCATGGCGCTGGGAACCCGCCCTCCGTACAGGAGTTTCCACCAACACCTGAGTCGTCCACTACGGCGTTGCTGCGTTGGAGACGAACGATGGGTGGATGCCCGACCGGGAATGCCGCCGAGATGAGAAGCCGGCTGCATATGCGCAGATGGAATCCCGGGCTATCCCGCCGTGTCGGTTGGGTCGGACCGGATGATGCAAGTTGGTGTTGGGCCGGTCAAGAGGAGCCTGTTTCGTGCATCAATCATCCACACTTGAAACATGGGCACATTGAACGAGGTGAGGAGACATGAAACCCCCTGCCCAAAGCGTGCGGACAGAGTCCCAACACCCGACATCCGCCTGCTCCGCCTCAATGCCTTGTCGCCCCGTCATCAAGGTGGCGTATCGGTGCGCCGCACATGTCCACCCGCTTCGCCTGGGGCCGTAGTCAATGCGGCATATTCGAAGGAACCGCTAGCCGCCTGTAGAAGCCGTGGAAATGGTGCCGTTGATCTTGAGGCATTGCATGTCAGACTCGACCGTTATTCGTCTTAGAGACAACGGTGAGGACGAGGTGCATGTTGCCGGCGTGGGGAAGTTGCTGGTCTTAGAGTTCACATGGAGGCTGGCTTGTTGTCGTCGTAGAAGCGCCGGGACGAATCGTTATGCAGGCCATCATTGGCAATGCGGGAGGTACAGTCTGAGAACAGGGTTCTGGTATGGCGGGTAGCTATCCATTTTGACCGGCTAGGAGGAGGATGGCGTCCCCAGAGGTTGACCTGGAAGAACGATGACCTAGGAAACGTTTTGACTTTGGTGGGCATGTCCAAAGAATGGTTCTTTTTTTCGACCTGACGTTTCTGTCTGCCGGATGAGTATACCAGGGGTTCTTTCTCGTATTCTCACCTCCGATGCCGTTGTCTCTGAGGAGGCGCCAAAAGCTCCGGATGGCCCGTGTGCTTAAGATTCTCATAGACCGCGTGAAACATTCAAGACCTGCCAATGACCTCAAGACCTGAAGCTCGGGGGGGAAACGTGTCGCGTCGAGAACTTGTTATCAAGCCGAGGCCTCAAGAGCCCAGAGGAATTGCCCACTTGCTGGGACGTTGTACCGGGCGTGCTTCCACCACCTTGGCTTAGGGGCAGTGTTTGCTCAACCGCTCAGGGGTCATATTATTCACGAAAATCAACCTTTGAGAACTTGAGATAGAACATCAACTGTCACGACCAGAGCGCTGCTGCATGTGGTGTTCGACGGGTCACCTAAAGGCACACTCAAGCCCTTCCTTTTTAATGCTTTAACAGAGCTCAGATCCAGGGATTCAAGGTCAGTATGAAGACAGTAAGGAGACACGTGACTAACTACCTAACCATGCACTGTGCGGTGTTAAGCTAATTGGATCCGGCCTCATCCAAGATCTCTCCGGTTCGCCTCCTGACTCCTTTCAAAAAAGGGTCTTTTGCACCAACCTCGCCTCATTCCATGGTACGGTTCTCCTGGCTAGTAGCAGCGCCTGCAAGAACCGTCGCTGTGCCCACCATAGATATCGACCTTGTCATAATCCCAGACGATCGGTGCAGGCTTGGTGTCAACATTACCCCCCATATTCTCCCACCCCGAGCTCCACTGATTGTTTTCGTACTTGCGGCGGTAGACAGCATTGTCATCGCCCACAATGTACACTTCAATCTTGGTGAGGTAGATGACCACGTCCGGCGCCTTGCCCTTCTTGACCTTGCCTCCCAGGTTGGCCCATCCGCCCCAACCGCCTCCCTTCTTGTATGTCTTGTGCCAGCACGCACCGTCCGTTCCTTTGACGAACAAATCCACCCGCCCGTTATCCCATGCCGCAGCCGCCGGTTCCGCGTCCAACGTGCCCCCGAGTGGCTCCCAATCGCCCCACGCGTTGTTCTCATACTTCTTGTGCCACGCCTGCCCATCGTTGCCCTTGCAAAAGACGCTGGTATGCCCGCTGCCCCACGTCACCGACTTGGGCGGCCCGTCGAGGTAACCTCCCAGGTTCTCCCATCCCTGCCATCCGCCCTTCCCTTCATCGTACTTCCTATGCCAGCATTGGTTGTCATACGACGAGTAGTATGCATCCACATGGCCCCCTCCCCACGAGCATGTGCTGGGGTAGTGCTTCACGTTCCCGCCCATGGCTTGCCAGTTGCCCCAGGCGCCGTTGTCGTAGGATCGATGCCAGCCCTGGCCGTCGGTGCCCTTGCAAAACACGTGCACGTTCTTCTCCTTGCGGCTGCAGGCTGCCGGAGCGGAGTCAAGGGAGCCGCCCAGGTCGTACCAGTCCGGGGACCAGCCGCCGTTGTCGTAGGTTTTGTACTTGCACGCGCGATCCTTGGAGGCGTAGTAGACGTCTTGTCGTTTTCCGCCCCACGAGATGGGCGCGGGGTGCCACATGCCAGAGCCGGCGAGGTTGTCCCATCGGCCTGCAGTGGCGCGGGTCGAGAGGAAGGAGACGGTATCGTTGCTCAGAGCCGAGGCCGCTGGTTCAGGCTCAGGCTCGGCGAAAGGGTTGGCATCGCGCCGCCGCATAGGTGGGTTGTTGAAGAAGGACTCGCTGTGAAGACCGGAGCGCTTGGCGAGGAAGTTGCCGTCGCCGCGAGGCTTGTTCCAATCGAGGTGGGTAGAGCGTGGCTCCGGGCGGAAAACATGATGCTCAGATGGCGCCGTGGTGACCAGAGCCGTTGAGGCGAGGAGGAGGATGAAGGACTTCATGCTGCTCACGCCGGGTGGGCGTTTGGGAGTAAGAGAAGAGTAACAGAGTGCTCCAAAGGGCTAGGGTTGTCAGCGAGGTCGTCGATCTGTCGGTGGCACTGCGAAGATGATCGATCACCCTGCTAGACGCGGCGATGGAGTCCCTTTCTATAGTTAGCTACTCACACGAAGCCGCAGTGACCTCTCCCCTTTTCTGGCTCCCTTCGTTCAATGCTCGCCATCATTCCATCCATCACAACGTCAGCCTCTATGTTTTTTGGTCCGTCAACCTCACACCTGCATTTCTATCCCAGCCGGTCAGCAGCAGATGCACAGATTAATTGCTCTACCGGGCTTATTCATAAATGCAGCAGCAGTCCCAAAATCCCAAGCCCCTTTACGTCTTGGATTCTGCCGGATCTTGTGCGATAATACGACTCTGCTTATCCTTGGCTGCTGTACCGAGTATATTCAGAAGCCCAATATTGCGCTGTCGTGTATCCCGACTGTTGTTCCTCGGCCTTTGGGCCTGGCCAGATTTAGTTATGTTGGTCTCCTGCGCCCCGTTGCAACCCAGTCTGTCCGGAACGACCGCGACCCGGAGGCGAGGAGGGGGGCCAAAGGCAACCTCTGTTGATGAGAAAGCGTATGATTCGAGGAAACCGTCGTTGTCATCACAGGGCATCAACGCCGGAGCCCGGGATTCAGCATCTGTCTCGTTGGTCGCCAATGGCGGTAGACTCTTGGTAAGAAAGAAGGCCGTGGCCACCCAGAGATGCTTTGTGTGTCGCACTCCACTGTGGTACGATGTGGTATTTAACGTTCCAATGTGTGCTGGTCCTTGTACACGTATTCACAGCGTTGTGTAGGTAAGGGGACCTTGACACCTAAGTGGATGGCTTGGCAATATCGCCCAACGGTAGCTTGCTGGGGAGACGCACCGGTACCTACCGTACTTACGGACACCCCTATCTATGCAGCCCCGGGCCTTCGGCTTTTCCTTATGAGACTGTGATGCGGCATGTCTTTCACGATTAGGTCGTGGCGTTACAAGAGACCAGCGCTGTAGTAAGCTCTTAGCATGGCGAAGTGGGGGAGGACCACATCGTGAGGTAACGATGAAGCAAACTCTATGTTAACGTGTTCGCATAGTTCTCTGGCATTCCATGCTCATATCGCGGTTAGGCTGCACGCGGGAGTACTTTTCAGGTAAATCCTACGCCTCCACCACGCTCAATGAACCAACCAGGCCAGAATAGCCCCTATAGGAGAGTCTCCTCAAGGTTCCGTGCTGTTCATCCTCACTCCGCCATCTCAGCCCCGAAGCCACATCCCACTCCTGCGGTAGGCCAAGACGAGAATCAGCCCGTCTCTAGCTGGCGAGCCGATTTCCCTTGTGCTTTTGGCACCTGCGTCGAGGTGGCTGGCTGCCACTGGGCGGTGTTGCGGCTACCTGTCGGTGACGGTCCTGGCTGTGCAGCGCATGTTTCAGAGATCAGCCCCAGTATTAAAGCAAGGCTCTGGACCATATGCTTTTGAGCGGTCTCCTGATAACACAGACACAGTGATGAACCCTTACTGCTCGTATGCTTGGTGATCAGGTACCCAAGAGTCAACCACGCCACGTTTCTTGGTGTTGATTGCTTGTGTAAAGCCGACCGACTATCCCCTTCGATATGGCAACGCACGCGGACTTGCCACTCGACCCATACTCCTATCGATCAGTGTATAGCGCCCAATTCCCGGAAGTGGCCCAACCAAACTTTGGAAATGAGGCCCCTGAAGCCATCACCAGGCTGGACAGGAACGAGTATGACGGCACCAAGATGAGCGGATGGGAGAGCACATTGCAACCACCCGCCAAATACCAAGATTTTGCAAACGAACGACAGCAAGGACAACGACCGCCTGTGGTGCGATCCTCATCCCAGCTGCTGACACCCCGACGCCACGAAACTCCCCATGGTCATGGATAACTCAACCACGGACAGTAATCACCATGGGAATTCTGATCATTCTGCTCCTCGGGGCCGTTATTGGGCTTGCGACAGCCCTCGCCCTCCAAAGGAATAGCACTAACGGTGGCAGTTCGACATCTCCGACCTCGTCTGATACCTGCTCGTCACCGTCTTCTGGACCGTGCACAACGGAGACGGCAACCGTCGCTACGACAGGGCTGGATCTCGCCATCACCGACGTTTCCAACGGGTGCAACGACCCAAACGAAAAGATCTCAGGAACTACATACAGTAAGTCATCAGTTGAGTCTGTGGTCCTACTTTCATACCTTAGCTAGTCATGTCTGCTCGCGTCACACGGTGCTAAAATACTTCGAGGAACTCAATACCCAGCCTTCAAGCGCGTGGCCTTCAGCAGACACTGCAACAGGGAACTCAGACCTCGACCTGTATTTGGCATGCTGGTCCACGACTTTGACGCCTGCATGGATGCTTGCGCCATCTGGAGCAGGTCGTGTCCCGAGAACTTCGGCCCGCAGGCCAACGCAACTTGTACCGGCGTGCGATTTGTCCCGGCCTGGTCCAACCGTAACCGTGCCTACTCGAACAGCGCCCGTGGAAATTGCTTCCTTCACTCGGACGTGACGAAGAGGGACCTCAAAGAGCCAGAGCTGCCTGACAGAGCAACTTGCCATTCAGCTTTGGTGGTCAGTGACGAGGACGCGTGATGCAGAGAGTAGAGGGTCCATACAATGCCTGTTGGGAGACCTGACTGCAAGCTAATTATGAATGCTTGGACCAGGAATTCTGTTCATTTGGGAGGCAAGGCTTCTTTACCGCGGGACACCTGGGCGTTGATGACAACTTGTATCAAGCCTCTAAGGGGCAGTTGCAGAGGGAGGGAGACACCTTGAGGTCATTATAGACTGATACGATAGATACCTAAGTAAACATCGTGTTTTCCCATTCCGTCCAGGGCGATGACCTTTGCTTCTTGGGCCTACCTGATCCAAGTCAAACGGATGAATGACCAGTTTCAAATATTATCAAGTCCTACGATCGCTCCTGTAAATCCGAGCGACCTACCTATTCCACACATCGGAACCCCAACCGAGCCGCCCATGCAGCAGCAATATGGCAAGACGTGTAGGCGCTCGTTAATATCCGGCCCCGCACAAAGCAACCACTGGCAGTTCCATCCGATGGCCCGGCTAATAATCTAAACCGACTCCCTGACGACGACGCATTGGCTCAATCAATTTACGCGACCTTGACGCGGCTTCTTCTCATATTCTCATCGTCCCAACTCGTCAGTCACATCACCGGATAGTCTGGCTCAGCAACGGTGAGTAGCAATATTACAGCAGCGCCAAGATGATGCTCCAACCCTCTTCAGGCTATTCAGGGGTAACGGTGCGGACGTGTTCCTCGGCATCAGTCACTGCCCCGGGCTGGCTTCGGTTTAAATGACCGCATGGTATCAGGCGAGGGTCTCTGTCCTCGGAACTCTCAGGAGCCCATCCCAGCGATCATCATGGCTCGTCTCTTGTCAGTACTCGCCGCCGTCGTCGCCGTGACCGGGCCCGTGTGCCTGGCCTACCCCCAGGAAGTCCCGGCTTCCAAGGTATTCCTCAATGGCCGCCAGGTCGGCACAGAGTACGACTACATCATTGTAGGCGGCGGCACCGCGGGGCTCACTGTTGCCAACCGCCTAACCGAAGATGGCACTACGACGGTGCTCGTCATCGAGATCGGCCAACTGAGCAACTCGGCTGCCATCACAAGCGTAACCGGCGGTTTCTCTGGCATGTCTGATCCATCTTTCTTGTTCGGCCTTCAATCAGTGCCGCAGCGGAACTTGCGCAACCGTATCGTTGCCGTGCAGATCGGAAAGGTGGTCGGCGGGTCCAGCGCTGTCAACGCCATGATGACGGTGCGTCCAGCGGCCGAAGACTTCGACACCTGGGGCTCCTTCTTCGGTCCCAACTCTCACTGGTCCTGGAGCGGCTTGCTTCCTTACTTTAAGCGTGCCTTGAACTTTGTGCCTCCCGATGAGGCCGTGACCAGGTCGGCCAATATTACATACGATACGAGCTACTGGGGTAGCACGTCGGGGGTGTACGCCGGCTGGCCATCATTCCAGTACCCCAGCACAACGGCGCAAATGGAAGCTTTCCGGGGCATCCCGGGAGTACCTTTTGTGCAGGACAGCGGGTCCGGGCAGCCAGGTGTTTATTGGTACCCGACCTTCATGGACCCTAAGAAGGTTGAACGGTCATATGCCCGGACGGGTCACCACGACCAGGCCGCCACCCGGCCCAATTACCACCTCGCGACGGGGTCCAAAGTGAGGAGAATACTCTTGGATGGCACTAAGGCAGTGGGCGTCGCGTTCGTTCCGGCGTCGGCAGAGCGTACGGCCCCCGAGAGCGTGGTTCGTGCTCGCCAGGAGGTCATCCTCGCTGCAGGCGGCATCCACAGCCCGCACATCCTCCAGCTCAGCGGCATCGGTCCTCGTCAGCTCCTCACCTCGGCAAAGATCGACACCCTCGTCGACCTCCCAGGCGTGGGTCAGAACTTCCAGGACCACCCCATGATCCAGGCCACCTTCCAATGTGAGTGACCCGATAACACGGCGACAGAATGCAAGCTGGCCATCACGCTGACGGCGCCTCATAGACTCCCGCTTCAACATCCGTCCCAACCCCAACGACCTCTACTCCAACGCCACGTTCCGGGCCTGGTCAGAAGCTGCCTGGGCCGCTAACCGTACCGGTCCCAACTCCATCGCCACAGGCAACGCCGCCGCCTGGCTCCCCTTCCCCGTTGTATCCACTCGCGCGAACGAGATCGCCGCCGCCCTCGAAGCTCAGAACCACGCCGACTACCTCGAGCCCAACACCGACCCCACCGTCGCGGCCGGCTATCGAGCCCAGATGCTCGCCTACGCCGCAGCGCTGCGGAGCAACGGGTCGGCTTTCTACAACCTTGTCCTCACCGGCGGCCCGTCCAACGGCATCCTCGTCAACCTGCACCCCCTCAGCCGCGGGACGGTCAACATCGACACCTCGGACCCGTACAACCGCCCTCCGCGCGTCGACTATCGCGCCCTGAGCAACCCGCTCGATTCCGTCGTCATGGCCGAGCTGGTCCGCTTCACGCGCAAGTACCACCTCGAAAACCCGCTCACGCGCGACTGGGCGGCTACAGAGCTGTCGCCGGGGAGGAACGTGCAGACCGATCAGCAATTCGCAGATTACTTCGCCCGCACGCTAAACCCGAGCGAGTTCCACCCCGTGGGCACGTGCGCGATGTTGCCGAGGGAGCTGGGTGGTGTGGTGGATGAGGAGTTGAGGGTATATGGCGTGGAGGGCCTGAGGGTGGTGGATGCCAGCACCATGTCGACGCTGGTAGGCGGAAACACGTGCCAGACGGTGTATGCTGTAGCTGAGAAGGTGAGCTCTTCGCGTCCTGTCACACTACGACCTGATGTTCTCGATGAGGTCATGCTAATGATGGAATTACAGGCTGCGGATCTGATTCGCTTTGGTGCACCGAAGCTTGTTGAATAGGTAGGTTCTGTGAAGGATTTGGATGGGGCGAATGGAACAAAACACGCCTTCAACACCCGCTCTATTCTTCGCTAGCTCGGGGTTGCCTGTTCATTGAGTAATTAGGCAATGGTTCAAAGGCTGACGGTTCAGCGATCGCGACACCGGTGGCTTAAACTTCACCCCGAAGACAAGGTTGGCATACAGTTCACGTAAAAGAACTGTTAAAATAAGTACCGCCCATCAACTTCGTTGACTGGGTGACCATGCTGCTTCCTGTGTCTGATGCCGCTTCCATTGTTGTGGTAAAAGTTGGAGTTTGCTACGTACCTTCTCCCTTAGTTATGCCGAAGGTATCCTAAGCAAAGGAAAGTTGCCAATGCTCTGAAGATGGTTGTCAAATGCATGATGAGCCCTGATCGGAATTGCTACCACTAGCAACCCGGTTCTTGTAATACTGAGAACAAGCCGAGGGTAATCGCCGATCCATGATCAATTCAGTGATGACATCATCTCAAAGGCGCCCTTGACGCAAGCCATGCCAAATAAACACGGCCAATTGGTGCCAGCAGCAAGTAAATATCCGGGTAATGATGAAAGGGGGCGTAGAATAGCAAGTATATCTGGCTTATTTGAATCCATTAGTGCATTGTGGGATCCTCGCATCTCGAACAGAACATTGTTGATGCTCCCCTGTCACCACTCCATGTTTACATACCCAGCACGGCACGGTTTAAAACTCTCGCAATGGCAGCAACAGCCACCACAATGGCATTGACTCAACACGTTGAGCATGCCCAGGTAAAAGAACCTCCGAGCAAGCCACCTGAGCCTGCAGTCGAAAGGACCGAGACAAACCCATCCGTCGACAACGGCCAACTGCGTCCTTTTCAACCCGTAGCCGACATCCCCACTGCCGCCCATGGTCCAGTCAACTTCTCCTCCCTCCCGGGCCTCCCTCGTCTCCGCTACAACCTACTCGAAGCCAAAACGAAACTAGCCATTATCGTCTTCCTCCTCGTCGCTGAAGCCAGTCTGCTCCCCATCGGTCTCTACTACGGCCTCATCCTTGGCACAACCCTCCGCCCAGGCCTCATCTTTGCGGTTGTCACATCCTTTTTTGGTATTGTTTCAGGCATCGAGTTTGGTATTCGGTGTCTGAAGCTCATTCGCCAGGGTGATAAATACCGGCCGAGGGGAGGGACCAAGTGGTCGTTTGACTTCACGCATTGGTCGTTGAGCGTGGGGTATACGATGATGACGGTCGTTTTGATCATCTTTTCGATTCCCCATGATCCGTTAGTACGGCCGTTGGCCATGCCGGTGGCGTTGTTTCTTGTTCAAGCAGGTCTGCAGTTGGTTTGGGCCGGGTGGATGAATGCGGCGAAGAGGCCGGCGCCCCTCAAGATCAGTTCGGTGGCGAAGGGAGAGACGGTGCCACCTTTCGTGCTCACTTGCGTCGAGGATGTTGTAGGTGTTGATGGGAACGGGGGCAGGGAGTATCGAGATGCGTTGATGGCGAGGTGTGCAGCGAGTCCGAGGTTTAGGAAGATGATTATCCGGCAGAACTGGTTCTGGGCGGTAGGCTCGCTGGTGGCGGGGATAGGGACATTGGCAGTGGTGTGGACGGTGCCGGAGAGAGTTGCTTATGGTATCGGTGAGTCAACCACCCTTCATGGTCCTTTGACATCACCCCCAGAGCTCGGAAGCCTGACCAAGCGTACAGGCTGGGGAGCCCCTCTCGTGTTCACTATTGCATGGACAATCATCTGCGTCTTCTGGGTCATCCGCTCGCTGAGGAGGGAAAAGGAAATTTGGAGGTCAGAACACTCGAGAGAGAAACATGGGGCATCATCCCCGAAGACGCAAGAAACGGGCCGTTTTGAGTAGAACAGGCACAGATACTAGGAAGCCTATCTGTTGTATTCGTGTCTACAAGGACTGGGCCTTGGTTGTTGATTCGTTTGTTCCGTCCTTGCGTCCCCCCGCTACTCGCCAACCCCCTTTTCTCATCTCTCCTTCAACTCACATTTTGTTCCTCAACTCCTGCCCAGCCAGGAACCTCCTGAGGTTATCCACAATCAAAGCCTCCGCCCCCTGGGGCCGCCCTCCTGCCGCATGAGGTGACAGCACCAGGTTCTTCGCCTTGTACAGCTTATTCCCCTCGGGCAAAGGCTCCGTCTCAAACACATCCAACGCCGCACCGCCAATTTTCTCCCCCTCAAGCGCCTCGTAGAGAGCGTCTTCGTCCACCGACATGCCCCTCCCCACGTTGACCACCCACGCATGCTTCGGCAACAAGGCCAGCCTCTCCTTATTCAGCGCGTGCTTCGTCGTCTCATCCCCCGGCAAGATCATCACCAACGCGTCCGTCTGCGGCAGCAGCTCCGGCAGCCTATCCTCCGCAAACACCTGCACGCCGGCCCTCACGCCATCCGACCTCGCCACGCCCGTCACCTTCGCACCCAGCGCGACCAACGACGGCGTCAGCTTCTTGGCGATGTTGCCAAACCCCCAGACAAGCACCCTCGCATCTCTGAGCGTCCGAAACGTCCCCGGCTCCCGGTCCGGCTGCGGGCCGCCCAGGTGGCCGGGCCACTTGCCCTGGACCTGGAAGTCACGCATCTCGTGCAGCCTCCTGGCCGCACCAAGCAGCAGCGCCAAGGTATGCTCCGCGACGGTGGCATCGTGCAGGCCCGAGCCGGACGTGACGACGACGCGGGAGCGGTCGAAGCCGGCGGAGAGCACGTCGTTGGGGCCCGCGGCGAGGGACTGGATCCAGCGGAGCTGGGTCAGGTTCTGGGCGGCAAAGGCGAGATTGGCGGGGGAGTTGGACCAGGTGACGAGGATGGTGGCGTCAAGGAGGTCCTGGGGAATGGTCGGGGATTTGGCGTCGTATTGGTGGAGGGTGATGGTGGGGAAGCCGGAGATGAGAGAGGCGTCGAGTTTGAGGGTGTTGGGGTAGAGGAGCTTCATCTTGGCGGTGGTGGTGAGAGGTGTGGTGATGCCCGGTAGTTGAAGTGGGTTCGGGATTGTGCTAAGCTAGTTGGTGGTTCGGGAGCGGCTTCGATAGTTATGACAGCTTCAACGTGGATTGTGCTCCAAGACACCCGATGTTCTGGAATGTGAGTGGTGGAAGAATTACGGTGCCTTGCCTACGTACCGAGCCTGCCTGAGGTGGAGGGGTGAGGGCCGCGGGGCATGGAGCGGAGGTTCGGTGGTGCAATGTGGAACCCCATGCTGTCGTGCTCCGGCGCGGGCCGTTGAACGAGCTCCGTTGTCGGCGCTAGCCGGACCGGGTAGAGCAACCGTCAGACCCATACGGGAATGCTATGGATATTTGCCCTCTCCCAGGTTGGGTCCGAGATATCTCAGGTGCTAAATCCTCTGATTGCAAAAAAAAAAAAAAAAAAAAAAAAAACACAAACGACAACGGTAATTGTCATTGAGCATGCATGGTAGGCAACCACATCATTCACACCAAAGTCACTGTTCAGATCCTGTCTCCTAAGTTTTTCCTTTCTACGAGCCCCAGCATTCCCAGCATCTCCTGTTTCCATGACATTCACTCCCCTAGCCGAGCTGGTCGGCGAGCGTAGAGATACCCGTCGCCTCATCTTCGTGAACCAATCCAGCCGCGAGATTATCTGAAAGCGAGTGCATCATCAAGTGGTTTAGAAACCGCTCCAAGTCGCTCGTCCTTTTGGGCCTAGGATGCCACTCTTTGGATAACCGGGACGACCACCGATCCCTGCAGACTTTGCACCGGAGATTTGTAGAGCCATCATTCCACCACAGATGCTGTGAGAACAACATCCTCAGGGCCAACGGCACTTGGTGAGCCAGAGCGTTCCACGCAGGTTCAACAAGCAGCACAGCTGTTCTCTTTGTCGCTCTTGTCGCTGTAGCTAGGTACAGGATGCCCCCTTCCTGTGCCCCGTCTGTCTGGAGAGCCATATCCCATTCCCCCTTACCTAGTTTCCTACGTATCTCCGAATATCGATGCTTCCCGTCAGGATCCAGACCATGTCATTTCATATGCTTCAGGGATTGACGAGAATTGGAAGTCTTGTATGGGTTCTCACACCCCCTTTTTTGCTTCGGCGTCATCGCGCGATGCTCCATGTAACACGACTTTTCATGTGAACCTAATACTTCAGAACAACGGGACTCATATCGAGCCCGGTACCGCGCCAAGCAGACGGTTACCAGTTTCTTTTGCGCCAGGGGATACTTTGCCCGGAATGACCCGCGCAAGGAGTATAAGCAATGTGGACAGCGCTATTCTAACTGGTCAGGCTGCCTAGTAGATTTGACTGTTTGAGGTTCAGGTATGAGCAGGTCCGCATTGATAGCCAGGTCAACCGCAAGGTCAAAGTAAGCGGCGCCGCCACTGTCGTCATTGCTGTCGTCGTTGTCAATGTTGCTGAAAGTGGATTGTTGCAACTCGTCATCAAGGAGACGTACCGTGTGCTCGGGAAGGTCGTTGACAGAACCGATAAAGGTAAAGCAGAGCCAAAACCTAAACCGCATACTCCGCTAGCTCATACGAATCTCTGCTAACCTCCGGTGTCCGGGTCATGAGCCCCCCGCCCCCCACCAACTTGCCAAACTCCCTCAGCCTCTCCATGTGAACCATGCTGGGCGGCCGGAAGGTTCAAAAACCGGATGCCGCAATCATCCTCGTTGTCTATAGTCCACTTTTGTTGGCCAAATTGTTCCGGCTGATCATGGCGTAGACATGACAAGTGAATGTTGGTGCAGCAATATACGTGAGCATTGCCCCAAAATTTCTCAGATTTTGGTAGACCCTTGCTGTAATGACATCTTTTCTGCACGATGGCGATATCATGGTTTGGCCAGGGGGGTTTGTTACACAGGTGTTCGCTCATAATTAGTCCAGACCATGAATACTATTGCGTATCCCTCTCCTCCTGGACTTTGGATTTTCCTTTCCTTACCTTGTCCTTTTTTTCCCTTTTTTTTTGTTCCTTTTTTTTTTTCCCTCAGAGGTGTCGTCGCCATGTGGACCCTTGACAGGAACCACCCCACTTAACCGTGTTGCCGTGGCCCCGCTGATTGCCCCTCCAAACAAGATTTTCCTGACCGCAAACCATGCAGGATAGTGTGACTGATGAGCCATTTGTCTGCTCGAGATTGTCTTGGATAACTACTCGATTGTATCTGAATTGAATTTTCGCGCACCTCGGGTCCTCGCCTTGCTCCATCTTGCTCCAAATACCCCTGTTAAAGAACCAGAAGCCATGTCTGCCGATATCCTCACCAGCATTCCACTCAGCTCGCTGCCCCGCATCTCGCAGGGCAAGGTTCGGTTTGTTCCCCAGTTCTGCCGGCCTGCAGCCCCAATGCAAGCGTGTTAGTGACATCCACTGACTGGCCTTGACCAGCGATCTGTTCGCTCTCCCTGACGGGGACAAACCCACTCTGCTCTTCGTCACATCAGGTAGTTACCAAGCGTCCCCCCTTTGGGATGCGAGTTGCGAAATCTAATTGCATGCAGACCGCATCAGCGCCTACGATGTGATCCTCAAGGCAAAGATCTCCGCACCAGAAAATCCTTGAGGCCTTCACTAACTTATCCCAGAATGGTATTCCGACCAAGGGCACCATCCTGACGGTGCTGTCAGCAAAATGGTTTGAGGTCTTGTCGCAGAAGGTGCCCGGCCTGAAGCATCACTTCCTGCATCTCGGCCCTCCGAAGACTCCGGGCCTCGTTACCCCTGAGGAGCAAACAATGCTCCGAGGACGGTCCATGACTGTCCGGTAAAGCAACCCGTGACCTATGTGAATATCTAAAATTTACTAACATGAGCAATCCAGCCGGTTGAAGGTGTTCCCTGTGGAGGCGATCGGTGGGTGTTTGACCTCTGCTCCTCGGCCCCTCCCCAGCTTCGCTCCGATACTGACCAGACTGTCCAGTACGCGGCTACATCACAGGTAGTGCCTGGGCTGAGTAAGTCCCTGTGTCATCTCCGTTGATTCTCCTGTTCCCAGTACCTAACCTTCCCCAGGTACCAAAAGACGCAAACCATCCACGGGCTCCCCGCCCCGGCAGGCCTTGACCACTGCGCCCGTCTTCCTGAGCCTATCTACACGCCATCGACCAAGGCCGAGCTCGGTGACAAGGACATCAACATCTCGCCCGAGGAGGCTCGCAAGATTGTTGGCGATAAGTATGCCGACCGCATTGAGCAGCTCGCCCTGGCTTGCTACAAGGCGGGGGCCGAGTATGCCGAGGAGAGGGGCATTATTATCGTGCGTTCAATTCTGCGCTGATTTTTCCTGCGCGTGGATGATTCAATTAACGCTTAGCCTCCCCTAGGCCGACACCAAGTTCGAGTTCGCGCTGGACGAGGAGACGGATGAGGTATATCTCGTTGATGAGGTCCTCACGTACGTTGTCCCTGATTCGGCCCGCATCATGATGCCATACGGACTAACCCCGCAATCAGGCCTGACTCTTCGCGCTTTTGGAGCAAGGCCGACTACCAAGGTATGTTTCCTCAACCTGCTTTCCACGACTAAGGACTGGCCATGCTAACACCAATCGCAGTGGGCCGAGAACAAGACTCCTGTAAATCGACCCGCCATATTGCTCATTGAACTAAATTTCCTCTGGTGCTGTCATCAATGCTAACACATCCTAGTCGACAAGCAGGTTCTCCGCAACTGGCTCACCGCCAACGGCCTCGTATGTACCCCTCCTCCCTCCACCCTGCACTAACCAGTTAGTTTTATGCTAATCGCCCCTGCAGAAAGGCAAGCCCGACGTCGAGATGCCCCCGGAGGTCGTCGAGAAGACTAAGGGGCGGTACAGCGAAGTGTTTCAGCTCTTGACGGGCACCAGCCTGGAGGAGGAGCTGTCCAAGCTTGATGCTTGATAACAGGGGAGCACCTTGCGCGCGGGATGAACGGTTATGAAGAGCACTGAGAGCATGACTCTGCGTCATGCCGCGGTTGAAAGACAATTTTTGTAGCTTGGCAGCGTTGATAAAACTAAACGCCCCAATAGATGATGTTGGCTTGACCGCTGCTTACACACACTGTATCTGTACTGCATCCTGAACTCGGAAACGCCGTGATGTAGCGCTGCTCCCGAAGAATGGCGGACGCTGTCCGCATTACTTCACAGTGCCTTCCTTTGCGTATCATCAGGTACCCAAAACCTTGTCAAGAACGAACAGGTTTGTGGGTTGTCACGGTTTCCATCATCACGGGCACCTACACGCCATGGTACCGGCGAATTCAACATCACCCACCAGGGTGGAACCTGTCGAACAAGCATACAAGCATCTCCAGTTAACAATAACTATCTATACTGTGTATTCTACCTTTGCTTTAGCAAAAAAGAAAGCCATCCCCACCAATCTCAGGCTATCTCCAATGCTGCCTCTCAAAAGACACTGACCCACCCTTATTCATTCATCAATTCACCCCCGGGCGTGTGGCTCAGTTGGTAGAGCGTTCGCTTAGCATGCCTCAGTGTATGCGAAAGGTCCTGGGTTCGATTCCCAGCTCGTCCACATCATCACACATCATCTCCCAGCCCAGCTAATGAGCTAGGCTGGATCATCTTTTGCTTTGTTTTTCCTGGTTTGCAGTGTTACTTTTTGTCGCCTGCACACCGTCTCTTGAGATAACGATTACGAGCACGTCGACAACAGGTCTACCGTTCTTATTGGACGAAGAAGATGTGGAGCGATATATGACACTTAGCATTTGTTGAAAACGTCATATCGCTAGCCGAAAACATAGTAGAAGACCACCAAACTGTTGTTATTTTTCATACTCTGCGTAACCTCTATATCTCTGACTTCCTACCCATAGACCATTATTCATGCGCATCCTCCTTTTATGTACGTCGTGACATCAACATTGGAAATCATCACTCATGGGAGAACCCAAATTAGGTTTCCGTCCCTTTTCTTTTTTTGTTACCCCGTCTTCACGTCCTCCGCTTTTGCACCGTCCACCTTTACTGAACGCCAGCAAGCTTCAGTACCTCCACATTGTTGGCAAACAGCTCCTGGCTAGCATTGTACAGCAGGAACACTGTCTTGCGAACAAGCTCACGCGTCTCGTCATCAAGCTGGTCAGCCGGAGGGCTCAGGACGGACTCGAAGACGGGGATCAGCTTGGGCGTGAGCTGCTGGATGGTGGGCTCGTGGTTCTCGTCTTGGAGGTATTAGCCTTTGTGCTATTCTGGCCATGCGGGTCAGATGGAAACTTACAAAGCTTGAAGATGCACTGGTAAACGGGCGAGTTCTCCTCATAGTCGTCCCTGAGAGGGAGAAGGTCCACAAGGGCAGGCAGGACATCACCCAGAGGGATCTGGTCCGGATGGGCCAGAATCATACGAGACAGGCAACCCGCGGCGTTGTCCTTGATGCGGGCCTCGCGCACCTGCAGCATGCTCTCGAGCTTCTGCAGGATGGTGGGGTAGTGCGGCAGGTAGGTGTTGCTGTCGGTCGAGTTGTAGATGAGCTGACCAGTGGCATAGGCGGCGTTGCTCTTGGTCTCAGGGTCAGTGTCGGACAGGCGCTTGAGAAGGAGCTTGAGCAGCTTCTCCGTGTAGGGGGTGACTGCATCCGCCATGTTGGCAGCGCACTCGGCAATGACGCCGACACCGGTAGACCTCTCGATGTTCTCAGACTCGGAAGCGGCGAACTTGAGGATGGGCTTCTCGAAGATCTTCCAGAGCTCAGCGAAGGCGGGGCCGAGAGCAACAGCCAGACCAATGACGGCATCCAGAGCAGTGTCGATAACCAGCCAGTCGTACTCAGACGAGCCCTCCACCTCTTCCTGGGCCTCATCCTCATCACCAAGATCCTGCTGGCAAGGATGCGTGCGGGTGATGATGGTGGAGATGACAGTCACGACCTCCTTCATGAAGTCACCCTGAGCCAGGATGGCAGGGCCGCAAGCCTTGAGAGTGGCGGCGACATTGCGGTTGATCTCGGTAACGACCGACCTGCAATCGTTAGCACCGGCTCCGCCACCATCGCTGTAATCACAAAGATCAAGTGGATGTGTGCAATCAGAAGGAAAAAAAGGTACGTGTCCTCAGCATTCGCAAATGCGTTTGAGTGAGCTGGGTAATAACGTAGTGTGGTCATCATGCAACAGGAACAGGAGGGAGAAAACGAAATGGTACGTACCGATCGGCCTCCTCGTTCCACAGGGCAAGGGTAGCCTTGGAGACAATCTCGCCAAGCTTGACGAGGGTTGTCGTGGGGGTCTGCTTGAGAGGCAGACCGGGTTCCCAAGAGGTGCCGGTTTCCTGCTCCATAAGCTGCCAGACACGAGCGTACGCCCTCCAGAGGGTGGACATGGCGGCCTTGCGGCAGCCCTCGTACGAGTGCTCAGCAAGAGGCGAGATGGTCTCGATAGCCTTTTCGAGGTACTCGGTGATCTCCTGAGGGCCGCAGGAGTAGGTGATGATGTCGCCGAGAATCTCAATGGCAACCTCCTTCTCGAGGGCCTCCATCGAGACGCCAAAGTCCTCATACGAGTCGTCATCATCGTCCTCGTCCATCCACCCATCGTCATCCTCATCGGTCTTGATCTTGATCTTCTTGCCACCAGTGATGACCTCGCTCTGGGTGCCGACAATGTTCTTCTCCTCCTCGGTGAGCTGGAGCGTGATCTCCTCCTCCTCAAGCTTGAGGCTCTCGAACAGACCCTTAAAGACGCCCGGCAGGAAGGGAGTGAACTCCTTCTCATAAACCTTGGCGAGGGCGCTCCAAAGGATGAAGCTGCTCTCACGGAGCCGCGTGTTGTCGAGGTGCAGGGCCTCCTCGCTGGAGCGCATCAAGTCGACAACGTATGGCTGGAAGGCCTCGGGGCCAACAGCAGTGGCAATGCGACCGATGGAGTCGCAGACACCGCTCCTCAGGGAAAGGTCATCCTCGGAGTCTTTGATGGTGAGATAGGCGCCCAAGGCTTGCATGGTCTGCTCGAAATAGGGCTTGAACTCTGAGCCGAGGCACTCAGCGATGGCACCGATGGCGCCCGAGGCGGCGACCTTAATCTTGTAGTCATCGTGGGAGATCAGGGCACCGATGCTCTGAATCAGCTCGACGGCGTTTTGCTGCAGGAAGAGCGGGTCAAGGCCATCAGACATGGAGTCGAGAGCGCCGCAGACGGAGCGGATGATCTCGACGTTCTTCTTGGCCAGCTTCTCGTCCGAGGTAGGCTCGGTAGCAGCCTGCAGGTTCTTGAACAGGCTGGTCAGGATGGCCTCGTTGAAGGGCGACAGCTCCTCAGCAATGTCGTCGGCAAGGCGGGCAAGGCCGATCAGGGCGGTGTGGCGGACGCCAACATCCGGGTCATTGAGCAGGTTGATGGCCACCGGCATGATGGCCTTGACCTGGGAGGCAATGAAGTCGGGGGCACCCTCGACGACAGTACCCAGGGCAAGGATACCGGCCTTGCGGTAGCCGGGGTCTTCAGAGGTGGCAAACTTGGGGAGCGCGTCGAGCAGGGGCACGATGACCTGGCGGGGCGGCAGATCGCTGGCGAGCTGGTCAAGCAGGGCAAGAGCGGAGCGGGCGGGACCCATGCTGTCGTCGTCCTCGTCGTCGTCAATCTCGGAGAGGATCAGCAGGCTCTTCTGAGTGAGCTCGCGACCCATGTCCTTCATGCCCTGGATCTTGATCCGGCGGTAGCGCACGGTCTGGGCCAGGAAGGCAAGGGCCTGGGAGCGGACGTCCTCATCGGCCTGCTTGTTGACGGCCAGGTCGATCATGAACTGGACCAGATCCTTGAGGTACTTGCCGAGAAGGGACGACTCATAGGCCAGGAACTGCTGGAACACCTCGAAGGAGTGGCCGATCTTCTCGTCGTCGCCTGAGGTGACGGCGTCCTTAAGAACGTCAACCATGGCGGGGATGAGAGCCTGCAGCATCTCGACCGACTGCTCATCCTCGAGGGGCTCGAAGAGGAGCAGCATGGCGCCAATGGACATGAGCGAGTTGATGCGGACATCGGCGCTCTGGGGGTCGCGGAGAGTGTGGCTGAAAAGCTCGAGAAGCTTCTGGATGTGGTCGCCGAACGCGGTCGGGTTCTCCTCCAGGAGGCTGTAGATGATGTAGGAGCCGACCTCGCGCTGAGAAACCTCATTGCTCGTGGTCAGGGTGAAGAGAGCAGGAATGAGCTCGGTCCACTCGCCGTCCTCAAGGTCCAGGGCGGCGATGGCGGCGACCAGGCGAGCGTTGGCATGGCGGGCGCGCGGGGTCTGCTCATTCATGGTGGCCTGAACCAGGTGCTGGCGCACGGCAGGCTTCTGGCTCTTGGGGATCTTCTCCCAGTGCTTGACGGCGAGACGAGCCGCCTGCACGGCAGCCAGGTGGCGCACGTTGATGTCGGCATGGGTGGCGACGATCTCGATGAGGAGAAGAAGGCACTCGGGGCTCGAGTAGTAGTTCTTTTGCAGCTCGGCCGTCACGGCCTTGATGTTTTGGGTATCAGCTGCATCCAGCCGTGTCAGCAATGGACCTTTGTCAAGGATTCGAGAGTGGGCGACTCACGGACTTGCGACTCCTGCAGGAGCGCTGCCAACCTGTCCTTGTCCATGATGGCAGGTCTGGATCCTTGAGACGGAGAAGGGAAAAAAGAAACGGGGTATCACAGGAAAAGAAAAAAAAGGAAAAAGGAAAGGAGGAACGGGCGGATGCAGAAATGGCCGCCTCGAAGGTTATTTACAGTTCCTGCCCCAACTGCTTAACGACTGGGAAAATTTTGGTGGCGAGATAAGATAACAGCAGATGAAGGAGGGGTCTTGGTGCGGGGCTGTTCTTGACTTTTTCACCGCCTTTCCTTTTCTCGAGCTGGACCCACCCACACGGCGCACAAAGAACATGGACTTATTGACCCCTCCTGCCTGTGGGGTCAATGCTGACGATGTTTTGACCTGACTCCAGCTCACAACACTCGTCATACTTACTTACAGGCCAGGCAGGACGTCCGCTCTCCGGTCCGCACATATGCTTCCAACTATCGATACCCGTCCGTGTCTAAGGTACCATCTCTCCCATTTCGCGTGCAGTTTCCCATGATCCGTCGGGTTTTACAGGAGACGGATTCCCCTCCGTTCCGGTTGAGCATTTCCGGCCAAGGGGCAGCAAAACAAACTTCCTAAACCAGTAACTAACGTAAGCCACTTGACCTTGTTCGGCCAACCAAGTGACGACGAGCAGCGTTGAGTCGAAGCTAAACTGGACCTCCAGTAGCCTTATGCTGCCTCCCCTTAAAGCTGCTATCGTTCGTGACTCGACCAGATGGCACGGAACGTAATGTGATCAATATGGGGCACAAAGAGGATCGTATCTGTGACGGATGTATAAAAATTCGATGGCTATCACTAAGAGAAATGTTGCATCGAGAGAACAAAGTCGATTCCGAGGTGGGACATCCCCAATATGCCCGACCTACGACCTACGTCATGAAGCCAAATAAACCAAGAACTATTATCCCAAGAAATATTACCTGCTATCTTCACCGCCTAGGCGCTCGGCCTCCCCAGCGTCTTCTTTTTCCACAAAGAGAGTCTCTTCTTCCACCCTCGCCCCTTCTTCTTTTCTCCCACCTCCCCGGTCTTTTCCATAACCGCGGCCTTCTTATTCAACACCTTCGCTTCCATTTCGGCAACCACCAAATCCACCACCTCGCCAACGACCTCCGCAGTCTCCTGGCTAACCTCCTCCAACAACCTGCCCCCACCCCCCTGGGTCAACTCCCTCACCGTCTCAGCCAGTTCCTCCAACACCTTCTCCAGCAGTTCCCGCTCCTCCTGGTATCCCACCAACCCAACATGCACCTCCCCGCCCTTGACAAACGACACGACCTTCAACGGCCTTGCTGCGTCTCCGTGAGGATTCACAATATCCACCGTGCACTTCCCGTCCCCAAACTCCATCTCATCAAAGTCGTCCCAGTCTTGGTGGTGAACTACGCTGTCAAAGAAGATGCCGTGGCTTCCCTTCAGCGCTCCACCTTGGCCGGAAGTCCTCCGATTCTCCCACCCAACAGCCTCTGCCACCGTTGAGACGCCCAAGAAGTCCCAGGAAGAACTCTCGGCCGCTTGCCGCTGCACACCCGCCAGCAGATCGGCCGCCGTCTTGATCTTCTCATCAAACCGGACGCGAACAGGCGTGAACTGGTAGCACGGCCCGGCAATGACCGCGTCGCCCGCGTCGAGCAAGACTGCGGGGGCGGTGCGGCCGGAAGTGATGCTTCCGAATGTGACATCCTTGGTCTTGGCACGGCGGGCGAGGAGGAGGGCCCAGGCGGCCGAGAGCAAAGAGGCTGTGGTTGTACCTGTCTTGATGACTTCGTTCGCAGGAACAGCGGAGGCGGTGAGGAACACTGCCTTGTCCGCGGAGCAGGTGACGTCGGCCTGGCCTGGAAGAACAGTGGCTTGTGACCCTTCCAAGAGATTGCGCCAGTACGCGAGGGCTGGAGTGGCGTTGGAGGGGGAGCGAGTGAGAGAGAGGTAGGATGCGAACGGCGCAGTGGTGGTGGAGTTCAAAGATTGTCCGGAGTACAGGGTGGAGAGATCGTGAAGCAGGATGGGGAGGGACACGCCATCGTAGAGTGCATGGGACAGCGCGAAGACGAAGACCTCTTCTTTCGACCCCGGAGGGCCTTGGATAAGCAGGCAATGGACGAGCGGCGCGCCGAGACGGAAGGAGGCGGGGTTCTCGAGGTGCAAGTTGCAGATCTTCGAAACGGACTCGTCCAGATTGGATGAATCGGCGCTGTGGGTTGAGAGAGACACGTCGAAGGAGCTAAGGACGACCTGCAGGAGGGAGGACTCGTGCTCCACGAAGACGGTCCGGAGTATGTCGTGGGAATTGACTAGCTTTTGGCAGGCCTGAGCCAAGCGGACGCGGTCAAACCCGTCGGCAGAGCGAAGCGTCGTGTACTGGACCGAAGTCCGCGGGACTTGCACCGTGGCGGCAACGTCAAGAGCTTGGGAGTCGGTCACTGGGTACACGTCCTTGACGGTCCAGGTCTTATCTTGAAGGTTCGGGCGGACCACGTCGGCGACAAACCTATCCGCATCCGGCACATCGATCAACGAAAAGGGCTTGTACCGTCGCTGCCGCTCATCCGCCTTGGCGCCGTTGGTAATCTCGTTCAGCTTCAGCGCTTTGGCGGCATCGCTCAGGCGCATGTGGCGGAAGATGTCGGCGACAGTCAAGACGTGGCCGGCAGAGCGCAGCCGGGAGACCAGCTTCATGGCGAGGACCGAGTCGCCGCCAAGTCGGAAGAAGTTGTCATCGGGGTCGATCCGTTCTTCCAGGATGCCCAGTACTGCGGCCCAAGCTGCACGAAGAATCTGCTCCGCGGTGGTAAGAGTCGTAGGCTGTGCAGGGGCGGCTGTGGTCCAAGCCCGCTGGAAGCCCTGGCGCAGCTGGTCCAAAAGAGACGAAGGCAGGTTGGAGGCCAGCTGCTCAATGGCCTCCCGGTTGATCTCTCCATTCTTGGTCGGGATGTCGTCAACAACGATGTAGCCAGAAGGCACCAGGTGAGAGGGGAGAGAGTTCTCTGCGAACTTGTCGAGACGCTTGAGTGCGGAGGAGAGGCTGGTGGGGATGCCGGCAGAGACGGTGACCCGGAGGGACTCCGAGTCGGGCAGCGAGATGATGGCCGGTTCGGCTAAGATTTCAACACCGTCTTCCTGCCCGGGGCCTGGCCTCTCGAGGAAGACAACAAGCGAACTTTGAGGGCCAGCCGCAACCGCGTAACGGACGGTCTCCGGTAGGTACGTGGCCAGGTGTCCCTCGAGCTCGACGATGTATCCCGCGTCCTGTATGCCGAGCTTCTCATCCTTGTGGCCCACGAACACAAGCGACCCGTCCTCCTGAAGGATGACAATGATGCCGGTCGGCTGCACCTTGCCCTTCCGCCCATTATAGCTCCCCGCCCCAGCAGTCAGCCAGGCCGGCGAGTCAACGACGCCATCGCCGGTCAAGAACTCGGACTCAAGCCAGAGCTCACCCGGACACCCAACAGGCGCCAGCACCGATGGATTCCTGAGCTGACAGACCCATGGGATCGCCGCCCTCGCCTTGAACACGTCTCCAGGCCTCATGCCTGCCATGACCCCTCCCATCTTCCCACCCCTCCGCATCGGTGGCTCGGCATTCCACCCCCAAATCTTCTCCTTCTCGTCCTGAGGCAACACATCCACCTCCCCAACCTTCTTGTCCAACCCTTCCACCAAGGTGCGGCAGACCGTCTCCAGCTGCGCCAGCACACGTCCCATCTCTTGCTCAGTGGCAACACGGGAGTCAAAGCTCGCGGCGACCCGGAAGCCTCCAACGCCCTTGTCAATCCCGCAAGCGAGCATCAGAGGATAAGGGTTAAAATGCACCGCTTCAAGGACCACGTCCGCCATCTGGAAGCCTAGCTCTTCAACCACTCCGCCGTGCTCCGGCTCGGGCTGGATGACCAGGCCGGAGGGAGCTTCGCAGGCGTATTGTGCGTCCCTGCTCGCGCGGCGGATGTATTGCATCCCCCTGTGCTGATGGGGTACGCGAGCACCGGCCTGGCGCTGGACCGTGGCGAGGTAATCGTGCACCGTGGCAGCGGAATCGACGCGCACGCGGATGGGCACGGTGGCGATCAGCGGGCCGACGACCGATTCGACTCCCGGCAAGGGGATGTCACGGCCCATGAGGGTTTCGCCAAACACGATGTCATGACTGCCTGCGTGCAGAGAAGAGACCAGGGCCCAGGCGCCGCGAATGAGAGTGGCGAGAGTGAAGGGGAACGTTGCCAGCTGAGTTGCAGGCAAGGAGATGTGGCGGGTGAGGAGCACATCAGGGGAGGGGACGAAGTCGCGAGATGGCAGGCGTGGGAATTGCGGCCCGGTCGCGCCCGCGAGCTCCTTGGCCCAGAAGGACATCGTCGTTTCGTCTGGAGTGGCCGTCTTGAGGAAGTGGACGAAGTCGGCCATCGTGGTCGAGGGGTTGGCAGCAGGGGCGGCGGACTGGAGAACGTCGCGCACCCGGGCGAGGACAATCGGCTCGGACCAACCATCGTATACTGCGTGATGCAGCGTCCAGACCATGTATCGTGCTCCAGACTCCGTGGCGGGTTCGACGATGGCATAGCGGGTCAGGGGCTGGCCCAGGCCCATCTGCTCGCGGCGGTCGGAGGCGAGATATGAGTCGAGGGAGGAGGTCGAATGGCGCCATGGGATTGTTTCCGTCAGCACGACCTGCCCAAGACCCGCAAAGTCGCGCATTTGGACGAGACGCGAGCGTAGGATGGGGGTGGCGGAGACAACTTGCTCCCAGGCATGCTTCCATGCGTCGGTCGAAATGTGGGACGGGATTTTGGCCACGCGTTGCGCGACGTACGGCTCGGTGGATTTGAGCGAGAAGGTGAAGAGGGATTCTTGAGTGGGCGTGCAGGGGTACATATCTTCAACGGCGTTGACATCGGTGGCGCAGGCCTGGCTTGCCTCGAGGATGACCGGCTCGGCAGGTTGAGGGAGAAGGCTGAACGGCGTCCTCTGGCTTACGGCCTGAGAGGTTAAGATTGCCGTGGTGACAGATGCCATGGCGGAGAGCGTCGGGTGGCCGAACGTGTTGGCCACGCTGATGTCCAGGCCAGCCTCGCGGCAGACTGACGACAGACGCATCGCCGCAAGCGAGTCACCGCCGAGAACGAAGAAGTTGTCACCCGCGCGGATCTTGTCCACATCCACTTTGAGGACTGCGGCCCAAGCAGCTCGCAGGCGCGTCTCCATCTCCGTCAGGGGACGGTCTTCAACCGCTTCAGCCGCGTCCCCATGAAGGCCTCCCGGGTTGTTTTCCGTCTTTGCAGCGACCTCCCGCAAGTCCACATTCGCCGCAAACGCTTTCAACCGCTTCCGATCCGTCTTCCCCGAGACCAGCGTCGGAATCCGGTTCACCGGGATGTACGCCGTCGGAACCATATACCTCGGCAGCACCTCAGCAATCTCAGCGTCGGCTTTGACCAGAGCATCCGCCACCTCGGGACCGAGCGTTGCCAGCTCCAAGTCGGCATCCGCATCCTTGCCGCTCGCCTTCACAGACCTCGGCGCCACAAACGCAACGAGCGTGGCCTTCCCTCCCGCCGCTCCCTTCGGGACAACCACCTCCGCCACGACGTCGACATTCTGCGGTAGCCTCGAGGTGAGCTGGCTCTCGATCTCTCCTAGCTCAACACGCTGGCCGCGCAGCTTAACTTGGGTATCCTTGCGCCCGACAAACACGATGCCCCCCGACCCGTCGGGGTCGTACCGCCCGAGATCGCCAGTCTTGTACAGCCTCCCCTGGCGGCCAGGGTGTGCCTTGCCATGCCCAGCGACGAGCCACTTGGGGTCTTCGATAAAGGAGGCGGCGGTTTTGGCCGGGTCGTTGAGATATCCCTGCCCAACGATGGGACCTTCCACGAGGATCTCGCCGACGGCACCAACGGGGACGAGCTTGTCATGGTCATCCGGGTCGGCGATCCAGATGCACGCGCCATTCCCGGGACCTATGGAGATATAATCCCTCCCTGTCGCGGCGCTGGAGTTGACGGTGCACCCAATCGTGCACTCGCAGGGGCCATAGCCGATCACGATGCGCGCGCGTTTGCCCCAGACGTTGACATCCCTCGCGGAAACCGCCTCACCGCCGAGACCAAACCCGTGGGTGAGGTTATCGATGACGTCATCGTCGAGGATGCGCGCCACCGAGGGCGTGATGCCGGCGTAGTTGACGCGCATGTTGCGCATGGCGCCGTTGATGTCGTTGAGCCGGGCTTCGTCGGAGGGGATGCACAGGCAGCCGCCGTTGGCCAGGGTTAGCAGCATGCTGTCGATGCTGACGTCGAAGGCGTAGGAGGCAAAGTCGAGAGTGCGGGTGCCGGGGTTGTAGCCCACGGCTGCCGCACGGGGGTAAGCGCTCGAGGTGTAGCTGCGGTGCGAGATCTGGACGCCTTTCGGCGTGCCGGTGCTGCCGGAGGTGAAGATGATGTACATCAGCGTCGAAGGGGGGACCTCGGGGAGATCACCGATGATACGGTCGGGCTGAAGCGCGAAGAAATCGGCGTCGATCGTCGCAAGCTTGCCTTCTGGGATGATGGATTGCCCCAGTGAGCGCTGGTTGTGCCCTGTAACCATGACCTTGCCGCCGACCTGCTTGGCCATGTTTTGCAAGCGGGCTAGGGGTAAGGTTGGATCCATCAGGACCATGGTTGCGCCGGCTTTCATGACGCCGAGGACGGCAACGGTTGTCCATCGGGACTTCTCAAAGCACACAGGCACGACATCGCGGAGCTGCACCCCGAGGTCCGTTCGCAGGTGGTGCGCCAGAACGGTTGAGTACTGCTCGATTTCTCTGTATGTGAGGCTCCCGTCCCACGAGTCGATCGCCTGTTTGTCTGGATGTTGTTGGGCCCGTTGAGAGATGATATCGTGCATGCAAGCATCGTATGTTGGCGGCAGATCGTGGTTCCAGCTCCAGATGTAATCAAGGTCATGCGTCGTCGGGCCGAGGAGCGTCGAAAGCGACGTTGTAGGTGTTGATGTGCACAGGGAGACTGTGTCTAGCAGGGTTTCGACGAGTCGCCGTACGGTAAAGGGCAGCATATCATTCCTGTACCACACAGGCCGGATCTCGAGGGCACGCTCGCGTAAGCGCGCCGTTATGTGAAGTGTCGGCTAGGTCGCGCAGTCAGCACCGTGCATGCGGCTCTTCGTGATTGTTTCTTAAATCCGACGTACCCCATCTTTGTTCACAACGGCCTGTGCTTGGTCCAGAGTGCCGGTGCTGAGAACGAGGCAGACATCGCCAGAGAGTCCTGGCGATCGTAGAGACGGCGATGTGAGGTAGCGAGAGATGTTCGCCGTTATCTGATCGAGGTTGGCGTCAAGGCTCTCCACGACGTCTTTGGACACCAGCGGTCTCCTGGCCGCCGTCAAGTCCACAGACTTGGGGTCGCTGGTGTAGGACCATTCGAACGAGGCTTCCCGCTCCTCGCTGGTTCTCAGGAGAGTGATGAGCCATGCCAGCAGGACTGTCTCTTTCTTCAGGCTCGCCGGAACCGCTGCGGACACCACCTCCGGCGCAGCAGCGTCCGCATACATAGAGACGCCATTGCCGTTCACCTTTGTCGGCGGGAGGGTCGCCGGGAGTCGCGAAAACTCCGGACTTGCCGGGTACACGGACTCTGCGATCGCTGTCGGGCTCATGGTGTTTCTTCAGGTCTGCCGGAAAGGACCCGCGAGGGCAAATAGAAGCGACTCAAGACGCTTCGCATGGCAATGCAGAAGAGCATCGATCGGGCCTACAAAGGACAGGAAGCTGCTACACTACATAATACCGCGGCGACACGGCAATATGCACTTCGTTTCTCCGCTGCCCGTGTGTTTTCTCCACGGACGCTCCGTTCATGACCTGTGCCTGTGACGTTTGTGGATCGCCCCATAATTCCAACTGTCGTGCGTCTGCCAGAGTACCATTCCGACCGTTTCAAGGCAGGTCCGCCGATACTTCGTGCGGGCCGAGACACCCGAGATCGGCTGAACGGCGTGCTCGTGAAGGTTCACCAGCCTCGGTGAGTGACCGACCAGGGTGTAGGGTGCGGAGTCGGGCGCATCTGATAACTGTGACGCTCATGGATCAGGGGGTCACGTTTGATTTTGCCACTAGAAGTATACAGTAATCGGGCCACGGTGGGATGTCTATAGCTATCCCCACCATCTTCACTTGCCTTCCGGATGGGGGCACACCTCCGGGCGGTTAAACATGGCGCCCTTCATCGGTTTTCTTGCAGCAACATGAGACCCTACGGTGGTATTCAGGCCACGGACTGCAGTGACCGCCAGAATAGGCACGGCATATCTGTATGCTATGCACCTTGATGTACACTCCTGGATGACTGGTCAATTGGCTTAGGGGTGATGGCTAGCCTCAACAAAACACAATGCCATCCATGTTTTTCTGACTCATTGTTTGGTCAAAGTTGCTTTGTGGGCCGGAGATTGTCGTGCGAGGTTTTCACCCCTGGAGACTCCGTCTCTGACCGGCGTCCCCTGTCGAAAAAAAAAAAAAAAAGATAATCTAATCAATCGCCCGGGCCCAGATGATCTGATAATCGTGGAGCAGGGGGGTGACATCGCCAACCCGATGCGGTTTCACCATCGGCAACCCGCGCAAAGCCGAGGGTCCCCGAAGAGGGGAAACGTGCCCGATGTCGGGACATTGCGCGAATTAAGACTTTAACGGGACCAAAAAGGGCATCGAAGTACCTGTACGAGTCGGTACTTTCCCACGGGCATTCATTGAAGACTCGACAAATCCGAAAGCCTTTGCTTGCTGAGGTCATGGTTGTGAGCTCGGAACCACACGCTACGTCCTCCCGTCTCGGCTCCCCCCTGTCGTCAGCACGCGGCCATTTTCGTCAGGGCACATCCGAGCACGAGCACAAGCCTGCACAACAACTGCCCAGGCACGTACCCGAAGACGTGCCGACACACTCGGCCCTCACCATCACGCTGCACCTGTCCTCTGCGCCCGTTGAAGCATCGGTCCCAACGCCGGCTCAATCCACCATGGGATCCAAGTTCTGGCCCCGAGGAGGCAACCCTGGCATCCTGCACCACATCGTACGTCACACAACACCCCCCCCCCCCCCCCCCCCCCCTTCCCCCCTCGCAAGGGTGGCCTGTTTTCAGCCTTGCTCTCCTCCATTCCTTTCCACACACACACCGCTAATCCCCGGCCGTAGACGGAGACCCTTGTTGCCTTTGAATTTACCACCGGCTCCCGCCCCCAACCCAACAGCATCCTCTTCGTCGGCGGCCTTGGCGATGGCCTGGCCACCACGTCCTACCTCGCCGATGTGGTGACCGCCCTGCAACCCACCTCGTGGTCCCTCTTCTCCCCGAACCTGTCCTCTGCCTACACCGCGTGGGGGTTCTCCCACCTGGACCGCGACACGGACGAGATCGCGTCATGCATCAAGCATATCCAGGACTACAAGGCCTCCAGGTACGGCAGCCCGGGGAGGATCGTGCTCATGGGGCACTCCACGGGGAGCCAGGCCGTGCTCCACTACCTCAGCAGGCCCAACCCACACACCTCGGCGCCAAAGTTTGACCGGGGCCTGGAGCATGTGCTGAGGCCGAAGCTGGATGGTGCCATTATGCAGGCCCCAGTCTCGGACAGGGAGGCGCTGAAGTGGGTGGTCAGAGAGGGCTTCCTGGGGCGCACGCCCGAGGAGATGAAGGAAAGCTTTGACGAGCTGGTCAGGCTGGCCAAGGAGGGCCTCAAAAACGAGGACCCCACGGCGGATAGCATGCTCCCCATCACGCTGACGCGACAATTCGGATATCCAGGGAACACTCCCATCAGCTGTCGGAGGTGGTTGAGCCTGGCCAGTCCGGACAGCCCGAGGAGTCCGGGAGAAGACGATATGTTTAGCTCGGACCTGGGAGACGAGCAGATTGCGCGGACATGGGGCATGGTTGGGCCAAGGGGGTTGTTGGGGTTCAAGCTGATGGTGTTGATGTCGGGGAGGGATCAGGCGGTGCCGGATTGGGTTGATAAGCAAAAGTTGCTGGCAAGGTGGAGGGATGCGGCAGAGAGGGGAGGTGCGTATAAGGTTTGGGATAGGGAGAGGAGCGGGTTGATTCCTAACGCGTCGCATGCGCTGAGCGATGATGATCAGGCGGAGCCAAGGCAGTTTTTGTGTCGGAGGATCTTGGATTATTTGGACGAACTGGACAGGAGCCTGTAAGATACCACTGCGCTTTCATCATGACTACCACGTTCCAGTCGTATGACTTGGTATTTCGATTGTCTCGTATGATCAAGATCTTGGTGCTGATGATGTTGTAAACATGTGGGTGTTCATGGATAGGTACATGCATCGTACTATTGTAGGTAAAAACCATCCAGGCACATGAGACAAAATTGGGATTTTAATTCCAACGAGGAATTCAAACTGAGTTGTACTTTGACATAATGATTCCACGTTCTGGTATCTATCGTCTAGCTATCCTCTAACTTCCATTGCGTCATGTCTGATTAGTTGCCTATTTCAGAAAATTGTTTTGATGCCTCCTTATTTTTTCAAGCCGTCGTCATGCAACTAGCTTGCCTTTGAAAAAAAAAAAATTGTATACCAACCAAGACAAAACACCAAAAGAACCCAATGCTGCCCATCACTCCGCCACGGTCTGATGCAGCACGTTCGCCCTATATCCCTCGTTCCTCTCAAACAACTCCTCGTGCGTGCCCGAATCCACACACCTTCCGTCCTCGATCCAAAAGATGCAATCGGCCTTGCGAATCGTCCTCAACCTGTGCGCAATCGCAACCACCGTAATGCCCTGTGCCGCCCTATCCAACCCCTCCTGCAACAGCCTCTCGCTCTCCGCATCGAGCGCGCTCGTCGGCTCGTCCAGGATCAACAACCTGGGCTTCCTCACCAGCGCCCTGGCAATCGACAACCTCTGCTTCTGCCCTCCAGAGAAACGCGCGCCGCCGGAGCCGCACTCGGTGTCGTACCCCTCAGGCAACGCCTCGATGGCGTCGTGAATGTTTGCCAGCTTGCACGCCTCCACGATGTCCTCCTTCGTCACCTCCTGGCCCGGCCGCGCTCCGAGGCTCACGTTGAACGCCACGCTGCCCGAGAACAGCAAGCTCTCCTGCGGAACCAGCGCAACCGTATCCCGGAAGGAGACGTCTCGGCTCTTCGTGACGTCGAAGCCGTCGATGAGCACGGCGCCGGATTGGGGCGTGTAAAGGCGTTCAAGGAGCGAGATGATGGTGGATTTGCCAGCTCCCGAGGGGCCGACGAGGGCACAAAAGGTTCCCGGCTTGATGTGAATGGAGAGACCTTTGAGTACGGGTGCGTCCGGGCGGGCGGGGTAAGAGAAGCGCACGTCGCGGAATTCGACGCTCGCGGCCGAGGAAGAATAGTCCTTGGTGCCGCCGCCCTGGACCGCTTTTTCCTCCGCGGCGGAGTCGGGCTTGGTCGGGGTGGAGAGCGCGCCGGGCTTGAGGTTGCCATGCATGCCGTCGGAGCCGAGCTCGATGAGGCCGAGGATGCGTGCCATGGCGGCCTTGGCGCTGGACAGCTCCGGGGCCAGGGCGAACATCTGGCTCCAGAGCAGCGCGCTGACAAGGAGGGAAAAGACGACAATAAGGAACTGTGCAGTCGAGACATGGCCTTCGATGATCTGCTTCGCGCCCCACCAGTAGGCCAGCGCATTGACGCAGTTGCCAAAGAAATAGGTGATGGCCTGGCACAGGCTGGCGAGGACAGTGACTCTGAGCGTCTCGCGGCGCGGACCCTTGAGCGAGCGCCGGTAGGCGGCCAGGGTGTCATCCTCCAACGCCAGGGCTGCGACCGTCTTGATGTTCGCCACGGCCTCGGTGCCGATGTCCACCGATCTCGCCCACGCGCTTTCGTGCTTGACCTCAAACCGGCCCAACACGCGCAGCTCGGTCAGGCCCGCGCCGAGCAGCAGCGGCACAAGCGCAAGGCACACCAGCGCGATACGCCAGGCAATGATGTTGGTCAAGACGATCGCGGCGATGAGGTTCGCGGTGATGGAGAAGAGGGTTCCCAAAACTGAGCCGCTCAGCCCGGCCAAGGCCGAGCCATCGCGGGTGATGTACGCCAACAACGTCGCCGGCGTCCGTCCCTCGCTCTGGTGCCACTGCACATCCTGCTCAAACAAGGACCTGAAGCTCAGAACGCGCACCGAATAAACGATGCGCTCCGTGACCCAGCCGAACCCGGACCAGCTGGCCGCATTGGCGAAGAACTCAATGATGGCGAGAATGAAGAACATGAGACCAAAGAAGTTGCCGCTCGATCGGATGCTGTCAGGACTGCGGCAGACGTTGAGGGAGTCAACCGTGTTGCCGAAGATGACGGCCTCGCCGGAGAAAGCGCCGCCGACGATGATGGACCCGAGGAGAGCGACGAGGATGACCACGAGGTGAGGGCGGACGGCGGGGAAGTAGCCCCGTGCCAGGTCGAGGGTGGACTTCGCCGGCGTTGGGGGTTCGGCGTCGGACTCCTCGCCGGCAGGAGTGGCGGTGGTGGTTTCGCCGGCGGGCTCCTCGCGCACCGAGGCGGCGGCTTTCTTCTCGTCCTGCTCGAGCCCGCTTTGCGAGGCGTCGCTGCTCCGCCTATCGTCGGTGATATCCATCTCGTGCTTGGCCGCGGGGGTTTCGTCGCCACTCTTTTTGTCCCCATTCTTGGCACCCATGGTCTGCAGCCGAACCATCTCCGCATACGTCCCGTTCAGCTCCATCAGCGAAGCATGGTCGCCTTGCTCCACCACCTTGCCCTTGTGCATCACAATGATATTGTCCGCCGACGTGATCGTCGACAGCCGGTGCGCAATCGTCAACATCGTCCTCCCCTTGGCCACCCCCGCAATCGCCTTTTGAATGCGCTCCTCGCTCCGCGAGTCCAGGGCGGCCGTCGCCTCGTCCATAACCAAGACAGCCGGGTCCTTGACCAGCGCCCTAGCCAAGGCAACGCGCTGCTTCTGCCCACCCGAAATGAGCCGGCCGCTCGCGCCAACGGTGGTCCCATAGCCGTGCCGGAGGCGGGTGATGAAACCGTCGGCGTCGGCGAGGGTTGCGGCGTGTTGGACCAGGCGCACAATTTCAGAGACGGCCGGGCTGAATTCGGCCGCGGCCGTCGCCAGATCCTTGCCCTCGCGCAGCTTGGCTGCGAGATCGCCCAGCTCTGGACCAAGGAGCGCCTGCTGGAGGGAGGCATGGGCAGGGTTGTTGGAGTTCACCAGCCCGTGGGCGATGTTTTCCAGCAGAGAGCGGTCAAGGAGAGAGGGTTCCTGCTGCACAAGACCGATGAAGCTGCGCAGGTCGCGGACGTTGATCTCGGGCAGATTGTGGCCTGCGAAGCGAATGCGACCGGTGATCGGGTCGTAGAGGCGAGTGACAAGGCCTGCAATCGTGGACTTGCCGCTGCCAGAGAGGCCGACGATGGCGGTGTGTTTGCCGGCGGGGATTGAGATGCTAACCTTGTCGAGGACTGTGACCTCAGGACGAGAGGGATAGTGGAACGAGACATCCTCGAGCTCGAAGCCCGGTTGGACGTCGGGCTGCTGAGAGAGGGTGAGACCGGAAGGAGATGTGCTATCGATTTGGGAGCAGCGGTTCATGTCGTCCTCCAGCTTGCGGAAGGATGCCACGGCGGCGATGAACAGGTGGACAAAAGGGGCGATTTGGCTGAGGAGCAGAGTGGCTTGTAAGCTGTTAGCCGGGCCCATCACAGCACGCGGTGCACGTAAAGGGGAGAGGGGGGGGGGGAGTTGGCACTCACCCTCGATCAAGATGAAGATGACAGTAAACGTCTGTCCGACCGTCGCGCCGGGTTCATCCGTCCCGGCAACATCGGCGATCCTCCTGCTGCCCTGCCAGAATGCCAAACCGTTCGCACCGTACGCCACAAAGTACAGCACACCCGACTGAATCCCCACAGCCACGGCCTTCTTCACGCCGTCCTTCTTGGCCTTGGCGAGCTCCTGCTCAAACTTGGCCTCTAGGCGCTTCTGCGCGCCGAACGCCTGCACAACCACCACGTTGCTCAACGCCTCCGATGCGATGGCAGCAGCCGCCGCGGCGTGATCCGCCACCAAGCCCGAAAACTTGTCAATGTAGTGACTGCCGACAAGCGACATGAGGAAGTACGCGGGGACCAGCGACACCAGCATGCCCGCGAGCTGAGGGTTGAGGACGAAGGCCACCACGTACGCCGTGACGAAAAACGACACGCTAGACAAGCAGATGCCAACCTTCTCGCTCGTGCCGGACCGGATGGCCGAGATATCCCCGTTGAGGCGCGAGGCGACCTCGCCCGAGGGCAGCTCGTCAAAGTAGCTCGGCTCCTGGCGGAGCAGGGTGGAAAGGTACTTCTCCCTCAGCCGCTGTGCCAGCCGGGTGCCGTAGAGCGTCCAGCAGGTCAGGTGGGCGTAGATGGCGATAAACTGGGCGATGGCGAGGTAGACGATCATGAGGATCTTGTCGTTAACGCTGCTTTGGTATGCCGCCGCGGCGGCGTCGTCGACGGGGCCATTGGCCTCCTCCTCGGCGCAGGTGACCTCGTTGAAATCGTTGAGGAGCTGGCCGAAGAAGATTCCGATCAGAGGAAAAGGGACGCCCGAGGCGATGGCGAACAAGACGGCAGCGGCGAGGGTGCATAGGTCGACGGTGCCAGGCTTGCCGGCAAAGAGCAGGCGGCCGTAGCCTGTAAAGGTGGTGAAAAACTTCATGTTTTTTCACGCTACTACCGGGCTCTTGGGGGTTCTGGGCAATGCTGACGAGGCCATGGGCTGTGTGACCAGACGACCGGTATGTGGTTGTCACCGACGTCTCAACGAGGCAGGCTTGGAAGTAGCGGCTGATAAGCTCAAGTGAAGAGCAGAGCCTCTCAGAAGAAATGGTGTACGGAAACACGCGGCGGTGTTTCTGAGCTGCCTATTCCATCTTGGAATCTCCATCCCGCGGTAGGGTTGTGCCGTCTAAGTTGCAACGTAACAGGCCCACAAACGGTTTGGTCGCGTTTACAGCCGACATCGGGTGATGCGAGATTATCAGATGGAGAGTGGAGACGGAGGAAAGGGGGGGGGGTGTAAGACATCCGGGGGCGTGTGCCGGAGTTGACAGGGGTTAGCAAGACAGCTCATCCCTCGGCCAGGACGGTTCCGAGAACCTCTTCGGCAATACGAATTTGGCGGCGTGAGCCGGTGGCTGCTCTCCGGGCCATGTGGGATGGCGCCTCTGCGATGAATACGGGCGGATTGCGTGATGCGGTGACCCCATCCAGGGCGGGGCCAGCGCAAGGACAGAGTTGAGGGTCAAACGGAAGTGTTCCGACCTGAACGCTGAACGTACAGATATCATGAACAGCAGGATGGGAGGTACATGGGTTAGAAGAGAGAAACAGGACATCCAGCGGCATAATAGCGAACATTTTACGTAGCAACCCTTGACTTCCAACTTCCGAGCAAGAAACACGCCTGTCCATCATCCTTCTCAGCCATCTATGTATGTACAGACTCGACTCGTTCGTCCCCATCTACAATTTCGCATTCCATGCCGCGCGATCCGCCGACTCCAACGGCCTCTCCCTCCCATCCCAAAAGATCGGGCACAGCTGGAACCACTTTTCTCTCTCGCAAATCGACAGCACCGACCTCTTGTGCCCCAGATCCACATACTTGCCGATCACCAGCCCCTGGGCGTTCTCGTACGACAGGATGGTGGCGCCCGTGGCCTTGGGCTCGCCCACCACCCTCGCCGTGCGCGGGTCGTCCAGGAAGCAGTAGTGAATGCAGCTCGAGTACCAGGCGTTCACACGCTTGGCCCCGCGGAACGACGCGTCGCCTACCAGAGAGTGGCGGCCGCGGTCGTAGTCGCCTGCGGCATAGTGGGCGCCAAAGTGGTCCTCCTGGAGACTCGTCAGCATCCTTGTCGCAATGGCCATGCCCATGCTCGGGAGAGAAGAGCAGGAAGAACGTGCCTTGGCCCAATAGAGCTCGTAGTAAGCAAACCGCGTCTCGTCAAACCGCCCGAAAAGACACAGAACGTGCGGATCAAAGTGCAGCTTCCGCAGGTACTCCCTGTGCTGGTCCAGCGTCCCCGTCTCGTTCCAGCCGGCCGCCACCCGCGGATCGTTCTGCCAGACGTTGAACAGCTTCAAGTGCGTCTCATCCTGCCAATCAACGGCCTCCAGCGAGAAGTGGGCATCCAGCTCCGGGATGTACCTCGAGTACACGATGGACCCCGGCTTCGGCTTCGGCCGCCGGATCGGGTGCCGCGTAAACACCGGTTCTCCCTCAGGGAACTTGTTGGTAATGTGGTAGTTCTCCGGCATGAGCGGGTAGTTGGCCAGCGGCGCGAGGAGGTGACCATCCGTCCCGTCGCCGACCACCCAGATGGGCCGAGGTCCGACGGGCGACGCGGCGCCCTGCCAGAAGGAGCTCCTCAGGATGAGGATTTCGTCCTCTCCCGTCGGGACGGGCTTCTCGCGCGTCCACGGCGGAGGGGCCTTGGCGTCCCACCGCGGCGCCGGGTGGGGGATCGCAAGGCCGGTCGCGAAGAGCGTGTTGCGCAGAGCCTCCTTGGCCGCGCCGTCCAGCTTGACACGGAAGTACTCGTGGGTTGGATGAGCGAGGTAGATGGCGTGAACGACGTTCCAAACGGGGCCGAGCGGGGGCGCGGAGGAGCCTGTCCAGGTGAAGGCGGTCAAAGGGCTGCGGCGGGCGCGGGCGTAGGGGCTGTTGTCGTTCAAGGGGGGGCACTCCTCGGGCGACGGCTTCTTCAGGTCCAGCCAGGAGAGGGAGTCGAGATGGAGAGGCGACGGGAGAGGGCGGCCATTGGCGGGCTGCTTCTCGTCCAACGCCAGGACCAGCCTGGCGGGCGTCGCGGAGTCGACAGCGCGGACGTGGTAGGAGGTGAGGAAGGGGTGCGGGAGCTTCACCGGGGGGTAGTTGGACGCCATCGTGAAGGTGATGATGGGAGACCTTGACAACTGCGACGCAGGGCAAAACGGACAAGACAAGGCGCAAAAGGTCCAAGATCAAAGTTTACCGCAACAGAGAGGTCACCAAGGTGGGCTGCATGCACGCCACCCACCTTTTGAGCGGGCCCCGAGGCATCGGCTCAAACCGTATGTAGGGTCGCTTCGGCAAGCCGTGTTTGCATGGTGACCCTGGACAGTGAGAGATTATCGCGCCATCAGATAGCCGGAGAAGACGGGCCAAGGAAAGGAATCCGCCGTCGTAACGGATCATAACGGAGCGGTGGCGGGCGGTTCCCAGCCCCAAACGAAGGGCCGGGTATAAGAAGCAAAGACGCAAGGAATCATCAGGGAACATCATGGCGCGGCACCTTGCCCACCGTTTACCGACCCGTCCCCATCCCGACGCCGGCCACCGACCTCGAGCAGAGATTTTGCAACTCGCAACCATGGTCCAACCACGCCCACCCGTGCATCACGAGCACTTTTACGTATCTTACCCCGCGGAGCATGTCATCCAAGTGACCATCAACCGGCCAGACAAGCTGAATTGCATCAACAAGGCAACCAGCCGCGAGATCGCCCTGGTGTGGGAGCAGCTGGACAACGATGAGACGCTGTGGGTCGGCATCATCACGGGAGTGGGGCGTGCGTTTTGCACCGGAGCCGATCTCCACGGTACGTCGGCAACGGAGCGCCCCTGATCCATTGCCCCGGGTCTGCTGCTCGGAAAGAGCCTGCATGACGGTCCAAGGAAGCACAAAAGAAAAATGCTAACGGCAAGGTCGGCACGAACGGAGCAGAGTGGAACAAGATGAACGAGACGGGCGAGGTCAATTCCATGGCCGCTCCGGGCCTGGCAGGTCTCCCGCGCCGGGCCGGCAAGAAGCCCGTCATCGCTGCCGTCAACGGCCTCTGCCTCGGCGGCGGCTTCGAAATGGTTGCCAACTGCGACCTGGTGGTGGCGTCGACGTCGGCAAAGTTTGCGCTCCCCGAGGCCCGGCGAGGCATCGTGCCCGTGGCGGGCTGCCTGCCGCGGCTGACCCGCACGCTGGGGCTGCAGCGCACCATGGACCTGGTGCTCACGGGACGGCAGGTGGACGCAAAGACGCTGAGCGACTGGGGCCTCGTGACGAGGCTGGTGGAGGGCGGAGATGCAGAGGTGGCCAAGGCCGCGCTCGAGGTGGCCCAGGACATGTGCCGAAACAGCCCGGACGCGCTCGTGGTCGGGCGCCGCGGGGTGAGGATGGCGTGGGAGGACGGGGACGTTGAGACCGCGGTGAGCGCGCTTGAGAAGGACTGGTACCCGCTGCTCATGAAGGGCGACAACTTTGCCGAGGGCATTCGGGCGTTTGTTGAGCGGCGAGCGCCGCAATGGAAAGACTCGAAGCTCTAGCCTCGAAGCTATCACAGTGCCAATTCTGTACACAGTAATCTGATGCTACTTGGTGGAGAGCTGAAGCCGACGATGGGACGGGAAGTGGATTCTCGGGTGGAGAGGTGCACTGACTGCATCCTGGACGGAGGTTGCATTGTCGGTAGGAGTGACGGCGCTAAAGGAAAAAAAAAAATTCTTCACTGGCCCAGCGAGGCCAAGCACCCGTCGAAGACCGGTGAAGGTGTGACAGGAACCGCGGGATGGTGTTGTGATGCAGCCCGATGGAGGTGGTGTGTTAACTCATTAGGTATTACCGTCAACACCTGCTTGTCCGCCGTACCTACACATAACTACACACTAGTTGCAGCGCTATCGGCTGCGCGAAGTCGTTTCTGGTCACTCCCATCCATGCGTCAATGGATGGCTCCCATCCTTGACGGGTCCTCGGGACCTATGAGAAGACGTTTCTCAAGACCCGACGTGATGTGCACCATTCACCGGAACGCGGTGCCGCATCCCTCTCATCCAGGTTGTGAGTAAGAAGCGTGGGAGAGCACTGAGGGTGGGGGAGTGGAGAGTGGGACAACCTTGTCCCATGGCCTGATGTCGACCCTCCCGTCCACGGCCCTAGTCCCCATTGGGAAACGGGCTAAGCGAAGGGCGAGCGATTATCAGATGGAATGACGAAAAACGATTGGCCAGAGCCATCTCTGCCTCCCCCGCATCCGACCCGGATGCATGGAGTTCTCGGTGCCCAGAAGCGGGTCCGGAGTGGGGAATCATCGGAGAACGAGGAGCAAAAAAAAAAAAAAAACAACCAAAAACAAAGAGCCACACCTACCAAGTCCACCACATTCCACCTCAACGAACCACGACGATGGGAGTATGGTAGTTACGTACCTCCATGCAGATTTGCACAACACCTGCACTACCCGCATGATGCCAACCCCACACAGGTGGCCAGGGTGACACTGGTTTTCAGGTCACACGTCCTGCAGCTCGTCTGCTTTTTCTGGCACCCGGCACAGTAATAGTTTCCGACCCCGGCGTACCGTGTACATCAGCTCCGTGGGCGCAACACCACCATTTCTCTTCATCCCGTGTCTTCCCGCGTAGTTTACCCGATCTCGGCAGCCAAGACACCGTCATGAACCCACTTTGGCTGCATCTATTGTTTATCAGATGGAGCTGAAAGTCTTGGGGCTCCCGGGGCCCTCGTGGGATCGGGCGGGAGGCCATGAAGACAGACCCATCACGGATCAGTTGAAATTCAACAGGTACGCCGACCAGATTCAGGACGACATATTGCTCCCGTCGGGTCCCGGTCAGGCGATACTACCTTGCCCCCCTCTTGTTCTTCTGCAACCTGCAATCTGCAACTTGGATTCCGTGTTACTTCGGGTCCGAATCGTTTGTCAACCTCCAGCATACCGCCCCCCCATTGACAACTCTGAGCGCGTGTTCGCGTCGTGCGTGACGGCATCGCGCTTGTTCATTGCCGGAGGGGCTCGCCATCATGGCCGTGTTTGACTCTATCCGCGCCGGCCTCCGGTCCAAGAAGTCGGAGGATGATCCCAACAACACAACCTTGGCCGACAAAGCCGGCGACGTGAACGATGCCTCCGTCGAGAAGGCCGCCGCCAACGATGATCCCCGGCCGGACACATCGTCCTCGGAGCAGATCGAGGGCCCTCTCCAGGAGGGTGTCGCCAAGGTCGAGGCCATCACCCAGTCGTGGTCCAAGGCGACCCTGATCGCCGTCTTTATCAAGTACGAGCGACGCCCCAGTGCCAGTTGGTTTTGCTGCTGCTCCTCCAGGCGCAACTACTAACACTCCGTCTGCAGCATCTGGCTGCTCTACCTTGTCAACGCCTTCCAGTACAACATCCTCTACAGCCTGCTCCCCTACGTGACGAGCGACTTTAATTCCCACTCGCTGCTCAATGTCATCTTCATCGTCGCCAACGCCATCAACTCGGCCTGCTTCATCCCCCTGGCCAAGATCCTCGATTTGTGGGGTCGGCCCCAGGGCTTCGCCTTCATGTGCGTCCTGGCTACGCTCGGCATGGTCCTGATGGCTGCCTGCAAGAACCTCTCGACCTTCTGCGCCGCCTATGTGAGCATCCTCCTCCCCATCTACCTTGGGCAGGCAGGTCCGCTAACAACCGCAGGTCTTCTACCGCCTCGGCTTCTCCGGCATGACCTTCTGCGTCGACGTCATCACCGCCGATGCCTCCAAGCTCAAGAATCGTGGTCTCGCCTACGCCTTCACCTCCTCCCCCTACATGATCACCGCCTTTGCCGGCCCCAAGGCGGCTGAGAAGTTCCTCGAGAACGTCAACTGGCGCTGGGGGTTCGGCGCCTTCTCCATCATCTTCCCCATCGTCGCTGCTCCCCTCTTCTTTGTGCTCCGCTGGGCTCTGAAGAAGGCCGAAAAGGAGGGCATTCTGGCCGCCGATAGGCCTCAGCGCACCTTGATCCAGAGCATTCAGCACTACGCGCTCGAGTTTGACAGTACGTTTTTGTTCTTGTTATTATTTCCTTGCGCCCTACCTCGCCTTGAACACACCACTGACCGACTCTGCCCAGTCATCGGCGTTATTCTCTTTGCCGGCGGTCTCACCGTCTTCCTGCTTCCCTTCACCCTGGCCACCACGGCCCCGAAGGAGTGGAAGACCGACTACATCATCGCCATGATCATCGTCGGCTTTTTCGTCCTGGTCGCCTTCATCGTCTACGAATCCAAGTTCGCCCCTCGCCCCATGATCAACTTCAAGGTGCTCTCGGACCGCACCGTCATCGGCGCCTGCCTGCTCGCCGCAACCTACCAGATCTCGTACTATTGCTGGGCCTACTACTTCTCCTCCTTCCTCCAGGTCGTCAACAACCTGTCGGTTTCCGAGGCCGGCTACGTCGATAACACCTTCAGCGTCGTCTCGGGCGTTCTGCTGTTCATCGTCGGCTTCGCGATCCGCAAGACGGGCTACTTCAAGTGGCTCCTCTACATCGCCGTGCCGCTCTACATCCTCGCGCAGGGCCTCATGATCTACTTCCGTCGCCCGCACCAGTCCGTCGGCTTCCTCATCATGTGCGAGGTGTTCATCTCCATCGGCGGCGCCATCTTCATCATCATCCAGCAGGTCGCCGTCCTCGCCGCCGTCGACCACCAGCACGTCGCCGTCGCCCTCTCCCTCATCTACGTCACGGGCACGACCGGCGGCGCCATTGGCGCCACCATCTCCGGCACCATCTGGACCAACACCTTCTTGAACGCCCTCCAAAGGTTCCTCCCCGCGGACGCGCTCGAGTCCATCTGGGAGATTTACGAGGACCTCACCGTCCAGCTCGACTATGACTGGGACTCGCCGACGAGGCTGGGCATCCAGGAGGCGTACGGGTATGCGCAGACGAGGATGCTGGCGGCGGGCACGTCCTTCATGGTGCTGGCCTTTGTGGCCGTCGCGCTCATGAGGAACATCAACGTCAGCAAGATTGCCCAGACCAAGGGCACAGTGTTCTAAACGAGGGAGGACGGGTTTCGTTTGGTTTAGTTTTGGATACCCCATCCTTGCGTTCAGTCTATTGTGCTGTTCCAGGGGTTTGATCTCGTGGTTGGGTGGGCTTCGGGAAGGCGTGAAACCATGTTTTTATGGAGAGGGAGGCTGTTGTCTGGATTTTCTTAATAATTAACTGCGCAGATACAAACTCAATAATGCATGCGTCACGTGGTATATCAACACATCGCCGGTCCTCTTGTGAACCAGGTGTGACGAGATCTTTGGTGGAGAGGAGTGTGTGCTGGACAGCGTAGCACAGTAACTAGACGGAGGGTTGATGGAGTCCGTCACGGTCCGCACTGTCGTCTTCTCGGCGGAGTAATGAACTCACTGGTTCACCAAAAAGGGCGCAAACACGACCGCGACCAACGGCGGATCTGCATGGTTCATGAAGTCTTACGGTTCCCAGCGTCCTTCGTCATCGCCCCCATTGCCTTCTCCTTGCCTCCAGCCTTGCCAGCCGCGTCCGCGTTGTGCTGGTCTGGGAAGATGGCCAGCGCGGCTCGGCTTGGCCAACCCCTTGCCTCAGCGCTCAGCCCAAACATGCCAAGCGCTCTGGCTCTGGGGACTCCCTTGGCTCGTCGTGCCTTGGGTTTGAGAATCCCTTGGGTCATCCATTGGATGATGCCCGGGGATTTGCGCGGCAGCATGCTACAACGTACGACCGCGGGCGATCCGGAAAGGAGCCGTATGCGGAAATCAAGTCCAGAGAGTCACGTCCGCCTGTGCGTCGTACGACGGACGGGAAGGGAACGTTCCAGAGGGGGGGGATTTTATGAGATCAACAGAGATGTTTTCGCAACAAGTCCCAAGGATATCAAGGATCCAATCATTATAAGGTAGCGATAGTTATCTGAAAAAGGGCATTTGACAGTAGCGAAAGCGTAGTTGGGATGACAGACGCAACATCTGGTGTTGAACGGGAACAGCCTTTGGATTTGACAGGAGGCTTTGCTTCGGCGATGCTGCTGTTGTATTAATGATGATGGATCAGGGGTAACGTTAGTTCAGACTACCGAGAGCGGGTCTCTTCAGTGAACCCCGAAGGTTAATGGTCTTCCTCGTCACGTTTAACCCTGGCCACCCCCTGAGACGACCAACATTGAGCTCCGTCGCGTCTTTAATCACTGGCTTCAAAATTCAACCTCAACGCTTGTCGTCTCTGAGCCATCCTCCATTGTCAACTTTCCACTACGTCCGTTCTCTGTAACCATGAGGGTCTATAGTACAGCATTTCTACAATGCTTGCCATGTTTGCCTTTTTTCTCCACAGGAATCTGAAACTGCACCCCTGATTTCTCTTTCGTAAAAGAATCGGCAGTGCGCCCAATCCCGCTAAAACGACATGGGACGACAAGGCAGGCCAGTCTGTTTCAGGTTCGCCCGAAGCGAGCCACCATCCCCGGATTCCTTCTCGGCGCCTCCCGATAAGACATTCCAGAGCTTCACTGGGCTGAATGAACGATCGTGAACCTTGCAAAAAGTTCCGCGGCACCATAAGTTTGGCCCATCCACCTTGGTTGCGCAGGGTTCACCGCGCCTCGGACCCCGGCTTGGAGGCGACACTGGCATTTCACACGGCGTGCTTGGCGGTTGTCAATGTGTGAAAGCGGCCTCCTTGAGCGTTTGTTTATGCCGGCTGCTATAACCGCCACTCCCCTGATCTTGATGAACCCTTTCTCTTCTCCTTCGCGTTTCCTGATGCCGACCTCACCACCTTTCCGTTCGTTCCATCGGCAGGCCTTGACTCCGACGTACATTGCCCTGGCGGCTTGACGCTCCTTTTGTATTGCTATCTTGTAATTGCCGTTGTTACGCTGGGCGTATTCCTTCTTTCATCATGTCGATTGCGTCGTGCCCCGTGTCCGGCATGGCCGGAGGCCGGTGCCCTGCTGGCTCGACCGGCAGCCATAGCAGATCCAGCAGCCGTATGGGCCCAAGGGGTTGCGCCTTTTCCGGGTACACACAGCCCGGCGACATCCACGCCGCCTTTGATGTAGGAGAGCCGCGGCGACCTCATCTGGAGCACCTGCTTACAAGAAACAGATACCAAGAGGAGTCGATGCCGAGGAATGGCTCCGCATGAGGTACACTCGGCAACAACAATTCCACATCTGCTACTACTGGGACCCTGACTGACTTGCCAGGGAACGGAAATCCATCAATGAGATCCTCTACGCCAGCATGCCTGCTCCTCAGGAGATCCGCGGGCTCAAAAACATCGATTCGTTGACCGCCGATGAGCATGACCTCCTCGCCGTCGCGCTCGGCGCTCCCGCCCGCCAGGTCATGCTCCGCGCCGAGGAGATCGGCCCTCGAACCGGGTGGAAGGACGGCTATCTCAGCATCGAGCATGGCTTCTGTCCCCCGGACTACAACGAATCCCCCGCCGCTCTCGCCAGCTCCCCGGGTCGGATATGGTCGGATCTCTGCGAGCGGATGCCGGGGTGTGTTGCCCGCGGCAAGATCCGGGAGAGCATCGCCGCCTTGCCGCTCATCGAAGGGACGGAGGATGTCATCCCCGACCAGGCCCTCTGGGCTGCCGTGGTCGCGCTCGGCATGCTGTGCTCGATCTACCGTTACGAGGACAAGAACGATGGTCACGAAGGTGTGACCACCGGCACGACGCGGTGGAAGCCCAACGTCGAGATGGGCGACGATCTGTGCGAGGAGCTCATCGGCATCCCGCGGTGCATCGCTCTCCCGTACTGGCAGATCTCGCGCCGTATCGGCCGTGCCATCCCCCACCTGACCTTCTTCGACCAGGCGTCGCTCAACATGAAGATCAAGGATCCCAACTCCAAGTATCCGTACGTCGGGAGGTTCGACAACATGGAGATGAGATGGCCCGTGTTTGGCGAGAGGACCGAGATGGCCTTCCAGAAGGGCTGCGCGGAGACGTCGGCCTCCTTCCAGCACGGCCCCGACGCCATCGCCGCCTGCCAGGAACACGTCATGAATCGCAACGTTGAAGGTCTCCTGCGTGAGCTGATCCGCCTCAAGGAGATCCTCGAGCGCATGCCCAACGCCTTCCACTCCATCAACACGAACCCCAACTCGGGCGAGAATTATGTGCCTGGCCACCAGTGGATTCGATGGGGCAAGTTCTCGGCGCCGCTGAGCCGGCGGTGTCCCGCCTCCTCGGGGCTCCAGTTCCCGCCATTCCTCGTCATGGACGCCTTCCTCGGTCGCCGGAAGTACGACTCATTCCTCGGCCGCGAGGGCCTGCACCTGCGTGCCTGGCTGCCGTCCAACCTGCGGGCCTTCATCGCCGCCGTGGAGTACCATTACAGCATCCCCGAGTTCGTCAAGCAGTCCGGCGACCCGCGCCTCATGGGCGTTCTCGATGGCATCATCGAGGCCTACACCGGCGAGCGCGGCTTCATGGGCACCCACCGCTACAAGGTCTTTGGCATCCTCGAAATCGCCAGCAAGACCGGCCGCACCGAGACCAACGGTCTCTCCGGCGCGCCCGACTCCAACACCCGTCCTTGGGAAGAAACCCACCGCCAGTTCTCCGAATCCATGAAGGAGCGCCTCGAGCCTTTCCGGGGCACCATAGATATCGAGCCGAACGAGATGCGCGGCACCTTCTCCGAATGCCGCTACCGCTCCCGCATCCTCAGCCGGGCCTTCGTCGACTCGGACCCCAACCGCTCCGTCGCCATGGTGACGATGGACCTGCGCAACACAGGCATCACGTTCCAACCGGGCGACCGGCTCGCCATCATGCCGCTCAACAGCTGGGCCGAGATCGCCAAGGTCGTCGCCGCCCTCGGTCTCGCCGAATACCTCGACCATCCCGTCACGCTCAACAAGTCCTGGCAGCGCTTCGCGCGCCATCTGGGCGAGGTCCGCCATGCCGAACCCCCCAGGCTTACCGTCAAAGACGTTCTGCGCCGCGGCCACCTCGCGCCCATCACCAAGGATCTCGCGCTCAAGGTGCACGACATGCTGCGGGCGTCGTCCACCACCGTCCTTCAAGTCCTCGCCACCCCCGAGTGGCCCGTCCGCGGCTCGCTAGGCGATCTCCTGCAAGCCGCCGTGGCCGACACGGCGCCGCAAATCTGGGACAAGGCCTTCGATCTATCCTCGGGCGACTTTGCGTGGCTGGCCGAGCTGATCGCCGTGGAGGTGCCGAGGACGTACTCGATCTCCAACTACAACGCAGACGAGCTCTTGCCGTCGACCGTGGATCTGACCATCTCGCGGGCCGAGTATAACCTCTGCTCAACGTTTGCGGGCGAGGGGAACGAGGTCGTCTGCGCCGGCGTCGGAAGCGGGTTCCTCAACCCGTTTCCCAACTCTGGCGAGGAGCTGATCGAGACGGACGACGACGTCCTCATCGGCGTCTCGCGCCCGCTCAACTTCCAGCTTCCGATCGAGCGGGCCGCGCCGTGCGCCTACTTTGCCGGCGGCAGCGGGATCGCTCCGTTTCGGAGTTTCTGGCAGGCCCGCTTCGCTTCGCGCAGCAGCTCGTCGGGCCGTGATGTGCTGTTCCTCGGGGTGCAGAGCCGGGAGAAGTTCTGCTACGAGGAGGAGCTGAGGGGGTATGTCGAGGCGGGCCTGATGGAGGTGCATCTTGCGTTTTCGAGAGACGAACGCGGGCTGGTGTACGATCGGCGGATGAGGGACCTGGTGGAAAAGGAGATGCCGCCCAGGTACATCGACGCGCTCATCGTGGAGCAGGCCGGAGTGGTGGCGGAGCTGGTCATGAGCAAGAAGCAGGGCGGCCTGGGAGGGTATCTCTACGTGTGCGGCTCGGTGGCCGTGTTCGACTCGGTCATGAACGGCATCCGGAAGGCCATCTACAACCACTGCAGCTCGAGCATGGAGGTGGCGGAGCAGATCCTCAACAAGGCGTTCGCGGAGCGGCGGTTTATGCTGGACGTCTTCATGACGCCCAAGCCGCTGCCGTGCAACGTGCCGACGATCCCGCTGTCGCAGCTCGCGCGCAACACGGGCCACCGCCCGGGAGGGCGCATGTGGATTGCGGTTCATGGCAATGTTTACGACATGACCGACTTCGTGCCCATGCACCCGGGCGGCACCATCATCATCCAGAGCAACGCCGGCGTCGACTGCTCCAAGACCTTTGACAACCTCGCCCACACGAACAACCCGGAGGTTGCCAGTCTCCTGACCAAGTACTACGTCGGCCCGCTGACCCCCAAGCCTGACTTCCACGGCTCGTCGGAGCTGTCCTCCATGTACGACCTGTGGGCAGCGTACCTCCGCACCACCGTCGAAACCCTCGTCTCCCACCGCTTCGAGGCGTTTGAGCTGCTCGGAACGTCCACGTCGCTCGAGGCCAACGGCGTGGACGTGTGGTCTCGCAGCGAGGGAACGCCGAGCCTCAACATCGGCGGCGTCCGCATCTTCTACGACTACCAGTCCCGTCTGCTGCAAACCGGCTTCACCGCCCTCTTCGGCCCGAAGCTGCAGGAGCTGGTCCTGAAGCTGTCCTTCTGTCTCGCCGACGCCACGGCAGGTGTGGACGCCAGGCTTCCCGACGTGCTCGGCATCGTGTCGCGCGCGCAGATGTGCCCCGACGCCGTTGCCGCCCAGCACGAGATCAGCCTCGTTGGCGAGTTTGTGTGCGACCGGAGCAGCCACGTCCGTTTCGCCGAGCGCGGGATCCTGAACTACGCCGCGCGTAGTGTCGAATTGGATATCGAGATGCTGGAGGATATGCGCGAGGAGGCGTGCCACGGCATGGACGCCTTCGACGCCATCGCCGCGGACATGGCTGCTAGCGGACCTGGGCAGAAGAACCACGCCGCTGTGCTCGCCACGTTCCTCTTGCAGATCCTCGAGCGCATGGCGAAGCGCCTGGAGATCTTCTACGCCAAGCTCGCACGCCTCAAGGTCTACCAGCCCGAGCTCGAGGTCAACCCCGCCCGCGCCCGCTGGAACCTGGTGCGGACCAAGGTTCGCGACGGGTCGTTCTTCCTGCTGACGCAAGAAGCCGTCCTCGGCGCCGAAACCAGACGGCGTGGCAGAGGTGATGATGTCGTAGACTTCGATGCTGTTCTCAACCGTGTCCAGGCCAGCTTGCGCCACAACACCAACGGCGCCAGCGTCCCCAGGCTCGCATCGCCTGACTCGGCCACAGCCACGCTCAACTCAGTCCACCTCACCCGCGGCGCACCGGACAGCGAACAGCTCTCCACCAACGCCCTCGCCGCGCACGGCAACAACGCAGCGCTGCGGGCCATGTCCAACTTCCTCGACGCCAACCGCCGCGCGATCCGACGGCTGAGCAAGGTCCCGCCCCTAACGTTCGAGCAGCTCGCGGCGCAGTTTGAATCGTCCACGGCAGCGCAGCGACCGCCGACGCCGCCGTCTTCGACAAGCGAGGCCGACAGCCTCAGCAGCGCGGGCGGCGCCCGCGCGGCGACTTCGCTGGAAAAGATGCTAGCCGCCGCTGCCATGCAGGCCCCGGGCGCTCGGCCGCTCAACATGCGCCGGAACACCGTGGCGGCCGGCGCCAGAGGCCGGAGCCGTAGCCCGTCCGTCTTCTCCAGCCACGCGCCGGGGATGAAGGCAAGCCACGCGCACAGCCTGAGCACGAGCATGGGCCTGGGGGTTCGGTCGCCGCCCACCCCTCCGCTCGACGCGACCGCCGCGGTTGCCGCGCTCATGTCCAAACTGAACGTTCGTCCGAACACGACCGGGGCACCAACCCCACAATCTTCATCGGCGGCGACGGTGGCGTCAAGGGGAAGGACGGTCGGCCCGTCGCCTGCTGTCTCGCGGAGTGCTAGTGTGAGATCTCTGCCAGGGGCGGGAGTGTATCGGGGATATGGGCAGCAGCCTCAGCAGCAGATGATGGGCATGGGCCTTGGTGGTGGGATGGGAGGTGCAGGAGGCCATGCGGCGAAATTGTCAACAGCCTCGACGGGGTCGACAACAAGTCTAAGAGCCTTCAAGCTGGGGGCTGGGGAGAGGGGTATGAGAACGGCACCGAATTTTTAGGGGAACTGGTTGGACGTGTTGGATCCTTGGCGTTGTGTGTATTGCGTATTCAAGAGTTGGTTGGGGACTTATATCTTGCGTTGTCTTCTATTGTTCCGACCAATACGAAAGAGCCGGTCTCGGCAATCATTGTGTTCGCTGAACAGGACGATAGCCCAGCCATAAAAGGCGGACAACATTGTGCCATCACATCATCTGAAGGCCAATTATAGTGCACAGAAGTGCTCTAGTGTGAAGGAGGTGTATCGTAATCGTACCGCTGGAGAGCCAACTAACCGAGCTAAGCTTCGGATATATGTAGACTCGGAAAGGGGCGGATCGTCGGTGCTTGAGATGTTATCACTACCGGCGATAGAATGGGTGGAAATGGTCTCTAGGACGAGAAACAACAAAAGAAGGATGCAGCAACTAATTATGGCGCCGAAGGTGATACGAAGAGGTCGTGGCAGACAATACAGCACCTGCTATAGCGAGAAAAGAAGAAATGGACAAAAAGTAAAAAGCAAAAGAAAAAGAATATAGGACTTGGCGGGAAGCGTCAGTCTTATGACAATTTCGAGCCCCTACCCAAAGGAAAAGAAGGCTGCAAGGGATACGATGCCCCAAAAACCGAAACTAGCCAAGTACAAGCCTGCAAAGGTGGCCGGCCCTCTAGCCTACAAGTAAGAGTGCAAATGCACTGCGGCATGATTATCAGTTTTTTTTCTTTGACATTTTCATCGCTATCTTGATCCTTCTCGTTTCATCTTTTATACATTTTACATGAGTCCCTTGGGCCATTGGGGGTGGCATGTTCACAAGGCAAGGTAGTAATTAATTCGATGCGTTCATAAGACGACGTCTATTTGGTCTTTTGATCAACTGAGGCGCCCATGGATCCGGTATGAGGTCAGGGAATGATAGACCGAAGGAACAAGTCATCATTTCAATGGATCTGTGGCAAAAAACAGATGATAGATATTAATACATAAAGTGCCGCGCAGGCGGGACAAGCTGGTTGAAGCATCGCCAGGTGGATGGCACACCACGAGAACGGAAATTACAAGTGACGTGAAATGGAACATCAAGAGATATCGCGTCATCAAGGAAAACCTAGTGTTGTCTGGCTGTCTGTCCATGGACACGCTCCCTCTGTTTTCCCCAACTCTCCACTCTCCCTCTCCGAATGCCTAGTCCTCCTCCGTAGTAAAGAGCGCAATCGTATGCACAAACCCATCCAAATTGTCCTCATAGTTCGCCACATCCACCCCATTCACCGTCACCATCTTCTTCGTCCCGATTGTGTTCAAGTTATACACCCGCACCTGGCTGTTGCCCTCGATGCTGAACGTCCTGTTCTGACACCTCGCGCCTTGGCCAATCTGCGAGCACGACACGTTATAGTTGTCGAAGAAGGAATACAGCCCCACGCCCGGGAGGATGATCCCCGTGCTGTCGACGATGCGCAGGCCCCAGCCCGAGTCGTTGGGGTTTGTGAAGACCGGGTCATGCCACTCCGCCAGCGACGCAAACGGCAGATCCGCGCCGGGGTTGGGCTGGTAGTACGCCGTCTCGGTCTGCACCTGACCGATGAACACATCCTTCGCGTTGACCAGGTTGTACTCATACAGCTGATGGTGCTCCACGCTGCTCGCGACAAGCCAGATCGGGCCCTGGGACTCGTCGATGAGCAACCCGCGGCCGGCGTAGATGGTGATCTGCTGGTTGTTGGCGCCCTCCTCGATGTCATGGTCGGCCACCCACACCCAGCAGTTCTCCATGTACAACGCCTTGGCGGTGGACGTGATGTGCACGCTGAGGAACGCGGCGATGCACTCCTCCTGGATGTTGTCCGGCGTGATGGTGACGCCGGGAGTCTTGGCGCACTCCGGGAGCTGGAGGTTGGAGCCGGCAAACCCGCCCACGCGCACGTGCACGTCCCACAGGCCGGACGGGCTGCCGACGGGGGAGGCGAGGTTGTACTCGATCAACACCGCGCCGGCCTGAGCGCCGCGCGTCGAGACGATCGTGCTGGACCACTCCACCCGGCCCGTCTCGCCGGGCTTGCCGACCTGCACGACAGGCTTGGGCGACGAGGCGGAGGCGAAGTAGGCACCCGACGAAAGAATGACGGGGAGAGCCTCGCCGACGATGCGCGAGCCGGCAGGGATGTAGACCGTCTTGGTGACGACGTACATGCCGGCGTCGAGGAAGACGATCTTGCCGGCGGCCGCGGCGGAGGCGAACAGGGCGTTGAGAGCGTCGGTGTCGTCGGCGACGCCATCGCCGACGGCGCCCGCGTCGCGCGCGCTGACGAATTCGGAGAGGGGGACTTCGTGGTACTGGGGGCGCGAGCGCTCGTAGTAGGCATCGCCTGCGACCAGCGACGCCGGCCGAGAGTACGCCGGCAGGGTGCCCTCGAAGAAGGTCGGGCCGGAAGTGGGAGTGTACTTGTGGCCACGGCCCCACGAGGCGATGAGGGACGATCCGGTCGTGCCGCCGAGGACCGTGCCCGAGGGACCGCGGATAGCGACAGGCACGTTGTCGAGGCGAACGTTCTCAAAGATGAAATTGTTGGCGACGGGGGGAGACACGGCGTTGGCGGCGCCAAAGGTGATGCCGACGGGCGTGTTCCGGATCTCGCTGTCGAGGATGGTGACCGAGCCGACGTTGAGGTTGCCCTGATCGCTGACGGACGTGAAGTCGAAGCCAACCTCGCAGTTGTTGATGCTGACGCCCTTGTACGTCCAGCCCCAATCCCAAAGCTTCTGGATGGCCGTCTTGGCGTTGTGCACGGTGATGTTACGCATGGTGAACTGCTGGTTGCCGATGATCAGGGCTTGGTTACCTCCGTAGAACACAAGGTCGCCCATGTAGCCGCCCGAACCCTCCTCGATGAAGAGGCCCTGGTGAAGGTTTCCTGGCTCCTGGGAAGACAAGAACACGAGGTTTGACAGCGACGTCGCCTGCGAGCTCGGCCAGTGGATACCAGAAACCTCCTTCTCGGGGGGGATGTCGGTGATATCGATGACCAAGTTGGCCACCTGGCGCCAGAAGACGTTGGTTGCTCCCCAAGCAAGCCCGTTGGCACCGTACGGGTTCGTGTCCAGCAGCCAGCGGCCCTGGAAGTCGGCGCTGGCCTTGAGCACGGGCAGGCATCCGGGGTTCCCAATGAGTTGCGTGTAGTAGTAATCGATGATGGGCGCCGACACTTTGTAGGTGCCCGGCGGGAAGTAGACGAGGCCAGGGGTCTTGGTGCTGCCGGTGCAACCCGGGCCGCAGCGGCCGCCGTCGCTGATGGCGAGCTGGATGGCCTCGGTGTCATCGGCTTCTCCGTCGCCGACAGCGCCGTACTCCTTGACGTTCCTGAACACCCGATACCCGTTCCCGCCGAACGGGGCGACGCCCTGGTGGCTGATCTTCTCGAGCCAGAAGTCGGTGCAGGCGGGGGCGGGAGCCGAAGTAGAGTACGAGGACGAAGACAAGGACGTCGTTGAGGACTCAATGATGTCACTGCTTACAGACGACGGCACGAAGCTGCCGGTGGAAGAGTCCGTGGGCTCCAAGCTTCCAAAGCTCGAGCTGCCTGTGGTTGACGACACGAAGCTGCCGGTAGTAGAGTCCGGATCGCTGGACTCTACCACACTCGACGTGCACAGAGGCGGCGGGGGTGGGGACGGGCATGTGGTGATCGTCTTGCTGATGACAATGGTGACGGTCGCCTCAGGCCGGTCGGTCAGGCTGAGAACATGGCTGCTCTGGCTGAGGTCAACTGCAGCAGCGGCGACTCCCGAGGCCAGGGCTGAAAGGATAACGAGCGACTGAACCGAGAGATGAGGCATCTTGACGATGCGTGAGGAACTAAAGGAGTGACAACGATGCGATGTCATCGTCGATCGAGAGGGATGAGGAGATCCGCTAACCTCTCATGCGGGAGGGGAGCAGGGCCACTTAAAGGCGCAGGCCGACCATTGCCCATCTTTCATGCTAGGGAAGCCTATCTACCTTACTCTGTACACTCCTCTACGCAAATTCCTGGAGCCCTACGTACGTTCCTTGCGTGTGTTGCCGGATCCTGGTCCGAGCGTGCCAATAACCACCAAAGTCTATGCAGGTTCGCCTGCATGGCGAGGGTCAAGGTGACAGGTTTGGCGAGGCGGCAGCAGTGCTTTTTGCGTGCATCATTCGCCGGATCCGTAATGGTGGGTGACATGTAGCCAAGCGACACCCAAGCTACTGCGTACCCAGGTCTCAACCCCAGCACAGGCAGATCCTAATTTCCCCTGGACGCAGGAGCGGTGGCTTGCGCTCTGTCAGCCACGGCGTCTCCCGCACAACGGCGCCGTTGGAGGAGAAAAATGGGGACCTACGAGGGGCCATGTTTGCTTGCTTGGGACCGGCGCGGAAGAGCAAACGGGACGAGAAACACAAGGATGAAGCGGTGGAAAGGATGGTGTCGCCAGGTTGCGAAGGGATGAAGCGTGCTGAGAGAGTGGCAGCGAAGTAGGCCAACGCACCTTTGCTGGCTATCATCTTCGGCTACAGCCCGGGAAAAGGACCAAAAGGAAGATGTGATGCCTCGTATTATCGAAGCAAACCTCGTGCAATGGTTGCTTACCCATGGCACCGTGGTCTTGATGGAACATTGGGTGCGGCTGAGCCCATGGCCTTGGCGCATCAAAACGACCTAGGCCTTCGAATCTGGGCCACACGGGCCAGAACCACGGTGGCCCTGCTCTGGGCCCGAAGATGCCAGCTGAGATGGCTGAGGCCAAAGACTTACTTTTCTTGCCTTGGCTTCCGGGTCTTCCAGGGCAGCTGAGACGGCTAAGGGATGTCAACACCGAGAGGTGGAACCAGGGATGAGGCCGGATCGTCAGCGGCGGCGTTCCCATTCGGTCAGCCCCTCTAGCGACCCCGTCCTCTTGGCCACCAACCGGGTGGGAAAGATCGTCTGGCCACCGCGCAGATGGATATGTGCTTGTCGCAGTTTGTTCAACGGCATGCTCCGGTACCACATCACTCTTCAGGTAATGATTTTCTCCTACGGGTCGTTCCGTTGCGTGGATAGAGCTGATAGGGGCAACTGCCGTCCCGGTGGCGACAGCAACGACGTGGACCGAGGGGAATCGGAGCTGGTCAAGGAGCTGGTGCTCATGCCGGTCCAGCGCTTCGGTCATGGAGACGTCCCGTGATGTACGCTGGCGAAAGCTGCATCGGGACCCTTGGCGACACCTCCCGTGAAGCTGGGGATTCTATGTCCGGTATCGTGGACAGGGTTATCATGGCCAATAACGCAAGCTACAGGGAGGGTGCCGATCTCACGGGTGCATTTCCCGCAGACCTGGCCCGAGGACAGCTCCTTGCAAAAGGTCTGCATGATGAATGCGGCGTGCCTTGGCTTTCTCATTAGAATGTCCAGTCTCCACACGGCAGGCTGCGGTACTATGTAGGTGGCTCACGTAGTACACATGTAGGTTGTCCAACTTTGTTAATTGTGGCGTGATCCCGGGCGCGGGGTTGCTTAAGACGCATGCAGTCTTACAATAATTATGCTTTACATTGCTTTACTCACCTTGAGCTCGCGTCAAGCAACGCCGGGTACGTCCGAGGAAATACCCTCCTCTTTTGGGGTTCAGAAAGCCAGCACATGGTGTTCTCTGCCTCCACCGCCCCTGGTCCACATAATGCACCCCTATTGCAGTTCATTCACTAAATATGGATGTCACCGGAAGCTCTTCTCAGGGCCGATCGCCTGGTGTTTGGCTGTTGGAGCCAGATCCGTGAGAACTTTGAACCTGAACGAGCACGGTTATCATGGGGTGCGCCCAAAGATATGAGGACCTGCTAGCCAAATAAAAAAGGCATTGAGAAGAAACTCGGAAACACGACAAGAAGTCACACCGAAAAGTGCTCCTTACTCCAGCCAGATACGTCGTCAGCAAGAACGGTCAGTAAGAGCACTTCCCACAGTAGCCACAAGACTCAGCAGCACAAGCTGTGAAGTCCTCGCTCTCTCCATCATCCCATGCAACCTTGATGCCTCCAGAAGCATCGTCTTTATCATCCTCATGGACACTCCCTTGATTCTGTGTCGATCGAGCTCCTTGGTCCTGATCCCCATCCCCAGCTCTGTCGCCCTTGGCGCCTGACGCCTCCCATTGCTGTCTCACCGCTTCAGACAGCACCTCCCCAGCATCCCCCAGCTGATTTCGCATCTCCAACGTCCCATCACCACCGTGAACAAGCTCTAGCCTCTGCTCCGGGTGCCCTTTGAGCATGTCTCGAATTCGATGGAGCAACGCCGCCAGGGATGCCAGCTCATGCTTGTGCTCCACCTCCCATTTTCGTACATCTTCTCGCACGTTCTTGATCTCGGTATCTTTTTTGTGGAAGAGCCCTCGGTCGTGGAACGCGAGGATGAAGGTGGGGATCTGCGACACCCACAACCGGGGAAGCTCTTCGGCGAAATGGTCGCGCTTGAAGCGGGTGTTGATGCTGCGGGTTTTGACATCGAAGATGGTAGACTGTGGGACGAGGCATCCCGCGGGTTTGATGGTCAGTCCGTGGGACTGGGAGGACCCTTGACCGGCAGTGTGAGAAGGCGTGCTGATGGATGTCGAAGCGAGGGAGGCGATCAGGTCGGCGTCGTTCGTGGCAGTTGTGGGTTCGGTTTGAGAAGCCGGAGAAGGTGCTGAAGCCGATGGCTCAATGTAGCCGTCACATTCAAAGCGCACCATCATGTCCAGGCCTCCGAAGGTGTAGCGAACCAGCCGCTGGTTGGACGCCGAGCCTTTGACGTCGCGCTCCCAAGTAGTATTCGCGTCCAGGAAATTATGGCCGAAGCCCCGAACGTCGGGGATCAGTTCCGTGGGCGAGTTCTCCCTTCTGACAAGGAAGACGGTGCCTTTGACCCAGGAGGCCAGCATGCGGAAGGCCTTGTCCTCGCCGCGCACAAAGCGCAGGAGGTTTCCCAGCGTGCTTCCGCATGCGAAGACGTTGATTTCAGCGGGGATTGTTGGGTCAGCGCGGAGCGAGGCCACCACGGCCGGCTCGATGGGATGCTTGGGATAGCGTGCTGCATTCTTGTCACGGTAGTAAGTGCCGGTGTCCTCCTTCAGAGGGGCAGGATGCTTCTGCGGTGTCCATCGAGGCGGCTTCCCCGGGATCAAGATGGTTGGGCCCAAACTGGGGTTGTCTACCCAGCTGTACGAGGTGACGGTGGTGGCGTTCTCGATCTGCGAGAAGGAGAGGTACCCTTTTGCAGGGACCTCAAGATCTTTGACGCTCAGCGTGCTGACGAGCTCGCCGAGAGGCGGAGGAGACGAAGGAGTGCCTTTGTCCTCTTGTCGATATTTGCGGGTTGCGTATGACCACTTCGAGTTCCATGCAGATGGCCGGCGGAAGCCCTTTGGGTCCCAAGGGGATGGCATGATGAGATATGCCTGAGAAGGATGAACTCGGAGAAGTAATTGACGACGCCCTTGTAAATCAAGAACAGAAATTCGGCAATACGATCGGCTCGAATACCGATAGCAAGGGAAACAGGGATGTTTGAAGGGCACGGAGTTGAGATAGACCGGAGCCAGGACGGCGTTAGCTGAGACAGCTGAGAGGGGGTCTGACGCTTCGGGTGGACGCACATATAAGAGGAAGAGGACTTATTTCTGTTGTCATTGATGCAATCATTCATCTTGTTTGCCGACTCGTCCAACTGCTGTATGCCTCACGTTGGGTGGGCATCGCCAATTGACGCTGCCGATCAGGCTCTCTTGTTGGCGATGGCTGAAGCTATTGCGCCTTGCGGTTTATGTACTGCCACCCAACAACCCGTTTGGTTTAAGCCCTTCTGGCATAAGTATCAGTGGGCAAGGTGCTGCAGCATATGAGCTTGCGTATTGCTTGTGAGCGACGCGCGTAAGTTGGGCCTTCGACCTGTTGGCCCGCGGTGTACATGGCTTGGCAAAATGAGGTCCTGCAGCTTCCCATCCTTTCGCCATTGAGGATCCCTGAAAGAAGCACATTGGGACAGCAGCATACCGTGAGGCCTGCCACTCGTAGGCTGTGATTTGTTGATAAGGTGCTGGCGGTTGCGGTCGAGACTGGTCGGAACCACGAGCGGTCTTGGAGTATATAGTCCAACAGATTGATTGCAAACGGAGCCTAGGACGTTTCAATCACATATATTCCAGCTCTTCTATCTTGCTCACCAGACGTAGCTGGCTGATCTCCGTTATCCTTTTCAGCGGTCGTTGCTCTTCCAGGCTTTTCTCATTTACAGCAAGCCTCGCTCTCAGTTTCCGACACACTCATCACCATGGCGACATCCCAAGATCCGCGGCGTTTGGCGCGTCTCCATGGACTCTTCCGTGATGTCACATCCGGCAAACGCGCGATTCGAAGCGTTCCAGACGCACAGCTGTTTCTAGAGGCCGTGCGCAATCAGAAGTCACCAAGCAAGTGTGCAGAAATGTTGGTGTCGAGCCCGTCGGGGTTGAACGCCGTTCAGGCTGCGGTCCGGGTCGACCTCTCTCAGCAGTTCATCGTGTCCCATACCCTTCCTACCCTTCGCTATTTCTCTGATCCGGAAGTTAAGGTCTTGGTCGATGGGCAGCTTGTACGGGATCTTGTCACGGTCATTGCCCATCCGCCAACACTTTTGGATGTCCTGATCCACCTGTTCGAAACCAATCAGATCCCCGATGATAGCCTCTTCCCCGTCGCCTGGCTGTCTCTGGAGATCGTAAACTTGCCTTCGGGGAGTCCCGTTAACTTCGAACGACTTGTCCACTGTCTGTCAACCAACGAGAGCTTCCTAAAGTGTCAGGACCACGATACGCGCGACCTTGGCTACAAGATTAGGAAGGCTATCAACCTTCGACGCTCTCCCACTTCCACGCAGCATAACAACCATGATAACGACTTTGAGGATTACCGAAAGATCCGCATCTACCCAACCAACGATGAGTTTCTCTGCACGCAGCCACCCTACCTGCTTACGATGCGCGAGGTGTATGAAACCGACCTGGAACAACGAGCTCGAGCTGTTGTCGACATGCAGTTCCGCATGCTTCGTGAGGATATGCTCTCCGAGCTTCGACAAGATATCCAAATTGCCGTGGGAAAGAAGAAGGGCCGAAGGCGCGCCATCGCTCTTGGCAATCTGGTGCCGACAAAGATCGAGAACCGGGACGAAGAGGCCGGCCGCTACAAGAGGTGCACCCTGTTGCTCAAATGCCTCTCTGGCCTGGATTGGCTTCATCAGCACGATACCAAAGCCCGCAAGAAGTTTCTCGAAGCACACCCGAGCATCCTTCGTCATCAGTCCTTTGGGGTAATCTGCCGGAACAACGACATTGTTGCGTTTGCATTCCTTGATCGAGATATCGACAAACTCATCAGGTCACCACCCATCGTATCACTTCAGTTCACTGACCACGAGGGCCTCGAGAGAGCTCTCCTGGCTTTGTCTTCCCCGGAACGAAAAACGGTGCAGTTTCTTGTTGTTGACACACCAGTCTTCGCCTATGAGCCCGTGCTTTCTGCTCTCCAGAACATGACGGATCTGCCCCTTCTTGACCTTCTCGTGAACCCGACTGGGACTACAGGATTAGTGTTTGAGGTTCCACTGGGCCTGCAAAAGATGGTTGCCAATCTCAAAGGCAGTCTCAAACTCTTTGAAAGCGGAGTCCCTGCCGTCAAGATGGTCGAAATGAATGCGCAGCCCATCAAGGTTGATGAGTCCCAGTTTCGGGCTTTGGTTGCGGCTCTCAGCAGCCCCATCAGCCTAATCCAGGGGCCTCCAGGTAATAGCTCTCACTCAGAAGCTTGAAGTGACTCCTTAGGAATAATATAAGTAACTGTGCATAGGAACCGGAAAGTCCTTCATCGGCGCCCAGATTGCGCGGCGCATGTACGATGCCAGACTCACCATTGCCGTCTTCACATACACCAACCACGCGCTCGATCAGTTCGTCAAAGATCTCCACAACGCCGGGATCCCAATGTCAGACATGGTGCGCATCGGAGCTAAGAGCAAGTGCAGCGAGCTGGTAAAGCCCATTCTGTTGTCGAATCAGAAGACTCAATTTCGGCGGTCCCAGCAATCATGGCGCATCATCGAGGATCTGAAGCGCGATGCGGAGCATTGTGGAATGCAACTAGAGGGTGCTCTCCGTGACCTGTGGAAATTGTCTCCGAGATGGGATGATATCCGTGAGTACCTCGAGTTCGAAGAAGGTGGTGAGGTGTTCCTCAATGCCCTTCGCGTTCCTTCAGACCAACCTGGATGGCAGAGGGCCGGCAACAAGAGCAAGCCGGTCGGCCCCGACTGGCTCTTCCGCCGCTGGATCAAGGGCGAAAGCCCCGGGTTTCTTGAGGAGTCAATTCCTCTCGAAGCTAAGACCGTCTGGCAAATGTCGCCGTCAACGCGGACACAGACGTACCAGAAGTGGCAGCGAGCGCTTCTGGAGGAACGCCTCGAGTCCGTGAAAAACCTTGCCAAAGAGGCCAACGAGATCCATGCGAGACTGGAAACGCATTTTAGCGAGAAAGATGCAGACGTGCTCCGCCATCGAAGGATCATCTGCTGCACAACGACTGGTGCGGCCAAATATTCGCATTTGATCCGGGCGGCTTCCCCTGACGTCGTCATGATGGAGGAGGCGGGCGAGATTCTCGAGAGCCACACCCTGACGGCGCTCACGCGCACGGTCAAGCAGCTCGTCCTCATCGGAGATCACAAGCAGCTGCGGCCGAAAATCAACAACTACGCCTTGTCCGTCGAGAAGGGTGACGGGTTCGACCTGAACTGCTCCCTCTTCGAGCGCCTGATCAGACAAGGAATGCCTTACGTCACATTAACCAAGCAGCACCGCATGGCCGCCGAAATCTCCGTCTTCCCACGCGCGCTCACCTATCCCGAGCTGCGTGATGGGCCAAACACCTGCGACCGGCCTGCGATCCGCGGCCTCCGAGATCGCGTCATCTTTGTCAACCACAACAAGCTCGAGGACACAGACCGGGAGCTTCAGGATCGCCGCGACCCGAGCGTGACGGCGAGCAGGAAGAACCACTTCGAAGCCGAGATGGTGCTGGCTTGCGTCAAGTACCTGGGGCAGCAGGGGTATTCCTCCGACCAACTCGTCGTGCTGACGCCATACCTGGGTCAGCTTCGCGTCCTGCGTGACTTGTTCCAGGCCAACGAGCACGACCCGACCCTCAGTGAAATGGATAAGAAGGAGCTGATCCAGGCGGGCCTCATGAGTGAAGCCGCGGCATCGGTGAACAAGAAGCCCCTGCGCATTTCCACCATCGGTCTGTCCTTCAACGTTGGATGCCCGTGGCCCGCGCACAAGCCGCTTGCTAACATCGTCGCAGACAACTACCAAGGTGAGGAGAGCGACATCGTCATCGCTTCACTCACTCGCAGTAACGGCTCGGGTGACATTGGGTTCATGGCCGCGGCAGAGCGCGTCAACGTGCTCATCACTCGGGCTCGCAACGGGATGATCCTCATTGGCAACATGGCCACATTCTTGAACAGCAAGAAGGGACACACGACATGGCGCCCGTTTCTTGACTTGCTCAAGGAGAAAGGCCACCTATACGATGGCCTGCCCGTGCACTGTGAGAGGCATCGCGACAGGACCGCCTTGCTGAAAGAGCCCGGCGACTTTGTACGATTTGCACCCGACGGCGGATGTAGCGAGTCGTGGTATGTGCATTCCTGAAGTTGCGGGGTCTGAATCAAGGGTACCAATGCTGACCTGCATAGCAACGCCCCCTTGAAATGCGGCATCCACAAGTGCCTTCTTCGCTGTCACCGGGTCACGGACCACAGCATGACCGACTGTCGCGAATTCGTCTTGATGACCTGCGACCGACAGCACAAGACCCGCGTCCGCTGTGGCAAGCAGAATGACGGCTGTGAAAAGTGCATTGCCGAGGACAAGGAAACAGAGCGACGGTTGAGACGAGACCTCAGGCTTGAGATGGAACGCCGCCAGCGCGAGGAGGAGTATGTCCGCCAGCTTCGACAGATCCAGGATGAGATCGAGCACCAGCGGCGGAAGAACATGTACGAGGCCGAGCAAGAGGAGCGGGAGAAGACCCTCGAGCAGCATCGGCGCGATCTTGAAGCTCTGAAGGACGCCGAGAAGAGGCTCAAGCAACAGAACGAGCTCAGAGCGCACGCCGCCAGCCTTGCCGCAGCCGGATCGGACAATGCGGCAAAGACTTCAGCCGCGGCGGCGGTAGCGAGTCCCGAGGACCAGGCGGAAGAGTGCCCGAGCCATGCCGGCGCCGAGTGGGAGCGCTTGAAGCAGTTGGAGGGAGCGAGGAGCCAGGCGCTGGACAAGCTGATGGAGATGATCGGTCTCGAAGATGTGAAGCAGGAGTTTTTGGGCATCAAATCCAATGTCGATACTTCGCTGCGGCAAGGCATCAACATGTCTGAGGAGAGATACAGCTGCACAATGTTGGGCAATCCAGGAACAGGTAGGGTCATTTCGGTTTGCCCGATTGTCTCCCTTTGCCAGGTGTTGGCGCTAACATCGACGATAGGCAAGACAACGGTCGCCCGTCTCTACGCACAGTTTCTTACGGAGCTGTGCGTTATCCCTGGATTAGGCTTCAAGGAGGCCACCGGAGCGGCTCTCGCCAGTGCTGGTGTCTCCGGCACCCAGAACATGGTCCAAGAGATTCTTGACGAAGGGGGCGGTGTGCTGTTCATCGACGAGGCGTATCAGCTGACATCCGGAAACAACCCCGGCGGGGGTGCCGTGCTGGACTATTTGCTGGCCGAAGTCGAGAACCTCCGTGGCAAGGTTGTCTTTGTGCTGGCCGGCTACAACAAGCAGATGGAGTCCTTCTTCGCGCACAACCCTGGCCTCCCGAGTCGCTTCCCTATTGAGATGAACTTCGCGGATTACACGGACGGCGAATTGCTTAGCATCTTGGGGCTCAAGATCAACAAGAAGTACCACGGCCGTATGGAGTGCGAGGATGGGCTCGGTGGATTGTACTGCCGCATCGTGGCGCGACGAATCGGCCAGGGTCGCGGCAAAGAAGGTTTCGGCAACGCCCGCAGCGTCGAGAATGTCCTCAACAGAATATCCCGGAGGCAGGCAAACCGTCTGCGGCGAGAGCGGAAGACCGGCCAGACGCCCAATGACCTCCTTTTCACCAAGGAGGACCTCATCGGCCCCGAACCCAGCGCGGCCCTCGCCAAATGCGAAGCCTGGAAGGAGCTGCAAGAGCTCATTGGCCTGGGAGCGGTGAAAGAATCGGTTCAATCCCTGGTCAGCAGCATCGAACAGAACTATGAGCGCGAGCTCGCGGAGCAGCCCTTGATTCAATACTCTCTGAACAAGGTGTTCCTCGGCAATCCCGGCACCGGAAAGACCACCGTAGCCAAGTTGTACGGACAGATCCTTGTGGCCTTGGGCTTGTTATCCAAGGGCGAAGGTGAGCTCTCCCTTCTTAAGAAGCCGCTTGCACCAGCGGACCACTAACACCAGGCTGCAACAGTCGTGGTCAAGACCCCAGCGGACTTTGTCGGCAGTCATTTGGGACAGTCAGAACAAAACACCAAGGGTATCCTCGCATCTACCGTCGGGAAAGTCCTGGTCATAGACGAGGCCTACGGTCTTTACGGGGGTGGCGACTCGCAGGGAACCGCATCGGACCCCTACAAGACGGCGGTTATCGACACGATTGTCGCCGAGGTTCAGAGCGTACCTGGGGACGATCGCTGCGTGCTCCTTCTCGGCTACAAGGAACAAATGGAGGAGATGTTCCAGAACGTCAACCCGGGTCTCAGCCGTAGATTTCCCCTTGCGTCGGCCTTCACCTTTGAGGACTTCACCGACGACCAGCTGCGCAAGATTCTGGGTTTCAAGATCCAAAAGCAAGGCTATCAAGCAACGGATCAGGCCTCCAATGTGGCCATGGAGATGCTGAAGCGGGCACGAAATAGGCCCAACTTTGGCAACGCTGGCGAGATCGACATCCTTCTGGACGCTGCGAAAAGCCGGCATCAGACTCGCTTCGCCAAGGGCAAAGCCCAATCCGCCGCGCTGCTCGAAGCCCGGGACTTTGACGAGGACTTTGATCGAGCCGAACGCACCGAAACAAACGTCCGAAAGCTTTTCGAGGGCACCGTTGGCAGCGAGCAGGTGGTGTCGTTGCTTGAGGGATACCAGCAGACCGTCCGGACCATGAGAGCCCTGGGACTCGACCCCAAGGAGAACATCCCCTTCAACTTCCTCTTCCGAGGCCCGCCCGGCACCGGCAAGACGACGACGGCCAAGAAAATGGGCAAGGTCTTTTACGACATGGGCTTCCTGGCATCTGCCGAGGTGGTCGAGTGCTCGGCCACCGACCTCATCGGGCAGTATGTCGGCCAGACCGGGCCCAAGGTGCAGCAGCTCCTGGACAAAGCGCTTGGTAAGGTTCTGTTTGTCGACGAGGCATACAGGCTGGCCGAGGGCCATTTTGCGAAGGAAGCCATGGACGAGATTGTCGACTGCGTGACCAAGGACCGTTACTTCAAGAAGCTGGTCATCATCTTCGCCGGTTACGAGAACGATATCAACCGTCTGATGTCTCAAAATCCAGGCTTGACCTCGCGGTTCCCCGAGGTGATCGACTTCCACCCCTTGGCGCCCGAGGGGTGTATGTCGCTCTTGCTGAAGCTGCTCCAAAAGCAACAAGGCCTGCTGTCCAGCAAGTCCGGAACGTCGCTTGATCTGGCATGTCTGGAATGCCCGTCTGAGACGTTCAAGCGGGGCATGATCGAAAGGTTCACCACACTTGCAGCACAGGACAGCTGGGCCAGCGCACGGGATGTCCAGACCATCGCTAAAGGGGTGTTCAAACGGGTCCTGAATGATCGAGACGGTGTGGCCAATCGCAGACTTGTCCTGGCCGAGGACGCCATCACAGGGGAACTCGACGAGATGTTCTCAGAGCGAGCCTCACGCGCTGCCTCGGCGGGCCAAGCTACGCTTCCGGCCCTTACCAAGCTGTTTCAGCAGCAGCTCGCACTCCGCGAACAACCCCCAAAGTTTGAACCACCTCCTGCCGTTTCCCTAAACGTGGAAGCACGGACAACGCCTCCACCAGCCAAGGAATCGACGCATGAAGCGCCTTTGCCAGCCCACGCTACCACGCGCACCAAGCTTGCTCCCGGAGCCGAACAGGCTGGCGACCACACAGCAACCCGTGACGCCGGTGTAAGCGACGAAGTATGGGAGCAGCTTCAGCGCGATAAAAAGGCCGCTCTTGAGCGCGAGGCTGAGGTCAGGAAACTGAGGGAAGCGGCACGGAAGGCCAGCGATGCGGCGCGCGAAAAGATTTTGCAAAGATTGATCGAGGAGGAAGAGAGACGACTTCAGGAGGCAAAGGCGCGTGAGAAACTTGAACAGATGGGCAGGTGTCCGGCGGGCTTTGAGTGGATTCGTCAGGAGGGGGGTTGGAGGTGCGCCGGCGGCTCGCATTGGGTTGGGAATGAGGAGTTGAGGGTGTGATGAAGTATCAATAACAGGGACCAGGAGGAAGGGTGTCAGCTGTGATTGACAGTGTGACGCCCTGGAGATAAGCACATACGAGACATTTATCCCCCCTTGAAATCTAGGCAAAGGGACTTTATGCTTTGTTGACATGGGAGGGTGAATGCTCGGGCAACGGCTGCTAGATCTCGTCCGCCCTGCCAGATTTTCCAACTCCGGTAATAAACTAATTAGTTATTATTCACAAAGTGTTTGCTTTCATAGGGATACACAAAGTGCCGTAACATGCCTTGTTGATACGGGATACCGTACCAGGAGCACTTTGAAGGAAATATTCTTCCAGAAAGTGACAAAATATAGTGTTGAATTCGATGATCAAGAGGAGGGAGGGCCCTCTTGCGCAGGGCAGTCGGGAATATATGTATACAGTACGTAGATAGGAAGTGCAGCTAAACCTCCTTATCAGACGGCTTACCAAAGAGAAAAAAGCTACAGGGAAGCTTCTGCAGCCACAGAGGCTCTGCAGCCACAGGGGGCTTCTCAGTCCTCACACCCCCTTTTTCTCGCATCACTTGTCATGGTTGTGGTTCGGTGTACTACACAGTAACTAGGTGTACCACGGATTACGTTTGCGGTGGCTTAGGCTAAAAAAAACAGGTGAAATCCGTACTGCGTACGAAGTATGGACTGGCTACTAATGACGTCCGAACCCCCCCCCACCCCCCAGCTAATAACATGGATAGCTGGCCTTCGATGAGGGTGGAACATACTAATGTTGCTCAGTAGCTTCGACATTGGCCACTTCCAGGAGTTCCTAGCCTTACCAAAAATTTCTAATAGTTCAAACCAACCCAGCCCCGTTGGAGCCCAGAACGCAGGTCTGAGCACAGATTGGTGATTGTGTTTTGTCTTTGAGGTCCACCTTGTCGCCGTCAATCTTTGTGATTGAGACAAGGTAACCTGACTTTTCATCTGTTTACTGCGTACAGTGGAGGCTTACTATAAACAACCGCCAATTCGATTTCCGGGCAAGGTTGCGAATTGACAGACCTTGAGACTTTTCGATGTTGCGATCGGCCCTAATTTCGGGACCAAAAGATCAAAACAACCCCAGGGCATGGTTGAGCGGAGCGTTCAGGGGGTTGCGTTGTCCGTTCTTTCGTCTCAACAAGCCGAGGAGTCGATCGCGACGTTAGCCGCTCTGGAAGCGTGTCGCTCAGATCCAGGTCACGCGTTGGACGATGTTACGGAGTCCGCAACCCTTGAGCCCTGGCGCAGGGACGCGCTAGGGTGTGATCAGCACTTGACAATGCTCCGAGCGAGGCGGTGCCGCATGAGCATCCCCGGGCTTGGCCAGCGGAAACGCGCTGATGATCGGCTCATGATCAGATGGATCAGACTTGTCGTTCTCTTTTTGGAAGGGCAAAAACCAGAAACAGCAAGTCAATTCTTTTGGTATGCCACGAAGACAATCGCCTGCATGCCGCTTCCAGTTGCAATGTCGTCCCTCGGGTCTTGGGATCGTAGCTGAGAATAGGCTGAATGAAACTCAACTTTGCTGGATATAACCAAGAGGCTCCACGTCTCCTTGACGAAATGAATTCGACAAAATGAACCGAGAGCATGACCCTGAAACCTAGAATGACTTCATCTGGCGCCGGGAAACGGGCGGCGGCAACGTACAGCCCTCTACTAGTAGATCTGAGAAAACCGCCGCACCCGCATCGCCCCAGCCGCAGGAGAGAGACGCCGGGCAAGAAACCCGGCGATGCGAAACAGGAGAAAGGTTCGTATCCCTGTCCAAGGCGCTTGAGACAACGAACAGCAGCGAAACGCACCGTCTGGGTTGTTTTCGCGAAGGTTCGCGTGTCTCAGATCTTGAGACGGTCCCTGAGGCGCGCTAGGATGCCTTCCCCTGGCTAACGTCGCGTTAAACCCCTTTCGGCAAGGCAGGGTGACATCGCATGTCTGGAGACTTGGGACGAGAGCCGCAACGCCCACGACATGTCTCCGTCGGCCATGTGTATAAGAGGTCGCTGATCGTCCACGTCAAAACAAAGATTCTCTCCAGCATCAGCTCAAGCCAGTCTTCGAGTCCCAGCATCCGACTTCTCTTCACTTCTTGGCCCCGGTGGTCTTTTTTTGCTCTCACGTTCATTCAACCTTCGTTTTCATTTCCTCAACTTTCCACAACAACCACAACACTACCCCCCAACCGTCAAAATGAAGTTCTCCCTGACCGCCATCGTCCTCGGCCTGGCCACCCTTGCCGCCGCCGCTCCCGGCCAGGACCCCGTTCTCATCGCTCGCCAGAACGGCAACCGCCCGGTTCCTCGCGGTACCTGCTGCGTCGCCAACACCAGCCTCAAGCAGGATCTTTGCACCGCTGCCAACGGAGAGCAGGGTCGTTGCGTGCCTGGCGGCAACAACTGTACGTCCTCCCCGTCTCTTCAGACAACCCTGACCCCGTGTCTTCCCTGCTCGGGACCCACTCCCCCCACATGGATCAGACCCACTTTCCATTCCTGGACTCACCGGACTAACAACATCACCAGGCGGTTCTCGTCTGAGCTGCGTCCCCAACAGCCAGCTCGTCTGCAACAATACTCGCGAGCGGAGCCGCAACCTCTGCCGTGCCAGGGCCTTCAATGGCCTTCTTCACGATGGCGCGCGGCTTATTCAGAACCTCGGCCAGGCTCAGGTCAACTAAGGAGCTGGACGAGTTGTTGGTCGGGAGAATCACGGAGGAGTAGGTTTGTGGGTGTTCTCGGCGTCTTTGGAGGTTGGGATTTGATATCTCGGGTGCTGGGACTTTCGGTATATAGACTTGGGACTGGGCATCCAGTCTTGTACATATTCCACTGGGTGACTACCCCAATGTCAACGGGCTGGATACCATTTTCACTTCTGCGGCGTCTTGATGAAATGTGTGAGCTGGACAATTCAATGACACGATAAAGTCCGTGGTTCGAGGTCGTGTCGACACCGATAAGGACATCCGACCAGAGGGTAATCATCGCCTACTCTGCCGTTGCCATGATAAGACAACCCCCGACCAATCATGACTCGGCCATGCGCTTCGATAGGGTGCAGCTGGAAGACCCGTCAAAGAGGCTTCCATCTCCTATCTACAACGGTCTGTTGACAGCCTGAGCTCGCAGACCGCTGAACTCGAGAATGCTCAATGGGATCGTGGATGCCGTGGTCAAGCCACACGATGCGCCTCAAATGTCCCAACCACGTGGTGGGCATCTCTTGCGGGCATCGATAACGCCACATAGTGCCGGCTTCGCAGGTCGTGCCGCTTTGGACGCAGGACCTGCTGCTTGCGCCTGCTCTCCCGAATCGTGACCGAGATCAACGTTCTGTTTATCCCGAACGGCAGATGTGGTACACCCCGCAACAAGAACGATGAAGGCGTGTCATGACATACATTGACATTTGGACGTGTTAACAGTAACTTATATGTAGTGTTCAAAAACCGGTTCCGGACGAACACGGATATATTGCATGTCTCGCTTAGGTTTGAACGCCACCGCAGGCTTGATGGGTTAATGCCATGACACAGGATAGGACGGAAAGGATTTCACCTCGTCGACAACCAAATGCATCAGACAGGAAATGCATTGATTTCAGGCACATTATTCGTTGGCGTCACGGGATCGAAGGAAGGGGATGGTGATTGCAGAGGGCTGGGTTTCGATGATTTCCAAAGATGCTTATCGCCTTATGGCAATGAAGACAATTGCAACATTTCACATCAGGTCTTCTGTGAAAGTTTCACGTGACGACTGTTTTCTCTTAGTGTAGGTTTGATATAATTAGCCCTTTGCACTCTTAAATGTCCAGTTTGGACATGACAGTGCGGAGCGGCCCCTGGTGAAGTGCTCGGAAGCGTCTGCTGTTAGAAAAAAGGGGTCGGACACTTGGTTGCCAAGGAAACGGCGCTGAAACCCACAGGCATCCATCCACGAGGCGGCGGGAGACGTCTCATCTAGGCTTCGTCATGGTACCCCAATAGGGGTTTGCTCCTTCGGCTCTTGGGAATCGACCTTGGGGGATCAACGATTGCGGAGCAGCCCTGATTGCTGTGCCGGTCAAAAAGGATGATGATGATGCATGTGCGGTCTTGAGTCAGCAACCGTCCCCAACGTGCCTGTCTGACCGGACTTTATATTCCAGGCCTCCAACATCCGTGCCACCGAGCCTGAAACATCAAGGGTGATTGATCTGAAAGTCGATAACTCAGCTCAAGACGATTCAGGTCGCATTGCATGAATTCGACATCCGCTTGGCGGCAGCACCCGGCTCTGCCGCGATTATCGATGGCTCAGAATATTACATGCTCCACACCCGGAGTGTTGTCAAACCCTAACATCCCAGAGTGAGTCTCGTAGAACCCGTAAGATGGTAGAGCACTCAGGGGAAAAGAAACTGCCAACTCATATCCGTTGATGTCCTCGGGAACATTTTGCGGAAGGGTGCACCGCGTGGCTTCTCCGGCCGACTGGGTGCACGGCTCCTTGCAGACGGAATTGGTGCAACGGGCGTCAGGGGCGCGTTGTAATCAGGGAGTCGCCCTTCCACCCGAACATGCAGTCGCTCGGGGTGTAGCGGGCCCCGGAAGAGTGCTTAGAATCAGTAATTGTTCCAGAAGGCTGCTCCCAGCTGGCTGAGATATGCCCGAGATGGGCAGCACAGCGGTAAGGAGGGATGGACATACGGGTCGACTGTGCTCCAGACGAAGGGTTGAGAGCCATCCTTGAGCCAGGGCTCTGGGTCGTTAAACTCTGCGGTCTGAGCCTCATGAATTGCCGCCTGCTCCCCTTTGTGCATCAAGCTGAGGACACCTACATCCCATATCACTTCGTACATGAGCTGCAGCAGCCGGACCGGGCGGCCCGCTGGACATGGCCCTGTCGACTCGAATGTGCCTGACTCTGTCTGAGTAAGCGATATGGCTGCTACGGTCCGGGATGTCGGCGCTGTTGCCATCCCAACACGTAGGGAACGTGATTTGGGGGGGTGGGGGGTTCAGCAAGGGCTCCAAAGCCGAGGGCATTATCCTTTTACCTGTTGTCCTGACGCCGTCTTCGCAGAAGCAGTTGGGAAGTGTGACGGAGTCGGAGCCGATACATGGGGCACCTCCGCTACCGCTGGCGCCAAGGCAACGGTGGCACAGCTGTCTTTGCATTTTGCTACCCTCTCGAAGGCCTGCGTCACTGACGAGCATTCGGAAGCTTCTGTAGAGCACGGTGGTCCCTGTTAAGAACCGACATCGTGGCATCAGCGATGTTGCGATGCTTGTTTTGTCAAAAGGAGGTGTCTCTCCAGTTCCCTACACTAGGGAACATGCAGAAGAATCTCACCATAGCTTGAAAGGTCGTCAGCAAAGGTGCAAGTTATGAAAGTGAACCAGGCGACTAAGTAATGGGCAGTTGGGTCCATGCTGACATTGAAGCTATAATCTGATGGACGTGTGGCGAGACGGGGAGGCCCCGGTTTACAAGAGGATCAACACGAGCGACGACAAGGACGGTGGGAACGGCAGGCAACATTAGCTTTATTGCACCGAATTTCAACAATATACACGCGGGACTCTGAACCAGGGACACAAACCAAAGGAGGTACCTAGGTAGGTAGCTAAACCGGAGTCTTGGTTCCAAAATATCAGCGTTCCATCCCGGCGAGGGTAAAAGCGGCCGGCGGCCGGGCCCAGGCTACCAGCTCTCCTGCGCCTGGGCAACGGATCGCAAGTATTGGGACCGGAAGTTCCATTGCTTTCCTATCAAGAATAACAAGGGGCACAATCGGCCGTCGGTTACACGCAATATCGAGTCAATGCGAGGGAACCCCTCAACATGGTCTCGACAAGACGGCACATGCTGCACGCGCGGCCAATGGGGCAGAAATGAAGAGAACCGTCAGCGCCTGTGATATTGAGATGGTTCTTAGTAAGGTCCTCCTTCATGCCCGCATCATGCCGCTCCGGCGCGTGAATGGATTTAAAGCGGTCGCCGGGGTCTTCCTAGCGCCCCTGCTTACTCCATTATGCGTGAATCCCTCCCGCCACCATGCGTGTCCAGCGACGACTTCTTGCTCTTGCTACCATCCCAGAATGGCTGCTGGCCCCGGGAACGTGGGCTGCTCGACCGTGCACAAGCGGACCCGGAAGCTTTGAGCATGTGCTGAGGGACGTGAGGTACGACGGCCCGGATCCAAGCAAGGGCAACGGGCTGGCAACCATGGCCGCCGGCCTGCAGACATCGACGGGAACAACCATCTTCAAGTGCGTCGCGCAGTGGCCCGAAGGATGGGCAGGCTGGTTTGAGGGTGGCAGCAGGCCCGTCTGGGCCGACTGCGTTTCCACCGGAGCGCCCGGCGCCCCCGATGACGTCGTCTCGTTTGCCGTTGACTGGAAGACCAAAACGATCTACCTGGCTCAGACGTTTGCCTGTTCGGACAAGCCAGGGTCAGCCAAACGCCCGTACCCCATGGCCCAAACTCCAGAGTGAGAGGCTGACGAGGCTTCGTTCGCAGATCCGTTGGACTCGCCACCGGCTCCACTACCATCGATGTCGCCTGCGCCACTTCCGAAGGAAGCGAGCACTGCGTCCCCAGAGCCCCCGAAGGTGGCGTGCGGCCGACATTAAGCATCCAGACGAAGCTTCGCCAGGTTCCTTCAGGCCCGGCCTCCGCCTGCGACGAAGCCTACGGGCTTTACCACGGGTGGCTTGTCGAGGGATGGCTTCGCGAGATCGAGATGCTTCCTGGGGCCGTGCCGACCGCGCCCAACATCATCTTCGACACGGGCCCGTCGTTTCGGCTCCACAACGTCGCGTCGGGAGACGTGCTTCGCTGCGCCTCGGCTAGCAAGGAGAACAGCACATTCGTGGGCGCGTGCGAGCCTCTGGACGGGGAGGGGGCGACGACCGCGGAGTTCCGGTTCGATACCCAGCTGAATGTACTCGAGATAGCCCAGCGCTGGATGTGCGGTCGCCGAAAGTAAGCATTGACATGTTTGTGAAAGGAGGGTGTCTTCGCAATGCAGAGCTGACATCAGCGACAGGACGCTGGCCATACAAGGGGCTGGATACATGCGGGGCTCGTGTAGCCCCGTCCAGGGGACCAACCGTTTCCGCTGCACGTCGTTGCTGGTGTGGTTTGGTACTGGCATTGTGTGAACGCGTCGAGGGTGTAGTGTTTCATCATCATCCGCAATCAAAAGCCACGAGGGCGACAGTAACCACCAACTTATGATAGAAAGCTTTGTCAACCTTTATTACCTATGTAGCCCACTTGGATATCAAACCTCCATCTCCCTCTACCTCGCCAACCCCGCAGCGGCATCCACCCCCAGCTGATTCAGCGGCGTCGCATTCTCTTCCCTCCCCAAGGCAGCTGCTCCCTTGGTGACGCGATTCCCCGCAACGCCACCCAGGTCCTTGGACAGGACCTCGAACCACAGACCGCCCTCCTTGATGATCTTCCCGCCCATCGCCTCGATCTCCTCGACGGGGAACGGCCGGGTCTCCCCCGTCCGCCGGAACCCGCGCCGTTCATACCAGGCCACCAGCTCGTCCCGGCCGCAGACGACCGTCATCTCGAGGTGCGAGGCGCCCCAGACGTCCCGCGCATGCGACTCGGCCTGCGCAAGCACCTGCCGTCCGATGCCGCGTCCCTGGCTGCGCGGGGAGACGGCGAACATGCCGAAGTAGGCCTTGGGCGGCGAGTCCCGGGCCTTGGACGAGGCGATGCGGGTGAGCTCGCAGCAGGCGATGGGGATCTCCTTTTCCAGATCGTCCTGCGAGGCGGTGGTGGCCAGCAAGACGACGCCGTTCGGGTTGGTGATCTTTTCGACCACGCCGGCCACGTCGATGCGGTTGCCTACGAGAATGTCGGCTTCGGTCGTCCAGCCCTGACGGCTCTCATCACCGCGGTAGGCGGATTGGACGAGGGGTTGGATGATAGGGGCGTCGTCGGGCGTGGCGACGCGGAAGCGCAGCGGCGGGGGAGAGACGGTCATTTTTTTTTTTTTTTTTTGGTTGTGGTTGAATGTGCACAGTAAGGGGTGAGAGATGTGAGGTTTTCTTTTCGGTGTTTTGTTTGTTTGAATTTAGGGGGCGCCGTTGGTGAGGTGACGCTTCTTCTTCGCAGCAGTCCCCGCGATACCGGATCTCGGCCTGGTTAGCACGCACTTTTGGACACTTTATGTTCGTCAAGGTGGGGCTGACTCAGGCGACAGTTCTTCAAGACTTCCCCAACTAGACTCCGTTCTGCTAAGCTCTGGTCGGAAAGTCGGAGAAAAGCGCCGGTCGCGCTCATTGGTGGTCGGCGGGTGCGGAACCCGGTGGATCCCGGCCGTTGTCGGCGCCGCCGACGGAAAGCGCAGCGGAAGCTGAGCGATGCGGGCCATTCCGCTCGGCCCTCGGGAGTCACGGACAAGCCTGTGGCGCCGCCCCGTCAACCGCTCATTTCATGATTGGGGGTTGATGCATCTGCAAAATCCCCTCGGCAACGTGCAAGGATCGCGGTTTGAAACTTGGCAGCTACGAGTAGATCATTTCCAGGCTCAGGCTGCGTTACCCTGATTTTGCAAACGAGCGTTGCCAGCGCTCCGAGATTGAATCCAAGCCGGCTCAACCCCTTTCCCCTGCCCCTGCTCGTTCGCCAGCTCACTGCTCCTCCAGCAAGTCGTACCACTCCGGGATCTCCTTGATGAGACTCCACATGTACTTCTCCAGCTTGTTGGCGCACTTGACGTAGACCGTTGACGGGTCGTTGTACCGGCGGCAGTTGTTGAAGATGAGCTTGAGATCGTTGACAAAGTCGCGCGGCGTGGCGTACTGGTCGTGCTCGAGCTTCTCCTCCATCGTCGAAAGATCCATGGGCGAGGTGATGACCGTGTAATAGTCAGGCACCTCGTCCTTGTTGACCGGCAGCAAGAACGGCCACGCCTGCTTATGACCTTGGATCTGGTACAAGAGCCGGCGCAGCTCGTTGAAGTAGGGTCCGTGCCGCGGCGCCTGACCCAACGTGTCCATGTCTGGCGACCAGCCTGTCGCCCGGATGGCTTCGATAGAATGGGGGTCGATGGGTTTTACGCCGTCTTTCCACGCAGCCGGGGGCGCGTGGACGATGTGGCTCTTGCTGACGCGCCGGATCTTGGCTAGAACCGTCTCCTTTTGTTTGAGGAGCATCAGGCCGGCGTCAAGGTACCGGATGCGCGGCAGCATTGTGCACTGCATCAACGTACCACCCTCGTAGTCCTTGATGTAGCCCATCCACACCGAATCAGGAAGCGTGATCTCTTTGGTGAATCCTTGCTTCTTGAAGTACCTGCATCCAGTTAGCACGCCCCAGCTTTTCTTTTTTTTCTTTTTAAAACCAAAAAAAAAAAAAGGAAGGAGAAAGGAAAGAGGGGACAGATCATCAAAAAGAAGAACAGACGATGATGAGTATATGAAGAAGCGCATCCAGGAGTGTCACAAGACTCACCCGATCGCCCCGTTGTCGGCATAAGTAAGAAAATGCAGCACGGGACTTGATGCCCTCACATAGTCCTTGAGGTGATTCATGATGTGGCCGCCGTAGCCTTTGATTTGCTCGGCAGAATCGACGGCGCAAAAGACAATCTCGGCGAACCCGCGACACCGGAACTCGCGGTAGCAAATGCCTGCAACGACGTGAAGCGGTTGCTTGACGATGGCGATGGAGGTGTGCGAGCGGTCGTAGACCAGACGGGCAATGTAGTCCTTGGGCATCATAGGGAGCTGTTTCTGAAACAGACACTTTAAGCCCGTCAGGAGAATGGTGCTTTCTCTCTCGCCGTCATTGTGCACCACGCGGAGCTCGATCTCGCCATTGCGCTCTTCGATGACAGCAGGCTGGAAGCGTATCAGCTTGCTTGCCCTCCTGGCCGTACTCCTGGTTTCGGGGGGGTTACGCTCTTCGTTTCGTCACACGATACGGAAAGCTTACCTTCTCGGGATAGGGGACTCTTATGAAAGGCACGGATTGGGCATTCGGTTTCTCAGATTCGTCAGGTGAGACCTTGATACGCTTATGATCACGCGGGCTCTCGGGGTCCTCGGAAGCAGAGCGTTTGATTGTCAACAGTCCTGGAGTATCTTCGCGACCCTGCGTGTTGGATGGTTGTTGGTGCCTTTCTTCGGCGGTCATTGCAAGACGCGTGTTGAAACCCGAGTATCACGACGCAGCGACGGAGCGTGTCAACATGAGTGGAGCTGCCTGGCTAGAAGCAGCCCGAACCTCTGCCTGGGAATGGCGTCTTATACGGCACGAACAGGGGTTGCCGTTCGTACCACGTGACCAGCGGACCCACTCTCATCGCTGGCCTACTGGACCTGATCATGTCTGTTCCAGGGTGTCAAGCTCTCCTGATGCTTCTCGCTCCTCTGTCATAGTATCTCCCACGGGGAATCCCCTTGACCAGCCATGGCAGCCACACGAATGGATGGCAATCGTCAGAATGAAGTAATAGTGGCTTGATCGATGGCTAGTCTCTCATAGAGATGGAGGAGTCCGTTCCCCAATCGATCCTACAAACAATCATGCTAGCTCTGTTGTACGCACCAATGCCTTAAAAACAAGCAGGCCATCACCCAGTCAGTGACTGAGATGCACGCAGACATTTGACTCTTCCTCCTCGATTGATCTTTGGGACCGATAGGTTTGGCCATGTCCGACGTGTAGCGGGGATGGAGTCTTACACTTCTGATCGTCTCTTTAGTTCAGTGGCCCTAGATATATTCAATGGATCCTCATGGAATTGGCACTCACAACCATACATCCCATGAACAAGACGAATCAATCCTGTGTTACTGCGTCTTTCGTTCAGGGCGTGCGCCAGACATCTCGTAGGATACCACGATGCCTCTTGCTTTTGTTAAGCGTTCACAGAAAACCATTTGGAAGAGTGCCGACTAATGATACCTATTGAGGTCGTATAGAAAGATTCCAGCCGTTTCGGCAAGAGTTGGGGTTTTAACCCTCTGGATGGTCTTCCATCGCTTTCTCCGGACCTTGAGCTTCACATTTTACTCTTCTCATGTCACCCACATGTCAACGTCTGCGTATTTTGTCTGATGCCTTTTCATTTCCCCTCCTTCGCAACGGTTTCTATCTAGCCATCCCACGAGATGAATTCCCTAATCTTTCGCTAGGAGAGCCCCCGTCGAACATATCCTTTTTATCCGTCAAAGCCAATATAGGTTGACGAAATTACGGCAAGCGAAGTGAGCTGGATCGAGATTATTTTGGCGCAAGCAAGACGCTGCACACTTGCAGCGGGCGATATGATGGACGAGAATCCGATCCACCGACGATCGAGCAACAACGTCAACACCCTTATGACTGGTACGTGGCCGAGGGTTTGCCGTCCACCGCGCGATACCCTGAGAGCTGGGCACTGAACAGCCATTTATAAGCGTAGAGAGGGCGAGCCTCGAAGGGAATATGGGGCCTCACGGAGGTTCACTGCAGGGTTGCCTTAGTGAGGGACACTCAAGACGCGATCGCCAAACGAACCGAAAAACTCATCGCGTGGGGGAAATGCCCTATATGAGGAACTGAACAACGCTCTGAAAGCAAGGTTCTATTGTCGTGTCCACAGACCCTGTCAAGGTCATGAAAGTCGCGGTTCAGGCCGGATCGCGGTGTTGTCCAGCTGTGCTGTGGCGTTGCCGTTCTGATCGCACAGATCGAACTGTTCAGGGCGAGCTGTTGACAGCACATAACGAACTGATGGGTCTAGACACGACGATGGAGCAGCTTCTCCTAAAGCTCAGCGGCATATCAGAAGGAGAAGGCTTGGATTCGGCGAAGACCGGAGATTAGCAAGAGAATAATAGCCAGGAGAGGGAAACAAGGGATGTTGATGAGCCGCCTGGCATCGCAGTTGGCCTTTTGGTTTAGTTCAATAAAACACAACCGGTACCCCGGTGAATAGTAACCCCTGAACTTGCTCTGACGACAGCCTAGACTCAGTTCTTTTCTTGTGCCAACCGAGCTATCTCAAACCCGCTGCTCTAGCCACAACATCTTGATATCTCGAGCAGATTGAGCAAAGACAACAGACGACGAAGAACGCAAGTCGCAGCAGTCTTCAAACAACAACGCATCCCCATCAAAGAACGAGAGGAATATTTTCCATAATATTAACCCTCGTGTTCGACGAGGCTGCAAAACACACCGAGCCCTTCACCCCAATCGCCCATCGTTAGCAAGCCTCGGTCGCTGTAGCTTGCAGCTTTTTACCGAGCATTCCATCTCTCTCGGTCCAGATGCCGCCTTGATACTCGGTCGAGCCCACATCTACCACCTTGCTCTCCGTGACGGGGACTTTGTGGTATTTCTTGCGGCGCGAGTACCATCTGCAACCTTTCGTCAGCACGCGTTCCAACTCACCGACCAAGACGTCACATCAAGACAAGAAAACGAACAATCAGGAGGGAACCCAGAGGAAAAAAAGGGGGGAAACTTACCCCATTCCAACCACGACCCCCAAAACAAACGGGATCCCCAGCCCCAATCCCACCCCCAGCCACACTCTGTTGGACACCCCGCCAGTCTCACCCTCCAAAAATGAAACTCCCTCCCCATCCCCCTCCTCCTCATGCCCCGTCCCGCCTTCTTGGCTCGTCACCTCGGGCGGCGGAGGGACGTAGCTCACCGGCCTCCCGCTCGTCGCCACGATCGTCATGGCGTCCGGCCCGAACCCGCTCGTCGCAGGCTTCGCGGTGGCCACCGCCTCCGGGAAGGCCGATGGGGCCGGGTCGACGCCCTCGCGCCACGAGGCGACGAGGGTCTTGGTCTCGGTGCGGACCGAGGTCCGCTGCAGCGAGACCGGGCAGTTGCCGAGCAGCGCGGGGTCCTGGCAAGAGATGCCCGTCATGGTGGTGACGGTGGTGAGGGTGGTCGTTCGCAGCCCGTTGTCGTCGTCGTTGTCGTCGTCGTCGGCTTGGCGCGGAGCGAGGGTGGCGCGAGGCGCCGGGCCGCGCAAAGCGGGGAGGCCGCGGGGGGGGGGGGGGGGTGGTGGTGGCCGGTGGCGGACGCGGCGGTAGGGGTTGCGGCGCGGGAGGTCATGGCGCAGACGTCGGCGAGGGTGGTGTAGAAGATGGGGATGGAGGTGTCGGGCTGCGGGCCCCAGGCGTGGTTGCGGAACTCGACCGTGGCACCGGCGGCGGCGCCGATGGCGAGGGTGTAGGCCTCGACGATGCGCAGCAGGCATTCCGGACCGGCGGACGCGCTGGGAAAATCGGGCTTGTGAGCGTCGTCGTTGCCGCCGCCGACAACGACGGCGGCAGCGCCGTAGGTGATGTTGGTGACGAGCTCGGCAAGGTGGGTCCAGATGCCGACTTCGATGCCAATGGATATGCTGAGATTGAGGGCGCGCTTTTCGTGGATGCCCTCGGGGATGGGCGTAAGGTCGGCTAGTCCGCGTGGGTTGCGTTCTTTGGAGGCGACGGGGCTGAGATCAAGGTCGCGAGCCTTCAGGCCGGGCAGGCTCCCAGGGTCGATGGAAAAGCCGGCGTGCGTGCCAACGCGGAGCACCCCTTTCAAGACGACGTTGCCGGAGTACACGGTCACGGGCAGGAATTCGTATTTCGCACCATGGCTGGAAACGCCGTCAGCGGATGGGGCATGCCGCTCAGGGCGCGGGAGGAACGTACAAAAATACGTCAGACACGTCGCGGCGGAACATGGGCAGCTTGAACCCCAGGTCTTCATCGACCCGGATATGGAACCCTGAGCGGAGGCTCACGGACCCGTCCACGGAAAGGATCAGGTCCACGGTCACGAACACGCCTAACTCGAGCTGCTCCCCGACCCAGATGCCGACGGGCGTCTGCGACTTGTACAGCGGGATGGTCAGGGTAGCGCTGGCCGAGATGGTCGTGTCGAGGAGAGCGTACACGTCCAGCTGAGAGAGTGTAAACTCCAGCGTCACGTCTGGCAGCTCGTCAATGTCGATGTTGAAGTCGTTATCGATGGTGAAGTTGTCCAAGCTGAAGTCGGAGCTATCCAACGTCCCTGCCGATGCCTCACGCCAGACGTTCTCAGCCCAGGCTTCGAGGCTGTCCCGGGTGGTCTTGGTCAGGTTGCTGAGTTCGTCGCCTAGCTGCTCCGTGACGTTCTGAACGGTGGCCAAGAGGTCAAAGCCCCCGTTGATGGACAGCTTCGCCGTCGCGACGGCGCTGATGTAGCACGACACGCACGTCACCTCGACGGACAGGCCGAGGCTGACGTCGCCGAGCGTTGTGTTGGTATCGTGAGTGATGTCCCTGTGGACGCATCAGCGCGTAGTTGGACCTCGTAGGCTGCTGTGTCGTGGTGGCGAGTAGCATACTGTTTGAAGAGGAGAGCATCCTGCCAGCTCTTGTATACCTCGGTACTGTTCTCAAATACCGTCTTCTGATCCCGGCGTACCACTTGGCCGAGCCGGCGGGTGATCTCTCTGAAGGTAAACTCATCTGATGTGCCTGGCAGGTTGCGAACCTGCATTGCGACATTGGGAGCTGGGACTGGAGAGCTGGCGGCAGCATGGCCCCAGAGGAGCGCCAACACGATTCCACGCTGGGCCATGGTGCAGTGACCACCTGGAGATTCGGTAGGGAGGTGGGGATGGAAGCTGTCCACAGCACGCACGAGGCTCCGAAAGTCTAGGTCGGTTTATGTATGACGCTCGCCCCCCCCCCCCCCCCCTCTCCTCTTACCATCTTGACCTGCGGCTTTCAAACTCCTCACCAGCCCCTTATCTTCCTCAGTAGTCTTGGTTGCCCAGGCAAGGTCATGGATCTGGCCCGCACCAACATATGGAGTGAACGCCGCTGCGGCTGCGTGGGTGGGTGGTGACACAGTTTCAAGCGATCCATATCCTCTGATTGCTCTACTACCTGTCGTGCGGGTACACAAAACAAAAGCAATGGCTTAGTGGTACGTTGGTTATGGCAATTGCGTCGTTGTGACCTCAGTTGGGCCAGGTGTGTACCGTACGCTGACTGGGGTAGCTAACGGGCGTTGTTGACACCCTCCAGGGTTGGTCATATTACACCGCCGCACCGCTTGCAGATGCGGTTGGTAGGTGGGGAGGTAGTTGGTAACCGGCGAGGCTCTGCGCAGAAGCAATTGGGGCCGTCGCTGGTGACATTGACGAGACCGCACCGTTTCAACCCGATACAGCCCCTACAACATGCGGGAATGAGCCAGATGGAGCTGGAGAGGGAGCGGCGAGGACTGCACAGGTGGGCTCATGAATAGCGCAGACACGCGATGGTTAATACCACCAATGTTCAGGTATGTACTCGAGATTTCGAATCGCTTGTGTCTGGAGAAACACGCACGCTCGATGGTTCTCTTGTGCGGCCTCAGCTCAAGGCTCGGACACGGGTCCAACAACGAAATCCGAAACATGGCCTCTGCATGACTGCAGGCGACATCATGCATCACTCACCGTGCAGAGTGACAATCTCAGCCCTGTCGCCACATAGACGCTTGAGGCTGAGCAGACGGCCTGGTCCGAACAGAGATCGCCCCGCACAAAGCTGCATGAGAGCAAGGCCAACACCGCGTCGCTGAGCCGTTGCGTCTCTGCTCCCGACGATGACCGTTGCAAGGTCATGACAATCACGGTAACTGTGAACCATTAGATGATTGGGAGGGGTCATAGATAGAAGGAACAGTACCGCATGAGGTTCCAGGAGAGACACTCCACGATATCGCTGGTGATGCGCAGCTCGCGATGATGATATCCAGAGAGCAATGCCGCAGCCAGGTACTTCTGCGGTGTTCGTCATTACCAGCAGAAAGATGAGGGGATTTTGGTCTCCTTTCTCAAGCACGTCTGCCGTGCCCTCGGTGTCCAGAGGAAAAAGCTATGCCGCTGATATCTCCAGTCGCCCTCTCTGCTCGGCCATATGCTACCCCAAAAGAAAAAAAAAAAAAAAGAAAAAAGCTATCAATTCCATCAGCATTCTCCATCCTTTCCACACCACAACCTTGCAGGTAGCCCCGCCTAGGTTGCTTGGCCAAACCCAATTTCGCGTGCCACCACCTCGCCGCGAAGTACATCTCGCGTCAACGGCCAACTCCGGACATCCCATTCCCTCCACGGACCGAATTTAGTAATATCACAGCACCCCACAAGCGGGTGGTACCAGTCTGGCAGGGGGGGGGAGTGAGCAACGCGCAATTGCTCGTCCGGGTCGACGTCGTGCAGGTCGTTCCGGGCCTGCTTGTACTGCGGTGAAAGCACGGGGCGATCTGGCCAAAGGTAGCACACATCGTGATCAATGGCTGTCTTCTTCGTCGTCGCCGTCGCTCTCGTTGTCGCTGTGCCTCCGCGGAAGGTCCTTGGACGGGTCAGCGTCTTGAGACTGGGGGCTCGTAGCGTTTCATGAAGCCGACGACGGCAACCCGGCGGAACGGGGCGAAACCGGTCATCTTGCTCGAGCGTGGCATTCCATTCCTCCAAGTCGGCGCGCAATGTTGCCTCGTCGCGTAATTATGGTGAGAGTGACGGAATGATCAGCCCCTAAGTGGCAACGCCATGGTCCGCGATGCTAGGGCCATGGTCGCCGCGGAGACGTTCACCCCTATGCATGCTAGGGGGCCCTTCGACCGAGGCGTCCTCCGCATCGCTTGCGCCAGCTTTGCGAGGCATACGGCATGAAACCAGCAGCAAAAGAGATAGAGCACAGTGACGTGACGGAGACGTACAGCTCTCAGCTCCTCCGAGGGGGCGGGGGTCGTTATGGTGCGTTTTGGAGGTCGAGAACCGTGCTAAAGCATGGCAACACGAGTGTACGGAAGCAAGAGCCAGGCCGCCAGCTTTACGTCAGTCTCATGAATAATCCCATGACCGGGAGCCAAGACCTCGTTTGCCGCGGCCAAGGGTTTGGCTGTCTGGCGTTGGGGGATAACATCAGGATATCTTCTACTGCACAGCACAGCAACGGTTCAGGGAGGAAGAGTGAAGAAAGGAGTTGCGGAGCATGGGCAGGAAAGGTACGAAGAAGACAAGCAAAGCATATCTCCCTTGGGAATGTGGGCTTGGCCCGGCTGCTGCCGGCTTTGCGTTTGCTAGGAACCTCCTCCAGGCCGCCAGGCAGAACAACAACCACACATGTATTAGTTTTCCAAACCCGTGATGTACGCTGCAGGAAAATGGCAAAACGCTAGTCTGGGCACCCCCAAAGCCGCTGTGCTGCGTCTCTACATGATAACTTCGTTGGCAACGTCCTGGGAAAAGGCTGGCGGTTAGCACGATGACGTCCATCCAAGATTTGCTCTCGCGGAATGGGACCCACCCTCTTGAGTTCCTTAAACGGCAGGCAAACGCAGTTCTGCACGCGAACCTCATCGCCAACGCCGCACTCCTTGCCGAGGATCGTGATGGCCTGGACCTTGACGCCGTTCTTGACGATGGTGGTGTTGTGGCTGGTGACCGGGGTCGGGGTGCCCTCGACGCGGGCCCAGGCGCCGACGCGGCTGCCCCAGCCGATGATGGAGTAGAGGACGCAGGCGTCGTGCTTGATCTCGGCGTCCTCGAGCACGATGGACTCCTTGACGCGGGCGCCGGCGTCGATGGTGGCGCGGGGGCCAATGGAGACGTTGGGGCCGAGCTTGGCCGTGGGGTGGACCTGGGCGGTGGGGTGGATGTAGACGGGCGGGATGATGTTGGGGGACGGCGGCGCCAGCTCGCCGGAGCCGCTTTGCAGGGCCTTTTGGAGGTAGAGGGCGTTGGCGGGGATGGCGGAGCCGGCCGTCTTGATCTGCCGCCAAAAGTCCTTGGTCTCGTAGACGAAGAACTGCTTGTTGTCGGCCATGTCGCTGAGGATGTCCTGCTCGAGCCGGATGACCTCGCTCTTCTCGGTCTCGTCGTCGTTGATCATGAAGGAGCTCGACAGGTTCTCAAAGGAGCGGTGGGAGGCGAGGCGGGGGCGGTCGGTGCGGCGCTTGATGGCGGAGCGGATCGAGGGGAAGAGGGCGTCGGCCGAGAAGAGGTAGACGCCGCAGTTGATGAGGTTGGAGATGTAGCTCTCGGGCTTCTCGACGTAGTGCAGCACGCGGCGGGTGTGGGCGTCGGACACGATGCAGCCAAAGTTGGTGGCGGCCTCCTCGCTCACGCGGGTGCCCAGGATGACGGCCTCGGCGTCCTTTTCTTGGGCGAGGCTGAGCATCTCGTTGAGCGGGAAGCTGCAGCAGACGTCCGAGTTGAGGACAAAGATGTGCTCGGGGCGGCCCTTGAGGATGGCATCGCGGAAGTGGTACAGGCCGCCGGCGGTGCCGAGGGCCTGGTATTCGCGGAGGTACTTGATGGACAGGTTGGGGAACTCGATCGACGCATCCTTGATGAAATCGCGGAAGACCGACTCCTCGTAGTAGCCGATCAGGTAGACCTCGTGGATGGAAGGCACTTTGTTGATGGCGGTGAGGCAGTGCCAGATGATGGGGTGGCCGGCGACATCAAAGAGGGGCTGGCGGGGAGGGGTCAGCGGCGGGGGCGCCCTGTTCGCGACGGCCTCATGGGCTTTCGGCATCGTACCTTGGGAACGTCCAGGGAGAGGGGACGGAAGCGGGTACCGCGGGAGGAGCCGCCGACCTGGGCACCATCATGTCAACACCGGAGCTCATGGCCGCCGTCCATGCTGGCGAGGACTGACCAGGATCACGGCCTTGGTAGGGCCGCCGCTGGAACCGTTCAGCGGTCCGCGGATGGGGACTTGAAGAGACATGGCGTAGGGAGCAGAGGCGTATATTGTGGGGGTTTGTCGTCCAGGCTGAGGGCGAGGGGGATGGCAACTAGGCGAGCGGGTTGTGCCAGCAACAAAGCGGGAGTTGCGTCGTCGGGTCGAGATGGATGCGTTCCCATGCCGTCGCTTGGATGCCACATGTAGCCTGCCCCAATCGGGCCCCGGCCCCTGAAATTGCACCGTGTGGGGCCATGAGGTCCATCAAGAGCGGGTCCCGTCCCGACCTGCCCGACCCGGACCCGACCTGCACTGCTGGCCAGGTGACCTACTGTTGCAGTAGCAGGTATATATGGTGCACTAGCTGATGGCAGCATCAGCGGATCCGTTTTTGCTGTCACACCTACCTATGTACCTACCGTACCTACCTACTGCGTACCTACAGTAGGTACCTATCCATGGCCCCGCCTGTGCGCGCGCCGTTGACCGTGTTGACCGTGTAAGTAATGTCCCTAGTTCCAGGTGATTACAATCAGGTGCCTCGCCGAAGCTGCACAGCGTCCTTGCTGAAAATGTCAAATCCCCTCTGCTGCACATCCCTGACGCTAAGTTTAGGTACCTAGGTACCATGGTCAGGTAGATGCCCAACGTTATCTGCATTTCACGAAGACGCCACGAACTGGCCGAGTCCAGCAACCGAATGCCAATGTCCCGGCGCTGGTACCTGACATCATGGCCGCGCCTGTGTAGGAGACGGGAAGGGGGGAATGGGTTAGGGTGATGAACCAATATCTATAACTTCCATTGCAGAGGTGCGATCTAACTCTCGTCCTCCTGAGAATCCAAGAATGCAGCAGAGCACTTCTCACGTGACAGCTGCAGCCAACACGATCGAGGCCAAGTGCAACCACCTCTCGAGGACAACCCTTCTCCTTCAACCCGACGAAACGGGGCGAAACAAACGGTGAGGTACCATATAAGCCGCAAGGAAACAGCCCGAACCAAGCCCCAACGAGAGGCACTCCCCAGCCCACCAAAGATGGAAATATAATCCTCACCGCCTCTGCCTCCTTTGTTTCAGTTTCCTTCCCCCCCTTCTCGTAGCTCCACATCGCAGGAGCAGCGAATTCAACCCCGCCTCTATATCCCCCTTCTCCATCCCGTGTTGGTCCTTTAAATGTCTTGTAAGGTTGTCTTTCCGGAACTCAAAGTCGTGGCCGCAAATCCAGCACCAGAATTTTTCGCTGTCGTTGCCGTTGTGTTCTTTTTGGTGGCGCGTGAGCGACTCCTTATGCCCATATCCTTTGGGGCACTTGTCGCACCGGTATATGCCATTCTCGGGGTGGTTCTGGCGATGTCGCGATGAACCAGACACCACAGGGTTCTGAGACCCCCCATGGGAGGTGCCCGATACCGTTGTAGCTGGTCCGGCGGCGTTAGGGGATTGAATGGCCAACGTCCCAGATACAATGCTAACTGGTGTAAGATCATGAGCACTTGACCTTGCCGAACTTCTGGAAAAGGGCTCCCCGGGCCTTGACATGATCAAAGCAGATGCGTTGATAAAAGGTGTCAAAGTATGTATTGTTTTAATTTGACTGACGTCCGAAAATTTATTGCTGTAGTTTATAGAGCTATTCCAAAGGCATTCGGTCTCAGCGGCTTGCGCAGTGCCGTTTGGGCCGAAATCACCCGGAACAGTGTAAGGGTTAAGGGGTATATAGCCCGATGGATCTGAGCCATTCAGACGGCCAGAGCTATATGCCCCAGGCTTATTTTTAGAGATGTCGTAACTGGATGAGGTAGCTGCTTTCGTAGAATAGCCAACGTCGGCGCCTCCTATACTCGCGTCGGGTTGAGGGCGCGGATAGCCTTGCAAGGCATCTATCTGACCCATAGCCCACAGGGTATACTCAGCAGCCTCATGCTTTCTTAAAGAGTCGTGCAAGGGCTCGATAATAGCTCCTTGTGCAGAGGCATGGAAACTGGACTCCTGCCAAGCGGTGATGCAAGGAGGGTAGTCATTGCTCTGATGGCCATCTGAATGGCTCAGGCCTATCGAGTCCACATCCATAAAATTATTAAGTAATGCGCTGTAGGGAATTTCGGCAGTTCCCTGCGTAGAAGGACCATTAAAACCTCCCGGAGCAGCGTCAGGTTGGGGTCGGAAATAGTCTGTGCAACCATCTGACTGAACCAGACCTGCTGGGCTGTAGTTCCCTCTGGTGAAATTTTGATCGGACATTAAAGTTGGATAGTTGGAAACGTCGAGACTGCTGTAGGGGATATCGTTGCGATATCCACCATCCGCGGTGGGTCGAAGACATTCTCCGTATCTGTCTTGACCTCTATCCGCGGTAGGCCGAACAAATTCTCGATTCCTGTTTTCCGGTTAGCTAAAGGTTTCGTTGTAACCTCTATCCGCGATGGATCCAAGATATTCTCCATACCTGTCTTCAGGCAAGCTGAGTATGCCGTCGTGACCTCTATCCGCGGTGGGTCGAAGATATTCTTCATGCTTGTTTCCAAGCATGCTGGAAGCACAGTTGTTATGACCCCCTCCGGTCGTACTGTCCATCGCTCCTGAATAGGTCATGGCGTCTTTCTGGTTGTGTTGAGATGCAAATACGCAGTCCTGGGCAATGGAGAACCCAGAAACACGAATGGATGGTGTTAGTGTCAAGTTGGGCGGCGGACTGGTACGTGTGCCCGAACAAAGTCGAGATGGTGGGTAGAAGATGGCGGAGGGATGTGTTTTGCGGGCTCGGTTTGTGTTGGATATGCGGTGCTAAGTCGCTTCACTCGACCGGGCTCTGGATAGCTGACAAGATTCGTTCTGATCGAGAGCGACGTTGGTGGTATGCGGAATCTGAAATAGGAACTACGGTGGTCAGCACGGCGCGGTACTTGGAGAGAGTACCGTTGCCAGTCGGATGTTAAAGGGGTTGCTCCTTACGAATATCCTGACAAGCGCGGATTGAAGATTGTTGTCAAAGAGTGCAAAGCATAAACAATAGTCAATGATGGCAAGCGTCGATGCTGAGCAAAGCTAAGAGTCTAATGTATAGTGACTGAGCTGGGGTTGAAAAGAGTCCAGAGGAAGGCTCGGCTGGCTCTATGTTATTATTATATGGTCATTGTTGGACGGGCCTGACTTCTTGGCTCGGCGGAAATTGCACTTTTCGTCAGCCCGCAGAGAGGCATGTTTCACCCTCAGCTCATGAGGGCACCCATCAAGAATCTTCAGCCAGTCCCTTGACCGACTTTACCGTATGAATGGGTGACGGACTCGGACCCCTGCGGCCTCGCTGCTTTGCTGCAGGTGCCTAGGTAGCGGAAGAGAAGCCCATCGGACCTTTTGGCCGCGCCTTGGCCTCTCTGCCCGGCCTCTCTGCCCCCCTCCGTACTCAGAGGCTGGCTCTCCTGGGGCAAATCGGGAAGCCTTTTGCTCTTCCTCGCGTTCGAAAATCTAGGAAGCCGACTGGACCTCCCTGGGGCACCTTAGGGGGCAAGGACAAGAGATGACACCCGGGACTCGCCTAGGTCCGTTGCTTTGTAGGCCGTGCTGCCATTCTGCCCACAGAGTTCCATCCTGGCACACATGTGTTGACAATTGTTGAGTGCTTGGGGCTCTTGGACCTTTGTGGAAATGAGACCCGAGGTCGCTCGGTCGGGGCAGAGTCTACGCTTCAATCAGTGCGCTCCTTGATTGACCGTCCGAGGCAGGTGAGGCCTGAGGCTAGGCGCAAAGGGGCCCCGTGGTGTGCCTTGCAGAGGCCGCGTTTCGGTCTCACAGGCAGATTGATTGCACGTTTGGACACTGCCCCTGCAGCCTCCGGGTCGGCAGCCCGGAGGCCGCCGAACGCCGCTTTTTGGTTGCGTTTTGTTGTTTTTCCTTCTTTTTGTCTTTTTTTTCTTTTTTTTTTTTTCCAGAGTGAGGGCAAGACTTCTGTGCTCCTCACCCTCGCCATTTGGTGTTTCGTTGACGGGCCTCTGTGATTTCCGAGGCGTACGTCATGGATGTGGGATACTGTACTAGGAGTATCTTGAGGAAGTAGTATTCTGGAAAGTGTAAAGTATGATATTAAATTCGATAATGATTAAGATGAGGGAGGGCTCTCTTGCGTTCGGCAGTCTGGAATATGGACAGGAAATGCAGTCAAAGCTCCTTATTCCTCATCAGAAGGCTTATCAAAGGGACCAAAGCGATAAGGACGGGAGGCTCCTACAGACACGGAAAGGCTGTGCCAGCATGCAGGAGAGGTCCTGCAGCCACAGGTGGCTCCCCGGTCTTCAGACCGCCTTTCTTTCGAATGAGTCATGGACGGATTTCCAGCGGCAAGGTAGGTAGCTCATGCCCGACGGCATGCGCCCGGCTCCTGTGGGTCAAGTTCTCTGTGCAGAATCGCATCTCGAGGGCGCTGTTGCCGGTGGGATGCAAGGTCCCCATTCACCATCCACGATGCTGGTCCGGTCATCTGTAATTGCCTTGGTAACTACCTGTGGGGGTGACGCGGTCTTGGGGTTGTCAACCGCGTCGCGTCGCGTCGCGTTGGACATGTCGAGTCCACGGTCCAATCATGGTTCCAGGTTCCTTAATTGGACCCACAAGCCGCCAGCCTCCTTGCAAGAAGTCGCAAACTCGGGAGGGTCTCGCGCCCATGATAGAAGGCGTTACGGCTGCCACGCGTTTTACACCGGAGCACTAACAAAAGCCATCTTGGACGGGAGTCGTTCTGGTGCTTGCTCTTGCTTCCTGAAGCAGGCCGCGAACGGTTGCCCCGAAACTGGAGGGTTTGCCTTGCCCTGTCAACACGATCCTCCTTTCTTGAAGCCGTCGGCTCAAAGTCGCACACTTTCCTCTTCTTTTGACGCTTTGGCTACCGTCCCTCGGCAAAGTTCCTTGTCTGAGCGTCCTCCTTTCAACACCTCTTCTCGTTGTGCCCCAAGCCTACCAACCCCCACCCCTCTTGGGAGGAATACCTCGGGTAGGTACGTGGGTAGGTAGTTTTGTCTGGAAGTATTTCTCCATGTAAATTGCTGGCCAGCTACTAAGGTACCTAGGTGAGCATTGCCTCACTCTTCGCCCATTTCCCCCCCCCCCCCCCCCCCAATCACTCTTCCTTTGTCCCTCAACGGCCACGTCATCGCTGGGTTCACTGACCGGCCATTAGCCCCGGCAAATCACCCAACATACCATGGTCCCCATCAAGCAAGAGCCGGGCTTGGAACAGAGGCCAGGTCGAGGCCTCGGGATGCCCGAGTCGGTTGCCGATGGCCTTTATGAGACCGCTAGCGAACGGGTTCACAGGCTTCGCCACGTCCGCTCAGATGCTCGTGAGCCACCCCGCGTATCTTCTGGGAGGAACGACACGAAGCTGACCTCTCCCCCGTAGCCAGCATTTCCACCCGGATGCGGGCCCCGTCCGTCTCGAGCCGGCTGCCCGGCGAGGCCGAGAATGATGGCGACAACGACTGCTTAATGATGGAAATTAGGACCAACCACAAGGTGGAGTCTGAGCCCAGCATTCTGGGGACCCAGAGCCTCCAGGGCTCATTCGTCGGCGCGAATCGCGCTCTCCGCGACATCGGCCAGAAGCTCAAATACATCAACGATGCCCTGGGCGAGCTCCAGGCCCGTGGCATCCAGCATGTCGCGAGCCTTCCCGAGCTGGTCCTCGTGGGCGACCAGTCATCGGGCAAGTCGAGCCTCATGTCGGCCATCGCCGGTCTCAGCCTGCCGCGCAGCAGCGGAACCTGCACCCGCTGCCCCATCCACATTCGCGTTTCACGCGCCGACGAGTGGTCTTGCCGGGTCTTCCTCAAGCAGGATTACGAATTCCGTCCTCTCAATCGCCCGCTCACGGAGCGCGACGTGACAAAGGCCAACAAGTTTCCGCCGTGGGTCAAGCTCGACCCAAGCCGCCAGGCCCGGCGCGAGTTCAAGACGGTGCGCGACCAGCACGATGCCGAGGAGATAGAAACCGTCCTGCGGTGCGCCCAGGCCGCCATCCTCAACCCGTCGACGCCTTACCAGTTCTTCGTTCCCAAGCTCAGAGGCGAGGCTCCCGACTCGACGCGCCAGCAGCATTTGGATCAGGTGAAGAGGAAGGAAGAGCGGGCCGAGGCGCAGTTCTCGCCCAACACGGTCGCCCTCGAGCTCCGCGGGCCGGACCTTTCGGATCTCAACTTCTACGACCTTCCAGGTGTCTTCATGACGGCCCGGCGCGAAGAGGACATCTTCCTGGAGAGCGTCGTCAAGAACCTGACCCTCGAGTACATCTCGCGCCCCAGCGCCATCATCATGTGCGCCGTTCCCATGAACCAAGACACCGAGAACTCGCTCGCCCTGGGGCTGATCCGGAAGCAGCATGCCGAGAAGCGCTGCATCGGCGTCATGACCAAGGCCGATCTGCTGCCCAAGGACCCCAGCTCCGCCAGGAACTGGCTGTCGATGCTTCACGGCCGCGCCCACCCTCTTGGCCACGGGTATTTCATCACTTCCCGCCAGGGTAGCGACCTGGAGGAGCAAAACAAGAGGGAAGAGGCCTTCTTCAACCGGACGGCCGACACCACGGGCTCGTGGCCGGTGGAGTTTGACGAGTTCAAGGACCACTGTGGCGTCGAGAAGCTGAAGGCGTTCCTCTCGCTGAAGCTCGGCGAGGAGTTTGCCAAGATGTAAGCCGCCCTGCGTTTTTCTCTTTGCCATCCGCGCGCGCTCACTGTCTTCCAGTCTCCCCGAAGTCAAGGACAAGGTCAACAGCCGCCTCGTCGACATCCAGGAGCAGCTCCAGAAGTACCCGGACCCGCCGCCGAACCCCGAGCTCGAGATCATGAAGAGCTTGACGGAATTCACCATCCGCGTCAAGGACCGCGTCTTGCACCAGGACTTCCTGGCGCATTGGGACGGAAGCTGCGGCGAGCCGTTCCGGGCCAAGATTTTGAGCCTGAAGCCCAAGTTCAACGTTCGCGACCACGCAAAGGCGTCGTCCAGGGACGAGCAGACCAGGGCAACGCCAAAGCCGAGGGAGGTGATCGATCTGGACGGGCCAAGCCCCTCCACGACGCCGAGCAACCGCAAGCGCCAGGCGCCTGGCGCCGACGTGAGCCAGGCCACGCCCAAACGCCCGCGCGCCCATCCCATGAACGGCCACATCAAAGTGGAGCCGGTCGACTTCCCCATGCCGCCGCCGGCAACGCCGCAGCACGTCCGGCATGCTACGCCGACCGGCACGCCGTCCTCCCGCAAGACGTCGCGCACGTTGATGGATCTGCGCAACCTGATCCGCCGCGCTGCCGTCCCCGGGCAGCCGGGCCTCATCTCAGCGACCGTCTACGAGCCGCTGTTCATCGAAGCCGCCAGGCTCTGGGAGAAGCCCGTGGACACCTTCGTCGACCTGACCTTTAACATCCTGCAATCCGACATCACCGGCATTCTCAACACCGCGTTCGCTCATCTCAACAACCGTGCCGTGTACAAAGAGTCGCTGGCCCACATTCGTGCCTTCATGGAGAACCTCAAGGGGGAGCTGCGGACCCAGCTCCAGTCGATCTACCGCCTCGAAGCCACCCGCCTGTTCACCAAAGACGAGGACACGCTCAAGCGTCACGAGGCTGCCGAAATGAAGCTCCTCGTTCGGCACCGGAACCACTTCCGCATCGCCGCCCACAACGGCGAGGAGCTGAATGCCGTCCCTAAGATGGAGGACATGACGGACGAGGAGCTTCGCCAGGAGGAGTCTCGCTTCGCAAAGGAGCTCAAGAACTTGGGCCCCGACCCCTTCCAACCCGAGCTCGAAGTGGCGGCTTATATCAGGGGTTATTATCTCACGGCAGCCAACCGGTTCGTGGACTATGCCTGCATCCACGTCATGTCCGGCCTCCTTCCGCGCGTGGCGTCCGTCATCGATACCTACCTGCACGACAAGCTCGGCCTTCTTTCCTCTTCGGCCGGCCGCGCGACGGCTCAGGACGTCCTACAGCGCCTCATGAGCGAAGGACCCGAGATCGAGCAGAAACGCCGCGATCTACGGGCGGAGAAGGAGACGCTGGATGGCGCCATGGATATCATTGTCAACCTGGAGCGCAGGGAGCGAGAGCAGGCGGCTGCCGCGGCGTCACAGTATGCCGCTAGCACCGTGTTTGACGCGTCCCAGGCTGAGAGCATGTTGGATGAGGGTCATACGAATGGTGTTGGGTCGGGGACGACGTACTCTGCCACGGCGTATGGGGATGTTTAAGTAGGTAAAGGGAGTAGGTACTGAGTACCGAGGTGCTGATGCGTCCGTGTGGGTGGTGGGGACAGGGTAACACGATGGCTGGCGGGAATGTCCTGTGGTGAAGCCAGCGTCAATCCTCGCCATGTGTCCCAACGGACGGTCAGCTGTTGTGTTTTTCTTTTTTTGTTCTCTTTTCTTTTTGCTTTTTTCCTCCACATTATGTTTTCTTGTGCATCGATGTTGAGAGACTCTTCAAAGGGGTATATACATGATCGGAGTCATGATCGGTTGGTAGGAAGGGGGGTGGCTTGGTTGGAGTTGGATGAGAGAAAGGTTGTCTCGACGGATCTCTGCATGTTCTCACCTCCTCACCTCGATCATCAGGTGTCTCAGAAGGGGGCGGGGAGGGTTGTATCTTGTGGCTTCTTCTTGTAGTTGGGAGGTACTGCCCAGTTGTAATTCACTGACTCCAAGTGAGTCGTCATGAGGATACGAAAGTAATCGCAGCACCATAACGGCTTTGAGAGTCTCTCGACCCGAGCTGTTCCTGCACATGAGGCACAATGCCGGGGAGATCAGGTAAACCATCGAACGATCCACCGAGCATGATCACATGGAGAGCAGCAGCGCCAATAAGTCGTCAACTAATTCGCTAGAAGAGAGGGCATAAAAACGTCGGCATTTTCAATCCATCAGGCTCAAGAAGGCATTTGACAAATCAATCCACCAGGGCCAATCTCGCCCGCCATCATTCCTCATCCATGCGATCACGATGATGATCATCATCATGATCATCATCTGCCTCCTCTTCGTCTTCCTCCAACTCCCACTCCTCTTCTCCGCCCCACGTCCTGTGCGCGCTCGTCATGTGCGCATACACCTCGGCCATCGAGTCTGCCACGAACTCTCCGCAGCCAAAACACCAGTGCTTCCCGCACTGGCACGAAATCTGGTCGCAGCCGGCCGTCTTCTCGACGGCCACGTCGCAGGCCGGGCACATCTTGACCACCAACGGCCCGGCCTCGCCGCTCCGCGCAGCGCCCGCGGCCGCCTCCGCGGCGGCGCAGCCGTCGCACACCCACCCGTCCACGTCCTGGCCGGCGGCCCCCTCGGCCGCCGCCACGCACACGCGCGGGCCGAACCGCCGGGCGCCGCCGCAGGGGCCGGCGCACCACGCGTAGACCCACTCGCCGCGCTCCGCCAGGGCGTCGCGCAGGCCCGGCATCCGGCGCACGTCGCGCGGCAGCAGGCGCCGCGCCGCCGCCGACGACGACGCCAGGTCGGCCCGGCAAAAGGGGCACGCGAGCGCGGCGGGGAAGAGGACGCGGCCGCGCCGGTGCGGGGCGCGGTACCACCGCTCCAGGCACGCGCGGCACGCCCGCTGGCCGCAGCCGGCGGCCTTGGTCTTGTTGCCCTTGGCCCGGCCGCCGCAGGCGGGGAGCAGGAGGCGGGCCGGGCGGGTCGCCAGGCAGAGCGGGCAGGGGGAGGCGTCGGTGCGGCGGGCGGCGACGCGGGAGGAGAGCGCGGCGAGGAGGGCGGGCGCGTTGAGGAGGGGCTTGCCGCGGAGCGCGAGGGGGAAGGCGGCCGGGTCGGCGAGGGCCGGGAGGACGGCGACGCGCCCCGGCAGCTCGGAAAGGGCGCCGGGCGCGAGCGGGCTGTGCGACACGACGTGGAAGAGCGAGCGGCCGCCGAGCGGCGGGCGGATCGCGCCCCCCTGGTTCTTGAGCAGCCAGGCGGCGCCGTTCTCGTCGCGCAGCTGGCGGGCCGAGGTGTCGACCTCGTCGACGGCCGCCCGGGGCCCGCCGGGCCCGGTCCGCGCGCAGGCCGGGCAGGCGTAGCGCGCCGCGTCGAAGCCCGGCGGGCGGTAGGCGGCCGGGTAGACGACGCGGTTGGCGCAGGCGGCGCACGTCGCCACGTAGGCGCTCGGGTCCCCCCCGTCCTCGTCCCCCTTGGCCGGCCCGTACCGGCAGCGGTGGCACTTGGGGCGGACGTTGAGGCGGCTCGGGTGGTACACGACGTACTGCGCGCGGCACGTCCGCACGGAGCACTCGACCCAGGTGGCCAGGGTCGCTTCGTCGTCGGCCGGGGCCGCGCCGCCGCGGCGGAGGTCTTCGTACGTGGCGCGGTCCTCCGGGCCGAGCGAGGGGTTCCGGGCGGCCAGGCACAGCCCGCACAGGGAGCCGGCGCCCATCATGGTGACGGACCGCGGGAGGTCGCAGCCCTGGCACCGCACGAGCGGGCCGACCGGAGACGGGCTCTTGTCGGGCGTCCATCCGATCTTGGCGGTCAGCTTGGTGTCGAGGTTGAGCTCGAGCAGCTTGTAGTCGACCAGCGTCTGAAACAGCCGGCGGTCCTCGGGGGCGAGGACGGCGTCGCGGTCGCTCACCTCGCAGCGCTGCTTCCCCTCCTCCTCCCTCTCCTCCTCCTCCTCCTCCTCCTCCTCCTCGGCCCGCGCGACCGCCTCGCGGTGCGCCCTGTCCGCCTCGAGCAGCAGGCCGAGGCAGCTCGAGTTCCACGTCTCGGGGATGTCGAGCGTGTTCCACCGGTCCCGCCAGAGCGCCAGCTCCGCGAGGGCGGCCTGCCGCAGCGGGCGGATGCCCATGCGGACGCTCAGCGCCGCCAGCAGCGCCGCCGGCCGCGCCGAGAGCATGGTGCCCGGCAGGATGGTGTGCAGCAGCACGCGCCAGAACCGCCGCTGGTGTTCGGGCTTGGCGAGCGCCGTGGGGATGCGCGGCACCACGTCCTCGGGCACGTCGTGGAGATGCGCCGGCAAGGACGCGGCGTCGTCCACGTACGTCAGCCGCGTGAGCACCCGGCCCAGCCGTCTCTGGATGCGCCGGTCGCACGCCCGCCCCAGGTCGAGCAGCTCGTCGCGCGTCAGCTTTCGCAGCCGCTGCGCATCCTCCTCCTCCGCGTCATCGTCGTCGCCGTCGTCGTCGCCGTCGCCGCGGTTACCCCCTTCCCCGGGCGCCTCCAGCCTCACGGCCGTCGGATCCAGCAGCACGCACGGGAACCTCTCGGCCTCCGGGACGGCCGCGACGATGGCCATGATCTCGCCGGCCCAGTCGTACGACTCGTCCAGCCACGCCTTCATGCGCGCCTTCTCGTCGGGGTCGTCCATGCCGTCGAGCGCGCGGCTGAAGTCGGCCAGCAGCCGGTCGCGGGCCGGGTTGGCGCGGTCGTTGCACACGGTGCGCCAGAGCGTGCCGAAGACGGGGTTCAGCGTGAGGGCGGAGACGTCGGCGGCGATGATGTCGCCGACCTGCTCGACGACGAGGGCGCGGTAGGCCGGGTCGGCGGCGTAGCGCTTGGAAAAGTCCTGCGCCGGGCGCTCGCAGCGCGGGACGAGCGCGGCGAGGCCGTCGAGGTCGAGCGGGTCGCGCCGCAGGTTGGCCGCCAGCGCGGGGCGGTCGCCCGACCTGGCGCGCGTGTACAGGTACCGGCCCGCGCGCGGGTCGGCCTCGGACGCGAGGTCGGCCAGGTCGTCGGCCGAGTCGTACGAGTAGAGCGCCAGCACCGCCGGGTCCGCGGCGCCGGCGGCGAGGCTCGCGCCGTCCTTGGTCACGCCCATCCACGCGAGCAGAAGCGCCACGGTGGTCCGCGAGATGCTCGCCTGGTCCGTGTCGTAGAGCCCGACGCAGAGGCCCCCCGTCGCGGCCGAGAGGTAGGCAAACGGGGGCACGTAGTCGATGGCGTAGCCCTCCTGGCTCGCCTCGATCAGGCAAAAGACCTGGGCCTTTTTCTCGCCGTTGCGGAGCTGGTTGGCCCCGTGGACCCAATCGGCAAAGCCCGGGCCGGCGCCGCCGTAGGCGTCCGGCTTGGCCAGGGCTTTCTGCTCGACGGCGTAGTCGCCGTCCTGGAGCTGCGAGTGCGGCGGGGCGTCGGCGTAGAGGAGGATGATGGTCTTGGCCTCGGGGCGCATCGCCTGGTAGGCGTGGGCGAGCCCTGTGCGGGTGGCCTCGGGCCAGTCGCCGCCCCAGTGGGCGACGAGCCCTGCTACGAAGCTGAGAAGCCCGTCGCGGTCGACAAACTTGGGCTCGAACTTGGGCGGCTTGGACGAGGCCTGCTTCTTGTTGGAGCGCTGGGGCTTGGGCCGACGGGAGCGCGACTCGGCGTCGGGCTCGGGCTCGGGCTCAGGCACGGGGCCGGGCTCGGCCGGCTCGTCCGCGGGCTTGGCGGAAGCAGCGCCATCCTCGAGGCGGCTGTACCAGCCCGACCACTCGGTGAGCAGGCCGCTCTCTTCCGAGTCGTAGTCCCGGTAGGCGAGGACGCCGATGCGCGAGAAGCAGTCGGTGGCGGCCGAGATGCGGATGATGTCCTGAAGCGATGCGTTGAGCGATGTCAGGAAGCTGCCCATCGACGCCGTGGCGTCGGTGACGATGAGGAGGTCGTAGATGTCGGTCGGGGCATCCATGGTGATGGTGGTTGGTGGGTGGCGATAGGATGAGGAATCGCGAAGCTATGCACCCGAGCGGGCTCTTAGCATGAGCCCCTGAACGGATGGTGGGATGGCTTGTCCCTGTTTGTCCCAAATCCAATCTCGTCCTTCATTCACCGGGAACGGCTTGCTTTTAATAACGACGACATGGCACAGGACGGAGCGGTTGAGGACGAGTCCACCAGCGGCCCGGCGTGTGAGTCAACCCCCTGTGCTGGGCGTTACTGAGCATGGACATCGGCCGTCCTCAATCCCCACGCTTTAGCGTTCAGCCGCGCATGCAGCTTGGCAGGGATGTGGCTGAAGTGGCGTCGTGCACTGTCCAGCCTTGCTTATTGGGCCTGGTGAGTGAATCCTTGCTGGATGCTGTGAAATGTCCAGAGATGCATGGCTTGCGTTTTGTGTTGTTGACTGTTGGAGGTTGGTGGGGTGGGTGTTGGTGGTCGTCATGCGAAGCGCGTGTGATGACAGCGGCGACCGTCCTCACACAACCCTCGGCCCCGGCGATAGCGAACCAGAAGGGCGATGTGCCTGTGGAATGCTGAGAGGCGTCGTCGATGTGGAGCAGAATCATGCCCGTGAGAATGTTGAATCACATCGGAAGCAGGGCGAGAGAGAGAGGATGACTCAAAAACGGCTTCTAATGCCGGAGCTTTGCAGGCTCGCTGCATAGGCGGATGGATGGTCGTGTCTCTCGGCGCCGTACGCCAAAACCCTGGCAACCAAACGAGAAAGATAGAAACATGAGACGTCAATCCCGCTGTCATGGAGCTCCGAGCACCCTGCCGAGTCCTTGGTCTAGCGTCGCCGGACCTGGCACAAATCGCCCTCACCCCCGAGCTCCATCCTTTCCCCTCTGCTTCACCGTCTCAGGCCCGACCACGCTCCATCATCATGCAAACTCGCGGTCCAACGCCTCCCACCTTGCAAGCTCCAGCGCGCGTGCCTGAGCCTTGTCGGCCTCGACGTCGCGAGCCGTGCCGGCGGCCGTGCCGGCGGCCGCGTCCAGCTGAGGAATCTGGATGCTCGCGAGGCCTTCGATCATGCGCTTGGCCTTGTCCACAACGCTGCGGATGGCGGCCGTCTCGGCGCGCACGTGGTCGCCGTGGGCGTGCATCATCTGGATGAGCTGCTCGCGGGCGTGGTGGGGCCGGTACTCGTTGAGGGTGTGGTGGAAGTTGAGCAGGAGGGTCTTGATGTCGGCGATTTTTTCGTCGGCCTGGAAGGAAGAAGGGACATGACAAGTTAGACAAGACGAGACAACGGCAAAGAAAGGTGGAGGCGGAACGCACGTGCGCCGGATTGTGGCCCATGACGCCAATGAGCTCGAGGTAGTTGAGCATGAGCGACTTGACCAGCTTCTTGAGCTCGAAGCCGCGGTCGAGGTGGCGCGAGTCGGAGTCGATCTCGGGGGCGGGGCCGAGGCGCTGGATGCCGGCCTCCTCGAGGCTCTGGAGGGTTTCGGCGAGCGTCTCGGGCTCGCCAAACAGATTCCACTTGCCGTCGGTGGGCTCGGGGGGCGGCTGGAGGTGCATGAGGTCGTCGGGCAGGCCGGGGACGCGGACGATATCCTCGGGCTGCAAGCCCTGCTGGTGGGCATGGTCCTCCTTGAGCCGGCCGTAGCGCTCCATGTTGGCCGGGGTAAAGTCCTTCCAGAAGGGCGGCGGGTCCGGCCACAGCGCCGTTACCTTGGCCTGGTCATCGTCATGGTCCATCGCGTGCGATGCAGATGGGTGGGTGGGTGGGTTGGATGGGATTCGGGGCTCGTCAGGTCAGGTCGATGATTTGCGCTGCCATGGTCGCGTGGCCAAGTCCCAGAATGGCGGGCGGTTGGTGACCTTGGATGAAACCCGGGTGATGAAGAGAAGAAACAAAAAAAGAAGAAGAAGAGGGGCAATTGATGGCTTGCAATTGGCGATGAGATGATGCCGCCAGCCGCGCGACGGGAGCTTGACGGCCTGGAGACGGGAAAGGCGGTCCAAGTGGGGCGCTGAGGTGGGTCCATGAGGTACGTACTAGTACTCTGATGTGGCGCATGCAGTGGGGGGGGGGGGGGGCACCTCTGCGGCCGTGGCGTAAGCTCCCTTCTCCCTGGCTCCGTGGCTGGTGAGTGTGGGGCAGCTAGCTAGCTTACACAGTACGCAGTAACGTTCACTAGCTCCATCGGGAATCTTGACTTGCACCCTTCACACCGGGCGACCGGCTTTCAGCAACACCGTCAACCCTCGCCAACCCTGGATCCCAGAGGCGATCCTGCATCCTCAACTGCCACCAACCTTGACCGTCGCGACCTTGACATCCACCGTTCCTCGCCCAATTTCCCAATTGCATGGCATGCCTCGCACCACCGGCACCAGGTAGCGCTTCGTCCTTGCTTCACGTCATCGGTCCTTGACCCAGCTCGTCTCCACGGCATCCCAGCATGGCCGACGTCCGCGCTCTCCTGCGCCAGCAGCGCGCCGCCCGCCGTGTTGACCATCCCCACGCCGCCTACACCGACACGGGCAAGCTGCTATGCGCCGTTTGCCGCGAGCCCGTGCGCAATGAGTCCCTCTGGGACGCCCATCTTCGCAGCGCCGGCCACCGCCAGCAGCTGCAGAAGCTCTCTCAATCCTCGGCCCCGAACGGCGCCGCTCGCCATGCCGGGTTCGTCGACAACGGCGACGACAACGATGACGACAACGACAACGACGCCCAAGGCACATCCCACAAGCGCAAGCACAGCACCTCGGACGAGGACATGGCCAACGACGGCGCCCCCGGATCCTCCTCCGCCGCCGTCCCGCGAAAGCGCACCAAGCCCGACGACTTTCCTCTCTCCGCCGACGAAGCCGGCCCGAGCACGGCCACCCCCTCCCGGAAACCCGAATCCTCCCAGCCCGCCAAACCCGTCACGCCGCCCCTGCGCCGCGTGGCAGGCACCCCGACCGTCGGCGTCGAGATGCAGATCCCCTCGCGCCCGGCGACGCCGGGGCCGGCAGGCGCTCCCAAACCCGCCGCCGCGTTGCAAGAGGCCCTGCGCGGCCCGCCGCCGCCAGAACGCACCGCCGAAACCACCACCGCCGCCCTCCCACCCCACCGCCCGCCACGAGCGCGCCAGCCGAGGCCGCACCGTCAGCCGACATCGACGAGTCGGAATGGGCCGCCTTCGAAGCCGATCTCATCCACGGCTCCGCCGCGCCGCCCGCGCCCCCGCCGCGCCGCCCACGGCGGCCTCGACCGACGCCGTCATCTCCGGCCCCGTGCTCTCCGCCGCGGAGCTCGAGGCGCAGGCCAAGTCGGAAGAGGAGGCGCGCACCCGCCGTCGAGAACGGGCCGCCGCGCAGATCGAGGACGAGCGCGAGGAGGCGGCGCGGGCGCTCGAGGCCGAGTTTGAGGTGATGGAGGAGCTGGAGGCGAGGGCCCGGCGGTTGAGGGAGAAGCGGGAGGCTTTGCGGGCGGCGGCCTTGAGCGCCAAGGCCGGAGGAGGGACCGCGGACGGCGGGGCCAAGGGCGGCGGTGGTGATGGTGGCGGCGGTGGCGGTGGCGGGAGAGCGGGTGGAGGGGCTCGGGATGGAAACGCGGATGCAAAGGAGGAGGGAGATGACGACGAGGAAGACGACGAAGACGAAGACGAGGATGACTGGGCCGGGTTTCGATTTCGGGGGTAGTTATATATATAATACCTTGCAGGCCTGAGAAAAGGTTGGGCCGTTGTTCTGCCCGCCGTGTGGAACTAATTTATTCTTTCACCCGCGCACCACCTGTCTTGTTCAACAATCGATGCTTTGTTGTAATACAACGCCAGGACCTCGAGGGCGTCAAGTCCACCCGAGACTTAAACGACATGCACCATCAAGGGAGGCTTATCAAACGGCGACAAAACGTGCACCCGTTTGCCTAGCATCTCCCATCTTTTATGACTTGCAGTACTTGCAGTCACAGGGGAGAACCAACACTGCAGGGGAGGCATCACGAGCTGGCCAACGAGGTCCTTGGGCTGTCAACGACGTGGACACGGCTTTGTACCGCAACCGTTGCGTCGCACGAGGTCATCGCAGAGCCACGTCGCGACTTGCAAGAAAAGTCTACGATATATACTCTTCCAACCCGGACCTACCTGTGCCTCCCTCCCTTGCTTCCCCCTCGCATCACTCAGCCCCTTCACCGCATGCATCAGCATATCCCGACATACCGCACCACCCACGACGACATCACCCGACGACCCGCAGGGACTCGACCACCACCAAGCTTCCCTCTCCCCCTTCCCTCCCCTTCCCCAACACCCCACCACCCCGAAGGCAAAACGTATCGTGCGGTACCTCCCCAGGCGCTCCCCACCCGTTCAACCATGATCGCCGCCATCAGCCTCCACACCCTCGCCGGCAGGCCCGCCTGCCCGGCGCCTTCGGACCTCGACCCCGTGAACCCGGGTCCCAACGGCTCCAACCCGCCCGGCGCCAACCCGCGTCCCAAGCCCAAGCGGGCGGTGGCCGGTGTTGACGTGCGCATCTAGACGAATATCACCGAATGGTGACCCGGGGTAGGGTAGCACGGTTGGAAGGGCTCCAGGGGGAACCAGCCTGCCTGTCTGCCCTCCTCTGGGCAGGGCTTGGTGTTGAGCGTGGCTTATCCGGTTAGTAGCATGCGGTGATTTAGGGACGGACTTGTGAGCGGTTCTAGTTTAGCAAAAGAGAAAAAAAAAAAAAAAAAAGAAAAGAAATTGGCTTCGAAAGCGCCGAGCTGATCACTGTACTGGTGGCTTTTCGTTGCTGTGCCATGATGGCATGCGTATCGAATAACTACAGTAACTATCCACAAACGTGTGAGACATTCATGGTGGCGTGTGACGCCGGCTCTGGGAGGCTCAGCGGTCCGCCCCAACTGCCTCCACAGGTAGGAAGGAATCGGATGGCAACGCTCTGCTTTCCAGTGCTCAGGGCAAGGTAACAAACGAACCTGTGACGGAGACCCGATTTCGAAGTTGGATGTGATTTGCAACCGAGCGCCAGGTGGAACATACAAGAAGACGTTGGCTTTGACGCAACCGTTCCGCGAATCCCTCGCCCCTAGATAACCCACCATTGGACATGAACCCACCCACACCATGGCCAACCCAAGACAAAAGGAAAAGGAAAAGGAAACAAAAAGACAAACCCGTACCGACCTGTCGTACCGACTTGAAAAGCAACCAACTCCAACCGCCAAGGATATCCATACACGCACCGCCGCCGCCGCCGTCACCAAAAGAAACCCACCAAAAAAAAAGACAAGACCACATCACAACCAAGGAGAAGAAGCAGCACAACACACACACACACACACACACACACACACACACACACACACACACACATGGACGTAACGGACGTAACGGACGTGTGTACGTGTGTCCCAACCCTTGCTAGGCCTGCTCTCCCCGGCTCACCCGCTCCCAATACCTCCTCAGCCTCCACACCCTCCCGACCCCCGCGCGCTCCAGGCCGATCCTCACGTTCTCCTCCCGCCTGACCACCTCGCTCTTCCACACGCTCCCGAGCCACCGGCTCAGCCCGTCCTTGATCCTCTCGCGCTCGATGGCCCGCTTCCTGGCCACGAGGGACGGCGCGACGCTGCCGGCGCCGCCCTTCTTCCCCTGGCACCACGGCAGGCACTCGGCCGGCAGGACGCAGCGCTCGACGAGGGCCTCGGGGGTGGGGCGGGCGGCCAGGCGGCGCGAGAGGCGGATGGAGGCCAGGCTGTGGGCGAGGCGGCGCGACTTGAACTCGGTGTTGGTGAGGAGGATGGAGCGGCGGATGAGGTCGGCGATGGTGGGCCGGGCCGGCGAGGCGAGCATGGGCTGGAGGAGCCGGCGGGTGCGGCGGAGGCGGGTGCGGTGCAGGTAGGGCGTGAGGGACAGGGCGCGGAGGCGGCGCGAGGTCTGCGAGGGGTTAGCCGGCGCCCGTCCGTGCCATGCTTTCATGTCCATGGGGTGTGCTCCCGTTGTGAGGCGTGAACGAGGAAGATGTTTTTTTTTTCTTTTTTTTTGTTGGGGTTGGGGTTGGGGTTGGAGAGGAGATTGCTACGAGGAAAGGGAAAACCAAGCAAAAGAATCGACAGTCGGCGGAACTCCCTCTCTCGTCGTGGCCTGGATGGTACAAGCGGGAGAGCACAGTAGAGGCGCCGAGAGGAACGTACCCGAGAGATTGCTAGCAGGTCGCAGACCTCGAGATGGCTCAGGATCTGGAACAAGACCTCGTTTGGCAAGTCCAGGAAGCCGGGTCCCCCGAGGCAAGACGTGGACACGGCCGTCGACGTGCCGGACCCGTCCCTCCCAAGCTCCGCCATCCTTGGGCTTTGTTCCGTCCAGGGGCTCCGCAACGAGGTGAGCAGGCCAACGTCCCAGGGCGCTCCGAGCCCGTCGTTTCGCCCAGGGGGCGCGTCGTTGGGGCATCCGGCAGCTCCCCCGTCCGCGCCAAACGCTTGCTCATGCCGGGGTGCGCTGTCGCTCGCCTCGTTTGGGCGACCGAGAGACAGGCTCGTCGTCTTGGCGATGAGCTGGACATCCACGGTCGGGTTGGGTTCCGAGCCGGGGCCGCCCGGGGAGCGCAGGCCTCGCCAAAGACGGGCGCCTCGTTGCTCGGGATCCATGGCTGCGGACGGATGGGCGAGCCGGGGGTGCGACAACGCCGGGGCCAGGTGGCTACGCCCCCCCCCAGCAGATGGCGCTGCTCGTCGGTGGCGTGCCTCTATGAGCGGCTGGAGCACCGACACGTCGCTCGATAACAGCGGCCAACGGGCGCCCCTGATCTCACCGAAAACGACCGCCAGGAGCGGGCGTGTGCTGTCACGGCGCTCGGCTGCTGTGGGTGGGGTGCGAGGGGTCGAGGCGGACGGGGTTCCCCTGCGGCGTGGCCTGGGTCTCTTGCGATATCTGCTGTGCTGCACCGAAGCGTTCGGCCCACCCTCGACGAAGCTGATAGCGGTCCGGTAGGGCACGGAGAGGGTGGCGTGGCCAAGCTGCAGGCGGACCGCGTCGGCCAGGCCTCGGGGGAGAGAAGCCTGGCGCGGCTAAACAGGCAGGTTGGCCGCCAGCAGAGAAGGCAGGGACTTCCGAGGTGGCCTCAGAATGGGCCGCCTTGTAATGAAAACTCAACGCAACTGGAGGGAGGGGGGGGGGGGGGGAGGGGCCGAGTGCGGATACGAGACGGGGCGGCCACGCGACGAGGTGCGGGGATTGTGGATGGGCCGTGGGCCGTGGGCGTGTGGGACGTGAGAGGTTCAAGCCGGGACGTCGAGCGGGAACAGAAGAAAGCAGATGGGCAGGATGGACTGGTACTTCATGGATAATACAGGGCAAAAGCCGACCTCCGGGGACGCCGAAAAGCCTTCCAGGGGCCAAGGGAGACGGGCCAAGGCGCCTTGCCAGCGTCGATGGGTGGTGTACGAGGGGAGCGAGGGCTCTCCAACGCAAACGCAACCTCAACTCCTCGGAAGCTGAGGAGCAAGCGGATGGCAGGGCGGGCCACCCGGAACAAAGGGGAGACGACGATAACGACGACGACGACGACGACGGCGGCGGCGGCGGCGGCGGCGGCGGCGACAGGACGACAAAGGGAGAGGGGGAAGGGGAGAGGGGGGTAACTAGGTAGTGTATCGTAACCGTTAATTAGTATGTTCTAGGGACAACGTAGGCAGCATCAGCCCTGTCCATGAGGACGGGAGGGACACCGGATGTTGCTGGATGCTGTGATGGTGATGTCAGAGGGCAGAGAGGGCAGATTGGCAGCGGATCCAGCGTCAAAGCGACAAGGCAACATGAAAAGACGGAGTCATGGCGCGCGTCAAGGGCGTTTGCGCTGAAAGGAGGGAGGGATGATAGCGTTAGAGATGTCGCAAGGGGGCGCGGCCACGAGACGCCGGGCGCCTGATGCGGCAGGCCAAACACAGTGTGCCGACAGTGCGGCTTCCCATCCGACACCGCGGCCGCGTGCTGTAAACCAGTAGTTAACTACCTGCTAGTAGTTATTCACTAATAACTACGGGCATGGCACATGGACACTCACACACGGCTGGCATCCTCGACATCTGCGAAAGATGCAAAAGGTTGGCATCGCCTGGGTGGAAATTCCCATGAATGGTCCCTCTTTTTTGCATGGGCTTCTCTGCCTGCGTCGGACTCCCCGGCGAGGCTGGGCGGTGGAGGTCCGGGATCCTGGATCCTGGCTGGCACCGTGTCGAGTCGACGCGGGGCGGTTGGAGACGGTCCGGCGAGGCCCCGGTCCCGTCTCGCTGCTCAGATCGAGGCGGAGGTCTTGGCAAGGCTGAGCTGCCAAGGAGGGGCTGCTGCCCGGCTCTTATTGCGTACGCAGCAACGTTACGCAGCAGACCAGCAAACTACCTACTTACGCAGTACACTATAGGTACGTAAACTTATTCGTTAATTCCACACCAATTCATTCGTTCCTTGGTCGGAAGGGTTAGGGTTTCGTCCTCGATCTGTATTACTGCGTATGTCTGGTGGAGGAGGACGTCATGTGACCCCTACCGAATGTAGAGGTGCGTTTCCAGGCTCTCGGCTGGGCTCGGCCATCGTTTCTGCTCGTTCTCTGACAAGACTAGTGACTTAGTGAGGCGTAAGCTATGACGAGCACCCTCCCCCCCCCCCCCCCCTCCCCAGCTCATCCTACGCCCACCTCGATCCGCCTCCCAGAAACCCTGGAACAAGGACCAATGAGATAATGACGCTTCCCGCGGCTGTTCAACCTGACGGTGGGGGGTTGGCGTCGTGGGGTCTGTGCCTCGACATGATGTGCGTCGACCCATCTGCAGCAGGGATCGCAGGAGGCCGCTGCACGTTCCGAGACGCCAGAAGAGAAGCGTCCATGCAGGGTGCGGGTTGGCGTTCGCCTGCTGCTGGGCTGCATGCGTACACGGGCAGTAATTACTGTGCCGTACCGACTTGTACCGTATTACCGTGCCTTAGGTCGCACGTTTGTATTGCACTCCGCCGTCCGGTCCGGTCCGCCAACATCTCTTCACAGACGCCGCCTTTGGGGCCGAGGGGCGTCCGTTCCGGGGGTTTCGCATGCATGCAACCTCACCTCAGGAGGTCCCCCCTGCACTCCCCTTCCCAAAACGATCTACTACAGTAGACGCAGAACCAGCTTGGTTGCGTTGATCGAGGCATCACGACGGGCCAGGTTGCCCCGTGGCGATGCGGCAACCCGAATCGGCGCGGTAGCACTCCCTCTTGACGTGCTCTGCACGCCGTTCGGCAAGGGGGAACTTTTCTCTCCTTCATCGCCAAGCTTCGTGGGCTCCGCTCCGAGGCCACGCTGTAATGTGATGGCGGGAGATGGGCCGCAGCCAAAGAGGCCGGCATCCGGCCCACGTAACACGTCACGCATGGCCACCAAGGGCCACCACCACGGATCACGGGTGAAGGGGTGAAGGCTCCTCCCAGGAGACGTTTCTTTTCTTTGCGCACCGGCGTCTCGCGAACCTAGCCAACCGCTGGGCCTTCCCGCGAAGGAGAGAGAGCCCAGAGCCCAAAGCGTACGCAGCACCCGCGCGGCATGCTTTCGTGCCTACATGACGTTCGTTTTTGATATTATCGGGCCTGGGGGGAGGTTGAAGGCGGGTTGGCCTGCGGAACGGGCTGCGCCTTGTCGTCCTTGTCGTCCAGCCAATCCCCTCGCCCAGCGCCGTCGCTTGAGGCTGTTCCCCAAACATTACCACCGCCCTTCCGCTCCCGCGTTCCCGCGGGGGACCCTGTCGCACCCTGGTCCCTGAACGCTGAGTCGATCGCTTCCACCCGCCGCCCCGGGCTGCACTAACCTTAGCCGGGAACCCTGTCCCTGCACCCAGCCAACATCACCTCGGACCCCTCGCCGTCGCCACCTTTGACCTCTGGTGGGTGGTGACCGTCTCCTAGTACTTACCTACCTACCTAAGGGACCTACCTAAGGTATCTACCTAAGGTACCATAGGTGCTACGTACTGGTGCTTTCCACATGTCCCCCCGCCGTGGATGCCCAACGACGTTGCTGGGAATGGAAATCAGAAATCAGAGGAACGCTCCCCAATCCCTGCTTCGCAGTTCGGTCCTTGAGGGGCCTCCTGCACCGTTGAGCTAGCCCCGACCCCGAGCCTGGCATGCCTCGCACGTGGTGACCGTTCCAGCGTTCGTCGGGGCTTGTCAGCCTTGCAGCAGAACCGTCCTTGTCCTCCATCCCAGCATCCCACCCCGCTTCGAACCTCATGGGCCTCTCCTGTCGGCTTCCTCTCCCTTGGCCAGTCTCAACCCCGCTGATGCACGCCCGTCACCCGTACCGGCTCGGCGGCTGTTCTCTCCCGGCATTTTCTCACATGCAAGCAAACAGGCGGTCGATCTTGTCGATGGGCTCGCATCCCGTGATGGAACAGCACATCTTGTGAGGCCCATGGTTGGAAAAGCCATGTCCTCGGGCCGGCGAGCCACGGTTGCTCTTCCGGATGCGGACCGCCCGTTCCTTACGGAGCATACCGTTTTCTTGGTCGTGAATTCAAGAAAATGCCTGATTCTTCTTTTTTTGTGTTGTATTTTTGATTCTTGCGGGCATGTCCAGCGACGAGCGGGTCGTCGCGGTTGCGCGGCCACAACCATGACCGGCCTCCTATGTGGTTGGGCATGTTGACATGTACCCCCTGCCATCCCTCTTGCACAGCAATAACGCGCCAAACCACCTGGCCGCATCTAGGGCCGCGGCGACGGCTTTGAGGCAGGGCACAAAGAAGAAAACTCCCTTGAGGGAACTTCCAACCCTGCAGAAGAAGAAGAAGCCATCCATCCCGATAGGGACGCCGGTGAGCTAACCCATCCTCCTGCGTCACGGCCTGAACAGGCCGGGGGACATGGGCCCGTAGCATCCGTCGCCTGCCGTCCCCCCCGACCGCGTTGTCCTCGCATCGGGCAGATGATGCAGGCCGAAGGGGGGGGAGAATGGCATTTCCACGCAGCAACATCCATAAGCCCAGGTCCGCATGGCGTGCGCGCCAGTGAAGTCGCCATCTGCGAGGCTTCTCATCGCCACGCGTTGCCAGCTCATCCGTCTCGCCGCAAGATCCCATGTTGGTGATGCCTTCGCTTCTCTTATCACGCGACAGGAAGCAGCACCAAATCATACGCCACGGCCCCCATCGTCCATCCGGGGAATTTGGAACTGCCGGGGTCGAGGTGACGAGACGCGCTTCTGGTTCCCGGTTCCCATTCTACTTATGCTTGGGCAGCCTTGTGGGTTGTGACCTTGACGAAGCCTTCTAGCCTGAGCCGGCGCCTTCAGGGCTCTATCTACCCTTCTGGGCCATGACTCTGACCGTGGCTCTCGAACAAGGCCCCGCCCCTTTTTCTGCCGATCTGCACAGCCGGGCCTCGCACCGGCCTTGTCCACCATTACGGGTGGCTTGCACACCCTGTCTTCGGTAAGAGCTGCAGCGGCTACCGCTGCTTTGCGGCGTGGCGTTTCCCACCTCGGTGTCCTTGGCCATCTCCCGTCCCAATATCGGGTCCTTGATCCACCGGGCGACCTCAACCCCCCCCTGCACGTATGGAACGTGCGGCGGGTTCGAGAAGATACGTGATCCACATCGCTCAGAGCAACCCATGCCCCCCTCCCTTCTCCGGCACATCCTGTGGGTGTGGGCATGACCCATACCTGCGCTGCTCCCGAGTCGGGGTAGGACCGGCAAGAGAGGGAAAAGGAAAAAAAAAAAAAAAAAGATAACTAACGTTGAACAGCAACCAACGTCCGGCTAGTGACGAGCCGCCACGTCGCACATCCCGCTCTCTGCTAACCACACACTTGTCAACCGAGCGGGTCGCCGGTGGAGTTTTCTGCTGGCCTCCGCCCCGGTCTGCTCTGGTCGAACCACATGGAGAAGCGTTCCCTTCCCCCCCTTAGCGCCGGCGGGGTTATCTGCGCTAGAAACTGGAGCCCTTGTTCATGTGAGACCTGCTTGCTGCGCTCTCATGATGCTTAACGGCGTCTAGGTTGAGTTGCGAGACGGGACGCGGGCGGAGCATGGTTGCAGCCGAAGCCTGGTCCCGGTCGTTTCGATGGGCCACCATCAGCGGGGGGAGGGGGGTGGGAAGGGGGAGGCGCCGACTCCTCTCACGGCTCCTCTCGCAGCTCCGCTCATCGTCCATCTTGGCTGCTCAGAGGACGCGAGCGCGGGAGACGGTTGATTTGCTGCCACGGCACGGGGCGCCTTCTTGCCTGGTTCGCGAGACCTCTTGAACGTTCCTGATCGCAGGCTTGAACTGCCTCCCTGTCCCTTTGTTCTCGCCTTGGCTTGGGCTCTCTACCAAGACGAGACGCGCTCGCCCTCGCGCTCCGATGACACCGGTCAGCACTCACATCCAGATTGAGAGGCGGGATGACTGCATCGATATGCAGGTTCCGGTGCTCCAAGGACGCCCATCGCCACCCCCGTCTGTCCTCCTCCGCCCTCCCCCCCTCTTCTCCCCCCAACCCCCCTCCATTATCACCGGGCCTGTTTCCGAGTGGCTCTTGGGTTTCGTCCCGCCCTGTAAAAGGGTAAAGGGACGAAGAATCACGCGTCCACCGGCGGAAGCGGCCGAGAGGCGCTTATTGGTAGACAACGCTGCGATTTGACCGCGCTGTGCTACACACGCGCGCGCACGCTGGAGCACGGTGCCATGGCTCGTCTGAGGTGGAAGCGGTATTCCGTGCCGCCGCAGGTCTCATCCCGCAGCCTCCAGCAAACCCGACCCTTGGGTATTAGTATCGGCCGCCGTAACCCCCCGGCGTCAAAATGCCAAGAAACCCCCGGTTGATTGTTACACAAGGGAGCTCGGGTCTTGTACGTATGTATTGTACATGACCACGCACCGGCCGCGGTCATGCCTCGCGCATGCGACACGAGGCTCATCCAGGCCGTCTTTCTTTTTTGCCTCAACACGTTTCGTTTCCTCACCAGGAAGGCGGCCGCCGGGCCGGCCTCTCCACGTCCAACACATCACCGCCTCCTCACCCTCCGAGGCGCCTCCGGCCCTGGCCGCGACCACCCCGACCCCAGCCTAACCGGACAGATGTCGCCATGTGGGCCGAACCGGAAAGGACGTGGACCTGGCCGGGGCGGTGCGCCTCGTCCAAAGGTTGGACGGGTAGATCCTCTCCGATGATCCACTGCGGTAATAATATCTTGGGCTTCTAAAGCAGCGGGGTAATAGGAGGGGGGAAAGGGGGGGAGCAGGAGGAGGAGGAGGAGGAGGAGGAGGGGGAAGGGCAGCAAATAACTCGCTTTTTTTTTTTTTTTTCAGTAGCATCAAAGCAGGCATGACACAGAAAGAGGCGCCTTTTTTTTTTTTTTTTTTTTTTGTTTTTCATTGTAATTGTTTCATCGGTTCCCTTGGCCATAGGAAATAGCGCCGCAGGGCCGCGTCAACACGACCTCCCGCCAGGCCAGGCCAGGCCATGCTGCAATCGACCCGTTTCTGCACAAGCTGCTGCGGGTGTCTCGCCTTGCGGAGAGGAAACCAATTTCAGCAAGGCAAGAAGACACCCAAGCCCGCCGCCGAATGCTCACGACGCTGCTCCCCCGGCATGGTTGCCACCGGGAATCGGGGCCAGCGGTGCGAGAGGGGAAGGGGGGGGGGGGGGTTCGGAACTGGCAGAAGGATACAGAACGGCCGCAGGAGCCTGGGCTCACGCAAGTACCTAGGTGAGGTACCTAGGTACGCACATGGTAGTAACCTGATGGCCTGATGGTGACAGTACCGTACACGCACAGCATGCCCCACGCCGACCAGAAATCGGTGTAAGTCGTGGTCCTGCCGGGCCCAGCGTGGCAATCCCCCCTCCCTCCCCTGGACGGGTCGTGTGGAAATATTCCCCTGCCGAGCCCCGACCATGAGCCCTCCCGAGCGGCCAAGCCGCGGAGGTAGCTTGTCTGGCAAAGGAGCATGTACGCGAAATACAACCCTAGGCACCTTGGCCCTTGGCCCTTGGCCCATGTACATATGTACATGTATGTATGTACTCTGTTCTGCAAGTCAGTACCTTTGTCACCCTCGCGTGTCAGTATGAAACCTCAACTCCCGCGCAAGGCGGGTTTTCGAGGCGAGGAAAAGGGGGGGGGGGGTCCCAAAGAAGGGCGTGGACGTGGGCGTGGGCATGGGTCAAGCTACTTACAGGCGCACACACCTACATACAGAGCGCACACCTCCGTACAGCTCACACACACACACACACACACACACACACACACCCTCCTCATCTTCTTGGCTCGCCAACCCCTGGCTAACGAACCCTCTCGTGAACGACGTGGCTCCTATGAGAGCCCGTCCGCCCGCAACAGAGGTGAGGGGAGGAAACAAGCATCGCATGCCGGCCCGGCACGCTGTCTTGCGCATGGAGCCGATACCTGCTCGCCTGCCTTGCTCGAACAATGGACTTTGTTGATTCCCAGGTGATTGCTCTGGCCCCTTTGCCATCATCCTCCGTCCGTCCGTCCTTCCGTCCGTCCGTCTGTCCGCTTGCCAGCCCGTCTTCTGTACACGGGAACACTTACACGCACGCACACATACACACACTCTCTCTCTCTCACACACCACCAAATTTGTTACTCTGTTACTGCCCGGTGGAGGAGGAGGTTGGACTACAACAACAACAACAATAACAATAAAGTAACCGCACATTCGCGCTGATGGACCAAAAAAGAAGCACCTTCGTGTGCCTCGCAGGGAGAAAAGCAAAAAGACAAAAAAAAAAAAAAAAAAAAAAAAAAAAAAAACAGAAACTCAGCCAAGGGGAAAGTTGATCCAAGGGCACACGTCGTTGCGTCAACGTGACGGCCGCGCGATGTGGGAGAGGACCCAGACAGGCATATGCGCGGGACCTAGTGCAATATGAAGACGTGCTGGGCTCTGGATCGCGGCATGACAAACGCCGGACAGGCGACTGGACAGACTCCAGGCTCTGCTTGTTGGGAGACAGATGAGACAGATGCCGGCATTTCCACCACGGACCAGCGAGCCCAGGTACCTGTAACCCAACCCAACCACCACCCCAAGGGGGAGGTGGGGAGAAAGGAGGAGCGGGGGGGGGGGGGGGGGGGTGGGAATTGTCCTGTGGGCACCTGGTGGCCATGCAGGCGGCCTGGGTGCGGTCGGGCCGGGGAGGGGACGTGGACGTTCGGTATGCTACGGTACGGTACAGAACGGTTTAACCCGATGTTTCTTTTGCTGCGTGGGCGTGTTTCGTTTTCACGTTTTCGCTTCGTTTCTCGATCCCCATGACGCTGCCCTCCTGCAGCCCGTGCTGTCCCCTTGTTTGATTGATGGGTACGCCGTTGCAGCGAGCGTTCGCTGTCTTCCTGGTCGGGACGGCCGGGTGGACCGGCCGACGGACCCTGGATGGGTTATAATCCTCTCTGGCCTCCCTTCTCCCTCTATCGAGGCGGCCTTTGTACGTGCCGGACGGACAGTGCCCGCCGCGTCTTATTCGCGTGTGACTTAGACCACCACGCCAGACAAGACGAGAGCCACGGATTCGGTTGCCGACGCTGGTGTATAAGTAAAGCGGCCCGGCCTCGCCCTCTCGACGACACCTCAACCGCTGCCATCACATCTCTTTGTGACCGGTTGAGACCTCCTTCTTCGCCCCTAATCGTCAAGCTTCAGGCTGTCTATCCCATCGAATCACGGCTCGCTTTCGTCGGCGTCGTGCTCTCGGTGCAGCCGCGTTCCGTCACGGGCGTTGTTAGGGACGGCGATACTATCACATATCAACTCTGATTCATACACCCCTTTGTTTTAACCAGCCTTGGGTAGTATAGCCCGGACTACGACTACCGTTTTCCTCGCTTCCCTGGAGCGCCAGGTCCAACAGAGCCACCACCTGTCGGTTCCCACTGCGACATCGCATGGTGTGAGCCGCATAGATACCCTCGCTCCCGCGATCTGCTCTCGTCGGCCGTCCAGCGTGTATCTACTCAGTCAAGGTGAGCGACCTCAGCATGCCTTCCCCTTCACCGCTTTCATTTTCCACCATCCCCTCCCCAGCATCGCCGCCATCCATGACGCATGCTGCCCTGCTGTGGTACCACCCGTGCCGGAAGCCGATCTGGTGGATGGCCTGGTAAGGCGTTTGGAGCCGGAGGGGGAATTGCATCGTTCGGGCGTTGGGAGAGAGCCATAGGCCGGACGCGGAAAGATACGAGGCACACCTATCGAGCTATGGATGGGGAAAATAGACATTTGGCTAACCGCGATGTCCGGTTCCTTTCTAGCCTTGCGGATCTCGTCTACATCATCCATCGTTCACAGCAGGCGGGCGACGAAGAACCCAACCCCGGCCTTGCCTGACCGCCGCTACGGCCCTTGTTTCTGCTTGGCTCCCGTTGCGTGATGAAGCGGGACCCCTGCGGCAAGAGACCACCACAAGAGCGAAAACACCGCCTTATACCGGCCTACCGCGTGTGTTAGACCCGGGTGGGAAGAGAGGGAGAGAAAAAAAAGAAGGAGACGGGACCTCAAACGCAACATCACCACCCGCCCACCCCCGACATCCCAAACGATCCGAGCTCCCCTCCTCCCCGCATCCTCCCTACACCACCGCCATCACCCAAACACCGACGCCGGCACCGCGACAGCCCCTTCGGCCATGTGCTACTTTGACCACCAACTCTGGCCCTGCGGCTGGTGGAGGTGGGGCAGCTTCCGCGAGCAGTGCAACAAGGAGTACCGCACGGGAGAAACCTGCGGGCTCAAGCTCATCTACAACACGTACCTCGAGCCGCACCCGTGCTCCAAGTGCGAGACGATGGACAAGAAGGCGCGGCGCATCGCCAAGATGAGCGACGACATTGCGCGGTGGCGGTACGAGGGCAACCGGATAGCCACCATCGAGAAGACGCAGCGCGAGATCGCGGAGCTCAACGACCAGATCGAGCAGCTCTGGAGGGAGCACGAGAAGCGCAAGATGTCGATCAGCTATTGAGGGCTCACGGAGGGGGATGCCGTCTTGCTGGGGGCGGGCTTTTGCCCCGACGACGGGTCGCCCTCCCCTGCCTCCTCCCCGTCGTTTCGCCGCTTTGTTGTATATGCTCCAACATCCCCCGATGGCTCTCGCCATCCCATCCGTCTCGGACCTTTTCCTCTGCCCTGGCCGTTTTTGCCGGCATCTCATCATCGGCATAGTTCTTTTCCTCGTCGCGGTCAGGGGATGCCATCCTACGGCGACGTTGTTTGAATTTTCATACGACGAGATGAACGGGCCAAGGACAGCCAGGAGGGGGGATGGGAAGCGGGACAGGATTCGTCCCAAGAACCGCCAGGCAGGCCAGGCTGGACGGTCTGCATGTCGGGCTTTTGGACGATGACGCACGGCGAGCCGCCGGGAGTGAGAACCGACAAGAGGTGACATGGAACAAAAGAAAACGGACTTCTTCCGCACAGGCGAGCGAGAAAAGGGGCCAAATGTTCTAAGCGACGTTGAGAGAGGAGGGATATGCGAGGAGAAATCAGCATCAGAGCTGGCTGATGAGAGAGGGACCTTGGATAACAGAGGGCCACGGAGGCTCGGAACGTCCCATGAAGGGGTTTATTGCTTTGTATCTGTTTTCTTTCTTTTTCTTTTCTTTTTTTTCTTCCAGGGATTTGTTTTCTTTTTTCGTTTCTATCGGATATTGTTGGTCTTTTCGGAGCATGGGCAGAGAGAGATCATGGGAAGCGAAAAAAAGAGATGGCACAAGGGCCACAGGACTTTTCCTCAGCAATGGGGGCAATGATTTTGATCAATGATAACGGCGCATCGAGAAGAGGAAGCAGAAGCAAGGGGAGCGGGGAGGAGAAAACGCTTGCTGAGAAGCCAACGGGAAACGCATCGAAAAGAACGCCTTCTCTACCAAAGATGGAGAGTATACTTACTACCTTGGGATCCTCACGCAAAGGGGACATGAATAAACACATGGTTGGGTTTTCTTCCAAGCACCTCGCTGCCATCGTTGGGATTGCAAAATAAGGTCGCCGCCCTTCCGCCGGTAACGAAGCGTCGACGATGCCGGCGAGGGAGGAGGTTGCCACGCCGCCTCCCAGCCTCGTTCGACACGACAAGAAGACGGGAAAACACCCAGGTGAGGACGAGAGCTGCCGCCGATCTGGTTCGAACCCGAGGGCCGAAATCTGAAGCTTCACGGCCTGCGACAACCAGCCGGGCCCGGCTTGGAAAACGAAAGCGCCCATACGCCCGTTCTACATCCCAAGCTGGCCTGCCCTGCAGGGGCCTCCCTCTCCATCTCTGCCCGTCCGCAACCTAGCGATCCATCGGGCAGTTCGTTCGTTGGCAGAACCTACGCCCGGCCCGGCGGTAGGTCCCCCCGGTGGCGCTTTTTCCTTCTCCCGTCTTCTGCTGCTGCTCCTTTCTCGCTGCCGTCGCCCAGAACCGGCTCGACCACGGGTCGGCCACGCAGGGCCGTTACGACTGAAACATGCGTGTTTCGGATCTGGCCTGCAACAAGGGGCGATAACCAGCTGGCAAGGAAGGGGGACGGCGAGGGACGAGGCAAAAAGGCGGGAGGTTGTAGTAAGCCACCCACGCCGCCGAGGAAACCGCCCGGGTGTCCAACAACAACAACAACAATAACGACAATGGTGGGGAAAACGGACCGCCAGGATTGACGAACGCCCCCCCCCCCCCCAAAAAAAAATACCAGACGACCGTCGACGAGCGAGCAAGTAGCCAGAGCGTCGGCCCATCCAATCCGTCTGTCCGTCCTCAATCTCCTCCAGCACTCAGCACCCAACACACCCCTCTAACTACGCCAAAGCGAACGGGGAAACCCAGGGGGAAGGCCGCCGACTTTCTCATCCGGCCAGGCTGTTCTTATTTACTTTGTTTCTTACAGCTCCGCTCCCTCTCGCGGCCTGCACGGATGGATACCAGCGTATCTTGCCGCGCGGTAATAGCTCTGATGGATTACTTACCCCTAGACCTAGACCGGGGGGCGCTCACTGCAGTCGGTGCCTGGGCTGGGGCCGCCGGCGGTCTGGTCTCATCGGTATGACGAAGGGGCCGAGCCGAGCGACGCGACCCGAAGGGGGGGGGGGGGGCAAGAAGGCGGGGGTTTCTCGGGACGTGTACAGCGTGCGGGTATGGGGAAGTATGGGTGTGGGTGTGGTGTGGTGTGGTACTATACCAACCTACCGTGTAGGTTTAGGTCCTGTCATGGGGCGCGAGAAGGTTGGCTTGGCTTGGCGGTGGTGCCACGACGAGGAGGAGGTGGACGAGAGGGAGGAGGGGGAGAAGGAGGGGGAGAAAACAACAACGTGTAGAAGCATCGGGCGTGTGAGCTTGGTTGGCCTTTTCCCCGTCTGCCTTCCTCGTGCGGCCTTGTTTTTCTTTTTCTTCTTTTCTCTCTTCTTCGCACCGGCCCGGCTACCTACCTTACGTGCCGTGTCGACCACGCTGCGCTGCCGGGTGGAGAGCAACCGGTTCCTTTTTCTTTTGGGGGGGAACCTCGGTCGAGTAGAACCGCATCTCCACGAGAGTGGCTCGTCCGCAGGTGACGGGGCTCTAATAGCAGCAGCTGCTGCGTGCTTGGCTGCGTAACGCGGACGCGTGTGCTTTCTCGTCGGCCGCCGGCTGCTGGTTGTGCTGCTTTTCGTGCTGCATGCCCGTCCCGGTGGTCTGACGGACATGCCATGCCCGGCGTGTTGGGGTCCTGCGCCCCTGTCCTCGATTTGACTTCCCCTCTCCGGACAACCCGAGACGCTGGCGTGGTATCGCGCAGCCAGCCTGGGGCAAAGCATCGAATCGGGTGAGGCCTTGCTGAGCTTGCTGCCGCGTCGGAAGGGAGGAAGCGGGGATGAGAGGGGGAGGGAGGGGGGGCGACCATCCGAGGAGAGAGCGTCTAGGTTGGTGGGAGCTTGAACTTCATGTTGCCAGGCGGAGCGGGAAACGGTCAACGCAGGACATGCGCCGTGTTTATATCGCGGCTCCCGCGGACGAGCCAAGCGTCACCCCCCCTCCTTCAGCTGCAGTGGTTAGCAACGTTACGCGTGATTCAGCCGCACCGACGATCCAACATGGCTGACCCATCGCGGCAGCAGTCCCGGGTCCCAGGACGGCGAGACCCGGCCGGGTTCACTGGGGCCAGTCATTGCACAAAGGGAATCGTTTTGCATTGTATCTGGGTGATGTGGCCGATGCGGGAGCGCAGAGTCCGCGTCCCTGATGACAGGCTGTCGTACTTTTGCCCCTTAAACCCCCTTCCTTTTCCCCACCCCGGACGGACCGAGGGCTACCTGCGGCTCCCGACCACGACCGCCGCCACCCTGTAGAAACCAGACAGACCGAAGCCAACACAACATAACCTGGGTATCTTGTGGTTGAAAAATTAAAAGTTCCATCCCGGACCATCGTCCTTGGGCTTTTCTTTTTGTGTTTCGTTTTCTCTTTCTCTTTTTTTTTCCGCCGATAGGAGAAACGGCACCATCGGCTCACAGCGACAAGAGCGTTGGTTGACAGGCAGAAAAACGCTCAAGTCATGGCGGCCGCCGCGGCCGTAAAATCGCCCACGAGGTTGTCCACGCCCTTGATCTGAACGGGAGGGGCGCCGTGCTGCATCTCGATGGTATCGTCGTCGGAGCCCCAGTCGACGCGGGCCACGGCGGCCAGGTCTTCCTGGGAGGCCAGCTTGGAGAGGAGGGTTTGGTACCGGACGGCGACGGGGTCTTGGCCCGGGTAGAGGTAGGCGTTGGCGGCGGGCTGCTGCGTCCTGTCTTGAGGGACGATGTCGTAGACGTCAACCATGGCGCTGGCGTCAACAAGGGTTAGCGAATGATCCTGTAGGTCCGCCCATGGGGGAGGACGGCGGCGTGACCGGGTCTACGTACTCCGAGGTGCGCGCCACCACCCTTTGCAGGGCCTCGATCTCTCGTTGGGCTTCCTGGGGGTCTTCTTGGCCCATCATGTGCTGCTGGTCAAAGCTGCCATAGTTGAGGCTCGTTTGGTCGTCAAAGAGGCCCTGTCCTTCGTCGTCCTAAACGGCGGAGAGGAGGGGGGGGGTCAGTCCAGGTTGCGTGCGTCAGGGCGAAACGAGGCTTCCATCATGGTTGGCTGCGTACCTCGACGTAGTCATCGTGACGGCGATTGCCGAGACAGGAAGAGAGACAGTTTCCCATGGTGTCGTTGGTGTCGTTGGGCGAGGCGAGCGAACGGCAGAGGTCGGAAGATTAAGGACAAGGAGAAAAGAACGGCAGAGGAGGTACGGAATCGCAGCGGTCCAAGTAGGCGAAAGCAACAGTTCCCTCGACGGGGAGGCTACTGAGATGGGGTCATAAGGAGAGGATGCTCGGCGAGCCAGAGGGACGAGACGTGGTTGCAAGAGCGACAAGCAGAATCGGCGTCAGTGGGTGCCAGGTCGCGGAGGCTGGTGTGGTCGCATCGGATCCTGGTTGAGGGTCGTGGATGGATGGATGAATGACAGGATGACAGGATGACGGACGATGAGGCCTAACGATGGAGGAATTGAAATGATGAAGGCGGAGCGCGTTCATTCCAGGCGTCGCTGGGTTGGGTTAGCGGCTTTCGTCGCCGAAATGGACCCACCATGGACGACCATGGCATCCTCTGGGCCAATCGCCGGGCGAACAAGACCCACTCTTCCGCATGGGCTGGTCGACGTTTTGTTGGCCTCGGAGCGCAAGGCACAGACCATCAGCTACACAGTGACTAATACTGTAAATCACTGTGTACCTGGTTATGCAAGGTACACGTGCTGCATCCAGCACGCTGAGCATGAGGGTTAGGGTCATGGGTGCCACGGGAGGACAGACGTCGGGGAACACAACGACATGACAACAGCACGCAATCGCCGCACCTCCACCAGCCGAGACAAGAAAGCTGGAAACTACATGACATTACAAGAAATAGACAAGAACTGAATACACCGAACAAGGCCCGCTGCCTGACCATCCCCAGCCTCCCCCGCGTTGGATCCTATTGCGCAGCCTTGGAAGCAGGACAGGAAAGGAACAAGATTGCATCAAACGCCAGTTCCTACAACCATCCGGCGAGACCTCGAGGAAACAAGGCGTGGTTCCCGGCCACCTTTCTGTCCCGCTCCGCCTCGCAAGGGGCACGCCAAGCGGCGGGCGACACAGGCTGAGCGAGGCAACGGTCGGAGGTCGCCAAGGTGGGGGAGCAAGGAAGAAAGAACGGAGGCTCTTGGTCACCGCCCCGGGATGCCCCTCCGCTCCGGGCCAGCAGGGTTAGGTCCCCTGGGCCTTTTATGCCGACGGGGCACCGGCTCCGGGAGCCGCTTGCGGTGGAATAGGCGGCGGTGGGATCGGCGTTTGCCGCGGAGGGCCTGCGGCGCCCGGAGGGATCGGCGGCGGCGGGATGGGCGTTGTCCTGACAAGGTGAGGAGGATGCGGCTGCGGTTGTGGCGGAGCCGGGTGCGCCTGCGGAGGCACAACCGAGACCGGAGGCTGCGGGGGGCGGTGCTGCTGCGGCGGTGGAGGCTGCGGAGGTGGCGCTTGTGCCGCTCGCTGCTGCTGCTGCTGCTGCTGCTGCTGCTGTAGCTGTTGTTGTTGTTGTTGTTGTTGTTGCTGTTGCTGCAGCAGCAGCTGCTGCTGCTGTTGTTGTTGTTGTTGAAGCTGTTGTTGTTGTTGTTGTTGTTGCTGCTGCTGCTGCTGCTGCTTCTGGCCCTCCCGTTCGAGAATGCTGCCGAGGTAGGGAAGATCGTCTCGGGTCCTAGGATCCTGCTCGTAGATCTTCTTGATCACTTCCCATTCTCTCCGCGACATGAGGTGCGCCTGGGGCAGCAGGAAAGCCACCGTCGGGCTCGTGATGAGATCGCCGAGGACCTCGCGAGCCACGGCCTCGCCCTGCCGCTGCAGCTCGTCCGTCGTCAAAGGCTTGCGCGGCGGCTGCGGGGCCGGGGCCGGGGCTGGGACCGGGGCCGGGGCCGGCGGGGGGCTTGCTGAACCGGCGCGGTCATCCTGGGCGATGGGTACTGCGCGGTCGTCGGCGAGAAGGCAGGCGCCGACACGGAGGCCCGGGCGGCGGGGGGCAGGCGGCAGGGGCGGGCGTTGGCGCGGCCGAGGCCGGAAGGGCGGCGGTTTGGGCGGCCTGGTGCATGCGTACCGAGTGGTTCGGGTCCGTCGTGCCGTAGATGCGCTGGATCGTCTCCGGGTCGTTCCGGTAGACAAAAACACAGAGCATCATGGGCTCGGTCCTCGTCTCGGGGATGAAGTTGTCGGCGAGGTTCATCATGAACTCGGGAAGGTTTCCGGTGCCGGGGAGAACGGGCACCAGGTAGGTATCGCGCACGTTGGCCACCCCCTTGTCCCCGACGACTCCGTAGCGCTTCTTGGAGACGAAGTAGTCGATGAGCTTGTGCATGCCCGCTTTGGCGGCCGGCGACGTCGGCTCGAGGCTGACGACCACGATGTCGGTCGGCAGGCTGTAGCGAAGGCTGCAGAGGTAGACGATGGCCTGCTGCTCGTCGATGCGGCCGCAGACGGTCAGCGTGCGCGGCATGAGCTTGCTCCAGGGGAGGCGGATGGTTTCGCTGAGGTTGGCGCCGCCCATGTGCTTGGCCGTCACCGGGACGTCGGCGATGGTGTTCATGACGACGTTGCCGCGCCAGACCACGTCGGGATCGGATTCCTCCTTGGGCGAGTAGGGCGGCGAGTTGGTCTCGTCGTCCAGCAGCCGGTCGACGTCCGGGTCGACCCGGGCCCGGCCGAGGCGGTGGTGGCGACGGACAGGCGCTGCCGGGCCTGCGGTGCCGTCGGGGACTTGACGGTCGAGAAGACCTTGTTCAGGTCGAAGTCGCCGCGGGCCGGCGGCGTCTGGGCGGCGTCGCTGGAGCCTCGCTTCTCGGACGGCTCCTGCTTCGGGGCGCTCGGCCGGCGGACCGGCGCCGAAGGCATGTCCTCGCTCGTGATGAAGTGCTCGTCTCCCATGATCTCGTCGCCCTTGTGGGTCCGCCGGATGCGAGGCATGTCTTCGGTGATCTTGATGGACTGCTTCTCGGCGCGCGCCAGCATCTCGGCCGTCTCCTTGCGCAGCTCCTGGGACGCCAGCTCTTCGGTCGTCATGGTCGCGAGCATCGGGGGCGTCAGGGTCCGGGCGAGGAGGCGCGACGTGAGCTCGTGGTTGCTCTTCAGGTTGAAGGCCAGCGTCCGGATCTGGCTGGCGTAGGAGCTGACGGTGGGGTGCGTGTCGTGGACGGCGCGCTCGATCTGCAAGGCAAAGTGCTCCGCCCGGTCGGCGGTGGACACGCCGTCCGCGGGCACGAGGCCGTTCTTCTCGGCCGCGCCGAGCGAGACCACGAGCGACTTGTGCAGCGCCTTGGCGGGTCCCTGGCGCGTCTCGGGCAGGTCGGCCATCTTGGCGGGCAGGTCGGCCGGCGGCGCGTAGGCAGGGAGGGAAGGGTCCGTCTTGCGAGGCTTCTGCGACGGCGGGTTAGCAGGGGGTGTCTTGTCGTTCAGAGAGCATCGGAAAGGAATCGCATCGCACCTTGACGTCCTTCTCCGGGGGCACGTCGCCCTGCTTGCGCTTGATGCCGGACGCCGCCTTGGCGGCGTCCTTGATGGGGCCCGAAGGAGGCGGCGGCGACTGCTTGGAGGTCTGGGAGGCATCCTCGCGCACGTCGCTGGCGCGCTTCTTCTTCTTGGGGCCGCGCTTCTTCTTTTCGGCCTTTTCCTCCTCGTAGGCCTTTCGGCGCGCCTCCCAGGGGCGCTCGCCCTTCTTGATGCCCTCGAGCAGCTCGGTGTGGTTGTCGGGCCGGCACAGCTCGCAGAAGTACTCCTTAGGCAGATCTTCTGTGTACTGGCTCATGCCCATGCAGATGTTGTGCTGCCATGCGCCGCACTGGTCGCAGGCGATCCAAGGCTCGCCCGAGTCCTCGTCCTGCTCGGTGGCGCCGCAGACGCAGCGGATGACCTCCTCTTCGGGCTCCTCGGGTTCGGGGGCCGCCTTCTTGGCCTTCTTTGCCCCGCCGCGGCGTTTCGGGGCCTCGATCGGCTGGTCCTGCTTCTCGAGCGCCTTGTGCTGGCCTTTGGTCGCCCTTATCGACCGTCGGGGTTCAACATCTGCGGGAGTCGGGTGCGTGGTTAGCTCGGGTTGCGGTGGATGCTGCGGCGTCGGCAGCGGCGGCGAGGGATGCGAGCCGTGGCTGCTGCGTGGACGGAGCCGAGCCGCTATCGACATGCCGGCCGCGGGGGGCGAACCCTCGTCCTGCGAGTCGGGGATGGGACGCGCGGAGCGAAGCTCTCGAGGCTGCTTACCAGACATGGTGGTCGCGTCTCGATGACAGGACGGACAGGGAAACGGGAAACACGGAGCGCTCTCCTTTGTGTTGCACCTCTACTGCAAGTAGCCCAGGGGCATGCGCAACGGGTGCACGCAACGGTCACTTGGATAAGATGTTTACGCTTGCATCAAAAAAAAAAAAAGAACCCAAGAGGTGGACAGACGGCCCTCCCCCAGTAGCAGGAGCAGGATGGATGGATGGATGTTGGTCCTCTCCTGGAACTATCACTGAAATCCCCCCGATGCTGCGAAATCCCAGCGCGTTCCAATGGGCTGCCGGTGGCCAAGACCTGAGCAGCAAGCAACGGGTGTGGCGATCCGAAGCGGTGATGGATGGCGGTAGTGGTGGTGATGGTGGTGGCTTGGGGGGAGGCAGAGAGGGAGGGATGGGAGGGTGGTCGTGCTGCAGGCCCAAGCTCCAGATGGAGACGCGGGGAATGTCGCGTGCCGCGAGCTGCAAGCTGCAAAGCTGTCGCAAACGAATTGAGCGCAATCGGCGCGCAGAACCGGGTGTGCTGGACACAACGGGGTGAGGATAGGCACCGGATCTGTGGTCGCAAATGGTTGACGCCGAGTGTATTTGGGCAACAACCTGGGCGCTAATGCGTCGTTTTTTTGTGTTTTTTTTTGTTTGTTTGGTCGGTCGACTTGTTGAAGAAAGCCGAAAGTGTTGCGGGAAGAGAAAGAATGCTGGGTTTCGAATTGCAGCGACGCGATGCCAGAAGGTTGACGAAATTTGGCCACGGCTGATTAGATAAGCCCATTGGGATGGTGGGGCGGGGCGGATTTCATGGTCAGGCCCGGCCCCATTGGCCCAAGCGTCCAGCCCCGTCCACCGCAATCCGGTCAGGGCTGCCAAGAGGGGACCTGACCTGGACCCGCTATAGAGTGGGGCCCAGGTCGACTTCTGGCTTGACTGCCTGGGGCAGCTCAGCGGGTCGGTTACCTACCTAACCTGAGGTAGGTACCTGAGGTACGCGTGTTAGCGATTGCCTGGAGCTCCAGTTGAAAGTTGCAGCACGGGCAGCATCCATCTCTCAGCCTCCTCCCCCACGGCGAAGGGTACCTTACTACCTACCACCTACCATTCACTACCAACCTGACTTCGATAACTACCGCTTTGGGGGACTTGTTTGACCACAACACAAGACAACACAGCACAGCACATGCAACACAACCGACATTAAACACCGCCACTCACTCTAGGACCCCGGCGACGACACCCCACGGTTCTTCAAAGCTCTTGTCCTGCCTGACCTTCCACCGCCCACCCTCTCGAATCAGCCCCTCCTCCTACCACCCATACCGCCGCCACCACCACCACTACCACCACCACTCCCGCCACCGTCGCCGCGACAACCACCACCGCAATGTCCAGACGCTACGACTCCCGGGTACGTCGCGGTCGCTTCCAATCCCTCCCCCCGCCCTCCCCGTCCCGTCGACCCTCCTCCTGCGCAACCAAAAGCTTACCCTCTGTCTCTCCCCTAGACAACCATCTTCTCCCCCGACGGCCGCCTCTACCAGGTCGAGTATGCGCTAGAGGCCATCTCCCACGCCGGCACCGCCATCGGCATCCTCGCCAAGGACGGCATCGTGCTCGCCGCGGAGCGCAAGGTGACCTCCAAGCTGCTGGAGCAGGACACGTCCGCCGAGAAGCTCTACATCCTCAACGACAACATGATCTGCGCCGTCGCCGGCATGACGGCCGACGCCAACATCCTCATCAACTACGCCCGCCAGGCCGCCCAGCGCTACCTGCTGACCTACAACGAGGACATACCCTGCGAGCAGCTCGTGCGTCGCCTGTGCGACCTCAAGCAGGGCTACACCCAGCACGGCGGCCTGCGCCCCTTTGGCGTGTCCTTCATCTACGCCGGCTGGGATCCCCAGCGCCAGTTCCAGCTCTACCTCAGCAACCCCTCGGGCAACTACGGCGGCTGGAAGGCCACCAGCTCGGGCGCCAACCACGCGAGCGCCCAGAGCCTGCTCAAGCAGGACTACAAGGAGGATTGCACCCTCGACGAGGCCTGCGCCATGGCCGTCAAGGTCTTGAGCAAGACGATGGACTCGACCAAGCTGAGCAGCGACAAGAGTGAGCCGCCCGATGCGCGTCCTGCTCTTCTAGATGGAAGCACAAGACAAGCTGACCATGCATCCAACAAACAGTCGAGTTTGCGACGGTGGGGCAGACCAAGGACGGCAAGATCTACCACAAGCTGTGGACGGCCGACGAGATCACAGCGTTACTCAAGAAGCACGACCTGGCCAAGGAGGACACCTCCGAGGAGAAGTAGGCAGGGTAGCCTGGGGTGTAAGCGAGGGGGGGGGGGGGGGTTGCAACAATCTACAACCGTCCCTTGGGAAGAAGAGCCCCTGGGGCAGCATGCGGTCAAACCTTGTTCCCATGGTCCACGATGATGTCCGTCCCTATGTGGTGCCTTGCATGTCTCCCTATCCGGCCATTGCCATGATATCCAATGTGAACATTGAACGGGCATCCTGGGCCCATGTACGCAAGGTAACCGATAGTAACCCTTGCCATGCAACGATGCTTCCCATACGCCCTACCTACTCTCCCGATTCCGAAAACCAGCCCCGTTCCTATCGTACACGTAGACAGACCCAACAGCAACGGTCCTTGCGAGAGGTCGGCAAAGCCGTTGTTGGCCTACAAACTCACGAGCTAGTATTCTCAGGCACACGCACGCACACACCTAGACAACACAGTACTCAGCAGGAACTAGGACCAGACCTGAAACGCGTTAGCAAAGCAATACTGATCCATTCAATTGCTGCTTCTCCTCAGCTCCTCAAGCTCGATACCTACATGTCTGCCCAGTCCCAACCCTTCCTCCTCATCCCGCCCGCCACCACCGCCCGCACCACCCGACACGTTCACCCTGACATAGCCCCCACCACCACCACCAACAGTACCATCACCACCGCCGCCGCCGGACGCCCCGCCGCGCCGCCCCGGCGAAGCCGCGCCCGACGGAGCCCACAAGGGAGCCGGATACGGCTCGGCGCACCGCGCGCTGCCCAGCCGCGGCCAGTACCGCCGGTAGCTCCAGTGCCCGACGGCCCACCCCAGGGCGGCGCCCGCGCACACGTCCCACACGTCGTGCCGGTAGTCTTGCACGCGGCTGATGGCGATGAGGGCGGCGCCCAGGAGGGGGACCCCGCACGCGAGCGCCAGTGGGAGGGCGGCGGCGTGGCGGGACGGCGCGTCTCCGTCGTCGTCGAGGTCGAGGGGATCGACGCCGAGGATGCCGCCGGCGCGGGAGGAGGAGGAGGCGCGCACGCGCTGCAGGACGCGCAGCTGGCCCGCGAGAAAGAGGCTCAGGTAGCCCAGGCCGGCGAAGGCGAAGGAGGTGTGGCCCGAGGGGAAGGAGCGCCAGCCGTCGTGGAGGACGAAGGCGTTGGGCTGGGTGCAGACGGCCATGGAGACGAGGCCGTTGGAGGCGCCGGCGACGGCCCCGGCGCCGCCGGCCCGCCGGCCTGGCCGCCGCCGATGGCGCGGAGGGCCGCGTCGGAGGGTTGGCACCGCGCCAGCAGGTCCGGCCTCGGCCTCCCCGCCGTGTTCTTGACCACGTCGGTCAGGAACATGGACAGGACGAGAGCCACGAGGAGCCCGAGCAACGTGACGTGGTGCTTGTGCCGCGAGGCGCCGGTGACGAGGTTGTAGGCTACGAGGAGGACGAGAGGGAGGACGAAGGCGTAGAACAAGAGGTGCACTAAACGGGCAACCCCGTCAGCGTCGGCCCGTCCGTGATAAGAACGTAAACAAACAAAAAAAGGTAACGTACCGAGGGGGACCCTCTCCACCTCGGCGTACGGGAACGATATCCGCAAATCTTGCAGCGAGAAGAAGCGGCGGAACGGCGGGATGGCGATTTCAACCTGCGAGCCCGTCCCAGCCGGACACCGTCAGCCTCCATCATGTCGGTTCGTTTCGCGGCGCTCGCCCGCCTCTCGATACCGCCCCCGGCGGCCCTTCAGCACCGCCAACCGCCGGCCCCGGAAAAGAACCAGATCCAGAACCACAGCCGGAGAGGGAAGGGGAACGCACCAAAACGATGGCCACCACGAGCCCGATCAACCCCATATAATCCGACGCATACGTGCCCTAAACACACCCACGCACGCACGCACGCCCTTCACGTCAGCGCTCATGTTCTTCCCAACCAAGACGGAGAGACAAAGACACCCCATGCCATCGGCCACGGCGGCCCTCGTAGGCTTGGTGTGTCCTGTGCGTCTCGTCCCGGAAAAGCAGGAAAAGAAAAAGAAACTTGCCTTCCAGCAAGCCCTGATCCTCGCCGCCCCGCCTCCTCCGCCCCCGCCATACCGTCCCCATCGCGAAGACGCCATGGTTCTGTCCCCAACAACGGCAACGTCGCGCAGTCACCGCCGTCTCGCAGCCTTGGCCAGCAGCCCGAGGATCATGGCACGTCCGTCCGTTCGTCTGTTCGTCTCTTTACCCCCGCCACTCGCCGACCAAAGATGGACGCCGAGTTCGTTGGTGTTGTTGTTGGTGTTGTTGTTGTCCTTGGGCGCTGGACGTCGCCGGCCAGGGGTCGAGCCTCGAGAAACAACAAACCTAAACTAAAAAAAGACCCCCCCCCCCCAAAAAAAAAACCGGCGCCGGTGTCGTTGGAGCCAACGTTCGTTTGTCGGACGTTGGAGCTTGGGAGCCCGGAAGCAGCGGGTCCGCCTACTACCACCAGCGACAATCACAACAACCACCTAGCCGGAGCGGAATTGCTGCGCGCGGTCTTTGAACAGGCGCGGGTCCTTCAAGAGTGGCGCGCGGGGAGAGGGAGGGAGGCGAGTAAATACTTGGCAGAAAAAAAACCAAAGCAGTAAAAAAAAATGAAAATAAAAAACAAAAATAAAAAGCTTAGGGGTAGGTACACGTATGTACTTGTAGCACACACAACCCGCGTGAGACTGCGACGGACTGTGACCGACCGACTGCCTTGCTTCCTGGGTCGACGCAAGGCTGAAAGTGAGGGCCGATCTTGGAGCTGGAACAATCTCCGGAGATGCGGTGTCGCAAGGCGGTGGGTTGGGCAAAACCCCGTCTTGACAGCCCGGGCACGCTAAGGCTACTATGTACTGTGTACGCAGTAAGGACGGGACCCGACCTCGGGGGGGGGGGGGGGCGGGGGTGGCAGCGTTGCATCAGAGGAGGGTGGCATCCATGATTCCGCCTCGCCTTGCCTTGCCGGGGTCAGGCTCTCTCGTCAGGGGGCAAACCCTGCTTACACAGTAGGTCCTTAGGGGGCGGTTATACGCAGTATTATAGTATATACACAGTACATACATATTAGTAGTAGATGGCTCATCTGATCAGATGTCCGCCACGGCTCTTTTTATTCTTTGGTGTGTTTACCTCTTGCTGTGTCTCTCGCAGTGTGCATCTCGGAATCAATCACAGATGGCACACGTCTACACGGAGGCTCAGAGTTACAGAAAACAGGTAAAGATTCCCATCTGGTTTTTTTTTTTTTTTTCTCTTTTTTTTTTTCTTTTTTTTTTTTTTTTTTTTTTGTTTCTTGCCCATGACCTTGGTATCCTTGGGATACCGTTCTCCGCCAGCAAACACTTGCAGGGGAAACCAGAGCGCTGCTCACGGCTTAGAAAAAGAAACACAAACATAACTCATTAGGTATCTACCCTCATAACGTCCCGGCTCAGACTCGCAAAATACAAAAACACTACATGATAGCAAGCAAAACAGGCGGAACAGGCGATATCTAGACAAGGGGAGGGGGGGGGGGGGGGGAACAGAAACCGGACACGGTCCCTGCCACTTCTCCCTCCGCTGCTCCTGGCCGCAAACACGCTCCCGCGCCCGATCCAGCTGGCCAAGTTGGCACCTCCGAATCCCATCCGACAACTCCTCGTTCCCGCCCAAACATACAAATATGCCCCGTGATGATTCCCCTCCCGTCGCCAGCACGCCTCGCCGCACGGGGCTGAATGCCGCCATGAAGGATGATTTTGGATGTTGATCATGTGCACACAATGTCAAATGCCCGCTTCCGCCGGGCGTCCTGTTGGTCGTTTTCATGCTTGTTGTTCGTTCGTCTCCCTCCCATGTCCTGGAACCGCGCCGGTGGTCCGTCCCGCGAAGGGTCGTAGCAACGAAGCCCAAGACGCCGGGCGCCGCCATCGCTCTCACGACTCCTCAGCCATCAACCGCTGGACCTCGGCTTCGTTGAGCAGCTTCCGCTTGCCCAGCTCTTCCGGAGGCTTGCCGTCGCGGACCGCGCCAAAGTCGAGAATCTGTCACAAAAAGCCGTCAGCCCGTGCTTCACGAAGCTTCCCTCTGCCGTTCCTCCCCCTACCCCTGAAGCGCCGCAACATCCGGAAGGGTGTCCAACAAACGTACCTCGACATAAGTGAGATTGCCCCGTTGCACCGCCGCCACGCACCTCCGATCATCAAACTTGACCTGCCACACGCCGCTCAAATCCGTCAAGAGATCTTGCACGTGATCCCCCGTGGCCACGTCCCACATCTTGACCGTCTTCTCGCTGCCCGAGATCACCTTGCGGCCGTCGTGTTGGAAACACGTGATGGCTCCCGTGTGCGCCTCGAGCACCTTCTTGCACTTGCCCGTCTCCGGGTCCCAGATGCGCAGGGTGCTGTCGGCGGCGGCGCTGACCAGCTGATCGTCGCGCAGGTCCAGCAGCCCCACCAGCATGCTGTGGCCCTCGAGGGTGAACAGACACGAGCCGGTCGCCAGGTCCCAGATCTTGACCATGGAATCCATGCTCCCCGAGATGCACCGGTTCCGCTTGTGGTCCAGCACGACCGAGTACACCTTTTGAACATGCCCGTGCAGCACGTGAAGCTGCTCGCCCGTGCTGATGCGCCAGACGCGCACCGAGCTGTCGTAGCTGCCCGACACCAGCGTGTCGCCGTGCGCCGAGATGGCGCGCACCGAGTGGGCGTGGCCCGAGAGGATGCGGATGAAGTAGGGGCACTGGTCGTCGTTGGCCGGCGGGCCCGTCTGGATGTAGCGGCGCGAGCCGGCCTCGGGGAGGCGCCAGACGCGCAGCTGGCTGTCGCGGGATCCCGTGATGATGAGCGGCTTGGGAGGCATCATGACGGGCTTGCCGTCCTGGACCTTGCCCGTGTCGGCGGGCATGACGATCTGGAGGCAGCGGACGGTGCTGGTGTGCCCGTAAAAGGTGTGCGTGCAGAGCCCCTTCTCGATGTCCCAGACGCGGACCGAGCGGTCGGTGCTGCCCGAGACCAGCGTGTTGCCCTCGTACTGGAGCGCCCAGACGCCGCCCTCGTGGCCCTCGAGCTTGGTGCGCAGCTTGCCCGTCTTGGTGTCGTAGACGTGAATGAGGGTGTCGTCGCTGCCCGTGACGATCTTGTCGTCGTCGAACTGCAGGCACGTGATGACGTGCCGAGGGTGGGCCGCAAACGCCACGTGGCCGGGCTTCACCTTGCCGCTCATCCAGCTCTTGCGGAACATGTGGTGCCGCCGGTACAGCGACTTGAAGAGGTGGAGCTGGCGCAGGCTCGGCAGGCCGATCTGCGGGTCCGGCACGGCGAGAGCCGCGGCGCTGGCGGCCGAAATAGGGCCTTCCGACTTGTGCGTCTTGGGCGCCGGCGCCGACCGGTCCTTGGCGTGCTGACCGCTGGCGCGCTTCTTGGCCCGCTCGGCGTTGATCTGCGCGAGGCCGCGCTTCCGCTTCGTCGCGCCGCGGGTCCTGGGCAGATATTCCATCGGCTCGGCCTTGACGGCCGACCGGAGGAGCTCCGATTCGCTCGACGTCAGGCGGCTCTGGTTGCTCAGGTCCACCTCGCACCCGTGATACCCGACGGGGTCCTGCCAGCCCCAGCCTTCGTTGATGGCCCGCTGCAGCTCGCCCGGCGGCAGGCGGAACCCATCGCGGTCGAACAGCTCCTTCCAGCCCGTCTCGTTGGTGTCGACGATGGTACGCCAGTGCTTGGATACCTGGGCGGCGCGACAGAGGTCGCGGTGGTCCAGGTACGAAAGGACGTGCAGGCTGAGCTCGAGGGGGAGCTGCTTGAGAAAGTCGCACTTGAGGGCCGGGTTCACGACGTCGGCCACCACGTGCAGCGTCTTGCGAGGGCACCGGCGGAGGAACTGGTACATCATCCACGTCTTGAGCTCGTTCGGCATGGCGTCGAAGCTGTCCAGCATGGCGCCGGGGTCGACAAAGGATCGGCCGTGCCTCGGGCGGCTGAGCGCCGTGCTGGTGCCGTACGACGACGACGACGATGACGACAGCTCCATGGCTCCCGGGATCTCGGTATCCTCGGTGGCCTGGCTGTCCAGCCACGAATGCCCGGCCCGCGTAAGCTGCGTCGAGAACGAAGCTTCGGCGGCGGCGTCGTCGTCGTCGTCGTCGTCCTCCTCCTCCTCCTCCTCCTGGCCGGCCTGCGTCTGCGTCGCCGCGAGGGTCGGCGAGAGCCGAGGGCTAGGAAGGCTGACGTCCTGGCTAGCCACATGGTTGAGACCGCGTCTCGGCTGGGGATCGAGGGAGGCAAAGGACTCGTGGGCATCGTCAAAGGGCAGCAGCTCGACGTCGGTGACGGGCGGGGTGGCGGCGACGTGGCTGAAGGCCTGCGACTCCGGATCGGCCTGGCTGTCGGCGTCGTAGGTGGCGGTCGACTGGCTGATGCCCGAGTCGACGGGGTCCGTCAGGGCCGACCTCAACCGCGAGGTCCGGTCGAGGCGGGCGGCCATCATGTCCGAGGTGTTGGGCGAGGCGAGGTACCCCGACGAGCGACGGGCGGGTCTTGTGCTGCTCCGCGTCCGCATCACCTCGTTACGCAGCTTCTCGGCGGCGGCATACGGAGCGATGGCGGCCATGGCGGCCGAGAGACGGGTGATGCGGCCGGTTACGGGGGTGCGGCTCGGCGAGGTGACCCTCGCCGCCGATCTTGCCGACCTCCGAGCGGCGAACAGCTCGGGGGCCTCGACGCGTCGAGACGGGGTGGACGTTGGGCTGTCGGCACCCGGGTCGCGCTTGATGTCGCTTGCGGACTCGATGCTTCGAGACCGTAGCGGCTGGTGGGGGGGGCGGTTCATGTTAGTAGATGCCAACAGCCGGACTGGACAAGTCGCTCACCTGGGCCTCCGTCATGTCATAGTCCTCGTCCCAGGCCTCGATGGGGTAGTCGTCGAGCTCGAAGGTCAGCTTGCGCAGTTCCGGGGGGGTAGGCTTCGCGGCCAGCGGGTATTCTTTGGAGTCAAGGGTATGGACATCTCGGGGTTCCCGGAGAAAGAGGGGCGGGTAGGACCGCTTTGTCGTCGTGGTTGTGGTGACCGTCTTGGTCTCGATGCACTCGTCCGCAAACTGCATCACTCGGTGGCGCGTCACCGTGGACTCGTCCTCCTGCCAGGTCATCGAGACCTTATGGTTAGACCGGGGGCGGCGAGGGTCCATGGTATGGCGATGGCAGGCTCCGAACCGGCGGAACGACGCAGCGGCGAACACGCTCCGTCAGACCACGGAGGGGGCGGCGGTCGAAGGCGACGAGGGTTTCGTGTCCCCTCGATTTGGGCGACGAGAAAAGAAAAAAAAAAACACAAAACTATCTCGATGATGCTGAAGGATGGTGATCGCGTCGTTCACAGGGCCAACCTCAGGCCAGCGTGGTGTGTGATGTTGTGCCGGTGCAGGCGGTCGGTCGGTCACGCAGTCGTCGCCGCTTTCGCTTTCGCACGCGTGTTTCGGCCCGCCAGGATCCCCCACCGATTCCCAGTTGCGATGAGGATGCCAATCAAGCTATCATTTTCCTCGGTGCGCGACAGGTGAAAATCCCGAGGATGGAAACCAGTGCAGGCAGCGGGCTTTTGGCAAATGAGCGTCGGGATGCCGATGGAGGGAGGAAGGATGGGGAAATGAAGTCGGCGGTCCAAGGCTTAGTGTTGTCAGGGTTTTCCTGGATCCGGTGGCGGTTTCGTGTGGACGGCCGTGCAAGGCAGGCAGGCAGGCAAAGACGATCGATGCAAAGAGGTTTGGATTCCGGGTCGGGAACCACAGGACTCGAAGGGTGAAAGACCTAAGGGGGGAGGAAAAACAAGGATGACGATGTCGAGATTACGCCGTGTTGGCTGGTTTTCCCGCTGCCTTTCCAGGTTTGCTGAGGTAAGGTGATTGACTGATGGACTGACTGACAGGAGGGACGAAAGCGGTGATCCAGGAGAACAGCCGAAGAGGCAAGACCGGGGCCCACTGTGATCGGTGGATCTGAGGTGAAGTCCCAGGTTCACTTCACCCCCCCAAATCTGGGCATACTGCGTAGGCTCCGCTTCCCATCCTCAGTGGAGCGACCTGACGGACTCCAAAGCGCCAAGCCACGCCCCACCCTATTGTCCCTCCATCCCTTTCCACTCCCGTCTGGTAGGTTGTCTGGTCTTTTTGCTCCTCCCCTCCCTCCCCCCCCCCCCAAAAAAACTGGCCCAAAATGGCAACACCTGGATTCGTGGCACCTTATGAAAAAGAATGGCTGCGACAAGGCCCGGTGATGCCACGGGCTTGGGGCTTTGGGATGCAAGCATGCATGGAGGTTTTATCAATTTCCCCGCCTTCCTCCTCTAACTACTGGAATCCCGATAACTGGTCGTAACCACGGCGATCCTCCTGCTTCAGGCCGTGTCGGCGTCAGCCGCTGGTGGGCACCTTGCTTGTGTTGGATGCACCTCTTGTTGGATGGGTTTCCCTTTCCGACCAAGTTCCGATGCCGAACGGCAAGGTGGAGCCCTCCCTCCGTCGCCTGGGCGGAACGTCGCGGGCTCCGGCGTTTCCACTGGATGGACTTTAGGTTTGTCAGTTAGTCAGGTTCTGCCCACCTCCATCATCCAACCGCGTGCGGGTGAGGCCAACAAAAACACGTGCGGCAGCGCGCCATGAACTGCGCGCGCCCCCCCTCCGTCGCTGAAATTTTCTTTGCTTCGGCCTGCCCGGCTACGGACGCCACTCGCATCACGCTCAGCTCTCGTGGTTGTCGTGGACAACGTTATCGCGGCAATGCGGTGACTTTAGGCATGGTTGCCAACCGGCACTTTGGCATCATGAAGGACCATCATGGCCGTTGTTGTGATCATCCCCAAGCCTTTATGCGCTGTGGCGGGCGGGCCTGGCTCACTCGCTACGCGATGTATGGCGACATGCTACTAACTAGCACACGAAGCGCGGGGCAGCCTAGGTCCCCGTCCGACCAGGGCCCCCGTCACGGTAACGGTGACATCCGCACTCCCCAGAGCACCCACGCCACCACCTCACGCGTCGGGAGCCAGGTCCACAAAGCACAGGGCTTGGAGCAGGCCCTCAGGCGGTTTGGCATCGCGTCATGCAAACCTCCCTCTCTTTGTTTGGCTCGGAGGTTGGGGGATGCTGGTGGGCAGCAAAAACTGTCGGGTCCCTTGGACCGGGACGGGGCTCGGTGCCCGACCTCCACGGTGGAGCCCCGGCCTTGGCGTGCTGCTTCTCGAACCCTTCCCAGAAGAGCCCCCTATTTTTGAGGTCTGGTGTGTTTCACTAGGTTGTTTGACAACCGCCCCCTGCTGACCCTGGCCGACTACCTTATGTATTATCATGGACCTATCATACGTACTGCGTAGTGAAGGTACGCACCGCTCTGGCATGACAGCGTCCTCAAACGGGGAAGTTGGCCAGAACCCAGACGCCCTTGTTTCGTCTTGTCCAAGATGACAGGGCTGCCACGGAGCCTGCAGCCTTGCGTTGGGATGCATACGTGTGTAATTATAGGACCTGGTGTCCGATGTCAAAGGTGAAGGCGAGGCAGGCCAAAGACCAGACAACACGACGGGACGAACTTGGCATTTTTTTGTTTCCCGGGTTTCAGAGAAAACATCGGATGAATCCGGGCATGGATGTACATCCGTAGTACACAGCGGAAGAGGCCATGTGCCATAGGTTGGACGGCGGGTGGGGCACTCTCAGCAATATACGGAAGTGCACCCACCGCAGGTCATTCAACAATGCTTCCTAGGTTGACGGGTCGATCGATGTGTTGAATGATGGCCATTGGAGGGCAAGGCAGGGTTGTTGTTGAAGAAATGGAAACTACAGACCTCGCTCATGAAAAACCGAGAGAAGGGTCGAGCCACTGCTGCCTTGACACCTAAAGCAGGCTCTGGGAAAGAGCACCCTCACCATTACCGCCTGCCATGACCATGGATGGCCCTCTCTCCCACTCCTCAATCGTCGGGCAAGATTCCCTACCTACTCTTCCAACTCCCATCCGCCTCAAGCCTGCCAAGCGGATCTCGTTGAGCCGTAGTATTCCAGGCCTGGCCTCATGTGTGGATGGGAGCTCACCTCGTCAGATAGGACGCCCACTTGTCCACGGCCCCTTTCCACTTTGTCACAGCCAAGCCGTCGTCGAAATGCCCAAGGAATGGACCGTTCCGCAGGAGAACCCTCAGAAGGCCAACCGCGATGTCGAGCGTTGTAAAGCCGTCTTCACGGCGGCTGTCAGTACTTGGGTCTTCGGTACATGACTACCGTCCTTGGGGAAAATAGTAACTGACCAGCTTGTTGTGCACAGATCAGTCAGATTCTTTACGCTGGGTACGGGCACGTTGTCTTTTGTGGTGGCTTCCGAAGGGATTTTGTCTGACCTTTTGCAGGCGCGCATTCCCACCCCAATGTTTTCAACTGCTCTCCCTCGAGTCGCTCGTGTCCTGCAGCTTTGACGACATCCTCGCCTCCCCCTCGGGCCTCCACGCTCATGACCCAGCAGCCTTACGGGACCCGGGGCATACCATCTTCCTTCGCCAGGCCAATGATTACGGGCTCCATCGATTCCTTGGAATCCTGGTTCGTCACGAGGAGCCCTTGTATTGCCCACACCGGCTGACATGATTGCCCTCAAGAAGCATGACATCATCTCCCTCCTGGAGACTGAGCGCCTCGTCAAGTTTCGCATCAGCTACATGCGCACCAGGCTCTGGGCTCCTGACGCCCTCATCGAGTACTACACCATTGCTGTAAAGTACAGAGACGATGGCGTCTATGAGCTTGTTGTGTGGCGTGCCGGGACAGGGAAGCATCACCATGCCATCACCGACTCCCCATGGGAGAACCTGGGCGGCTTTCTGAGCCGACTCCCTTCGCGAATGGGTACGGTTCCATCACGCCAGCCTCGTTCAGGGCGCGCTGACGAAACAGGCTCTCGGTATTGGACGCTGGCGTTTCATGCCGCTAATCAACCGGACAACCCACCCGTTGGTCTATGGAGGTATGATGACACCGACTTTGAGGATGCAAATCTCCACCTGCAGCAGTCGGTCGGGTACTCTTATCATCGGCTCGTGTGCCTCACGTATGTGTATCCCTGCGGAGGACGACGTGTTGGCTCAGCTAACCTTGTAGGGTCCCTCCCTTGCCGTCTGATGACGACCAGGATGCAATCCCCGAGACCCCTCCAGAGCCAGACAGGGTGGTCCGCACCAGCCGAAAGCGCCAGGCAAACCCGTCAAATGCGAGGAATGGCAACCGGCCTGACAAACGGACCAACGGGAAAACCTCGAGGTGGCATGGTGAAGGTCCTTCAGTGGCTGAAGCAGGCAGGCAGCTCTCGCCGGCACAAACGCTCGCTTCCAGGACGGCCTCAAAAATGTCGACGGGAAAAAGCATCAAAGGCGGAGGTGAAGCATTGGCAGGTAACCTTCAGGTGACCCAAACCCCTGCGCCAAAGAAGCCTGTGACCAAAAGAAAGCCAAAGAAGCCCCTCGTAAGTCTTCTCGTATCCCTCAAGGGACGAGGCTAACCTGCCAACAGCAACTCTTCGAAGAGGCTGCTTCTAGCTTGCCAGCGACGCAAATCATCGAAAGCCAACCGCTGGTTCAGGATAGTACTCAGAATCTGCAGAGTGCGAAAGCATACCACTGGGACGATGACCAGATGACGCGCCTTTTCTTCGAGAAGCCCGTGCCGCGTACGCCCTGTCCCGGTGAAAACCCATTCACGTGCCTCGACGGCGTTGGCCCCTCTCCTGAAACCCGCTCCCCGGCTCAGGACCATCTCGTATCGACTCACCTCACGCTGCCTCGGCTCTTGGGCGATGATGGGGAGCAGCCCTCCGAGTGGCCTCCGAACGGGGAGGCTCGGTCTCTTCTGCGGATCACACCCACGTCGAGCGTGGCTGGCAAAGCGCCGGGTCTAAGCCAGTGGGAGCCGCGAGCATCGCCAGCCGCGACCAACTTGTTTGGCGGAGTCACCGTTAGTGAGGACGAGGAGGAGGAAGCTGGTAAGAGGGGGGTCGGTGTCGTTGGGGAGGGGATGAGCGTGAAGCTGGATTTCGAGCGGGTCATGATGAAGTGAGGCGGTGCAGGTGCTCAACGCTGGGGGGGACGGGGGCAAGAAATCAGGTTGCAGCATGCCTGCGCTTGGAAGAGAAATCTTTGCTAAAGGTCAATGGAAGGCTTGTGAAATTCGCTACCCGGAAACCATGTCGGATCGAGAAATCCTTGGTTGGTCCACGGAGCATCATCAACCTGTTACGCGAGCACAAAGCGTAGCTGACTGCATGCTGAAAAGGGATACTGAACTTGGCCTAGCAGGCATGGCTGGGGAGCGCATGACGCAGCGTGTCTCTATTGCAGAGCACGTACGGCGTCCCCGAGAGCTGATTATGCAAGGAGTTGGAGGGAAAGAAATCCCAAGCAGAAAACAGACACCGGTCGAGCTCCTAGAGGCCTTGGATGGCAGTATTACAAACCAAGCTCCAGCGCCAAATATCCCCCAGGGATCAAAAGATCAGCCAACCAAGCCACCGCTAGTTCCTATTCAATCTTATTGTGCGTCTGAGTTTTTTTTCTATTCTCTCTATCTTCGCAGCAGGATTTACAGCCTCCACGAGAGCACAATCTTATCGAGTGGTGTTCCGGACCCGCTTGGTACGTTGGTTGTGGGAGGAAGTATAATAAGAGAAATCTGACCATGGAAAACGACAGTGAGAAGCTAATTTTGAATTACTCACATGTACCATGTTTTCTCCGTTAGCTCTGGAACCCTCCTTGTGGCCGGGCCTGGAGCTGGCTGGAATGTATCGTCTCAGAGCGTTACCATGTTGTTAAAAAGCTCTGTTCCGGGCTGGTATTATGACGGAGTGTTCCGGTCGGGGGTCTCCTGTGCTAGTTTAAGGATGCTATTGCTGTAACTACCCCCAGAAGACGCTTGACGATCGAATGCATCTGCCTAAGCCCTTGTGATGATGGCTTGGGGATTGCCTGGCCCTTTGACGACGACTGAGAGGGTAATATATGGCAGATTAGGGTGGTCAGAACCAGTATTATACTAACAATGATGTATACGATGGAAGTAACGAAACAGAACACACCATGATATCGAAGTAAGCTCTTATAGGGCATGGAACTCACCCAGAGCAAAGCGATATATACATATACAACGACCGACTCGCACCCGACCCGCCATGTTCAAAGCCGACATAATGTAATACACCCATACTTGTACACCCTCACTTCTCTACACTACTCACACTCGCGACGGGCCGGAGGAAGCCACCCCCCAAGGAATCCTCCCAGCGACCACGCCCCCAAGCAGCCCAGCCAGCACCGCCGTCACGACGAGTCCCGCAAGTCCTACCCAAACCACCCCCCTCCGCCACACCGGCCGCCGATCGCGATCCCGGCATCGACGGCACCACCTCCCCCCCACCTTCACACCGCGCTCCTCATCGTCGCCCCCAGCAGCCTCGTCACCGGGGCCGCCTCCTCTCTCCTTCCGCCGAGACGGACGATCCCCGTCGTCGCCATCGTCGTCGTCGCCGTCGCCGTCCTGATCCCGGCCCCGACCCCGGTCCCGGCCCGGGTCTCCCCGCCCGCGCGACCCCCGCGAGCCCGCGCTCAGCAAGCCGAGCCCGAACGGGCGCTTCCGCCGCGTCTTTTTCGGACGACGTCCTCCGCCCCGACGCCTGCGCCGCCCGTCAAACGCCTCGTCGTCGTCGTCGTAATCGTTGTCGCCGTCGTCGTTGTCGTTGTCGCCGATGTCGCTCCACGCTTGCCCCAGGGAGTGGACCCCCGACGGCCGCGGGATGGGGTCCATGGTGAGAACCCCCGGCCCGAGCAACCCTGCGTGAAGGACCGCCTCGGCGGCGGCGAGCGGCGGGGAGGAGAGCGGGGAGCGGTGGTGCCCTGGCCTCTCTGTCGCTTCTGATGACACTCCCGGGGGTGGGGGGGTGGTTTGCGAGGATGCCGGTGGCGGTGGCGGTGGTGTTGAGGAGGAGGTGGTGGAGGAGGAGAGGAGGAGATGGTGGTGGTGGTGGTGGAGGAGGAGGAGGATGGTATCGCGTTTTGTTGTCGGGTGCTGTTGTTGGGACGGGCCGGGGGTGATGGCGGGGGATGTTTTCGATGAGGAGGTGACGGGCGGCGATGTGGTGGCGCATGTCCCTGCGGATGAGGCCGGCGGAGGGTCGCGTGGCGGGACGACCTCGGGGTAGTTTCTCTCGTGGGCCAGCGGGTTGTGGTCGTCGGGCACAACCTCGGGGTAGTTGTCTTTGTCGGTAGGGGCGGAGAAGGGGATGAGGCCGTCGTCGTAGTGGACGGGTCGCGGGGGAGGGTTTCGCGCCATGGTGATTTTCTCGTGTATCATGGCGGCCGGATCCATGAGTGGGAGGGGGCGAAGACGGATGGCAGCTGTCCTCTGGCGCCAAACCGTGAGCCGGACGAAGGCGAAGCTGGAGTGATATCTCGGGCTACGCACCTCGAGCGGCGGTCGGCCGTGTGATATCAAGGAAGGGTTCTCTGCCTCAGTGCAAGACCTCCCGGCGGCGCGTGTGTTCAGGAGGCATCAACCGAGCGCCGTCAGGCTTCCCGGCCCGCCCGCCGTGGGACACAAGCAGCTCCTCTCTGTCAACAACCTCGCCCGCGCAAGAGAGCCGTCGATGCGACGTTGTGGAGCATGCCAAACAAGCAAACCCAACCGCGTTTCTAACCGCGTTTCTTGGATGCACAAACGGCGTCAGGTCCGGACGAGGAATTCAAGAGAAGAGTCTCCGTCATCATAGACCCATCACGGTCGCAGCCCCATGGAAGGACGCCGCACGAGGAAGAGAGCCGGCCAGAGATGGTTGATCTTGTCGACCCCAATTCCTTCCAGGGTTCCTGGTCGTGCTTCCTGTCGAAAACCGGCCCCTCTTCGGCTGGAAAGGATGCCCGTTGTCACCAGTTCTGGTGGTTGTCCGGCCGTGGTAGCATGTATAGTATGATAGCTATTGGTGCGTGGCAACCCTCCCCCGGTCCGGTCCCGGTCCCGGTCCCGGTCCTTATGGTTTGTCCCTGACGCGCTGCCTAGAGCATTCCCTGCTCGCAGGATCGCATTGAATGATTTGAGGAATGAGATGCAAGGGTAGAGGGTTGCAATCACGGAACCCCCAACAAACCTACTGCGACGCGCGCCAGGGGGGGGGGGGGGGGGGGCTTTCGCGCCAACGTGTGCTGTGCCGCCGCGGTGCAGCAGCTTCAGGCCAGGGCCACAGACGGACGGAGGCTTGCCCGAACGAGACAGCACATCCCTGGCAGAGAGTCTAGGTTTGATCATTACCTGGCGTAGATCGGCGTTGTTGTTTTCGGCACTCGAATGTCCAAGAAACGGAGGTGGCCCCAAGACCCGACCGACCGACCGACGGACGCAGAGGCTTCGGTTTTATTACTCTCCGCGTCTGGCGGTGCAGCTCAGAATCGTCAACACCGTGGATGCGGCCGCCGTCGGCGGATGCGCTGGACGGCGTCGAGTGGGTTGCGAAACTCTGGAGATCGCCGGCGGTTGGCGTCTTGATCACACACCGGCCCCCAACGTCGCCTAACAGGGCGGGCGCAACAACACCAACACGCCAACCGGTCAGAGCATGGGCTTCCATCATCATCATCACCACCACCATCACCACAAGCTCTCTCTCACATGAAACAACAACAACAACAACAACAACAACAACAAAAAAGCGCTATGAGATCTAAGCTAGGTATCCCCGGCCAACCCTTTTCGCCTTGCGCACGTTCAACGCCGCCCTCACGCCGAGCCAAACTTGGCCAGGTACTCGTCATGCAGCTTCTTCTGCCTCTCCCACTCCTTCTTGAGCTTCTTGACCTGGCTCTTGGGCACCTCGCTCCCGTCCGCCAGCTTGGTCGGCAGCCCGTCGGCGTCCCACTCGCCGTACTTGGCATCCGCCTTGAACATGTCCTGCGGCGAGACCTTGGCCTTGGCCCATTTCTCCTCCTCGGCCTTTTCGCGCGCTTTCCGGGCTGCGGAGCAAAGGCACGCACGCGCGCGCGCGCGCGCACACACACGTTAGCCACGGCGGATCTCTCTGACGGATGCTCGTCGTAAGCGCGGTGAGAAATCTTACCCTCTTCCTTCTGCCGGGCCTTCTCGGCGGCCAGCGCCGCCTTCTCCTCCCTCGCGGCGATCAGCCTCGCCGCCGGCACGAACTTGATCAGGCTCGGCTTGTCGACCTGGTCGTCCAGCTGCACGCCCAGGTCCGTCAGGTCGTAGTCGCGAATCCGATCGCTGAGCGCCAGCACGGCCTGCTTGCTCGCGGGCTCGAGCGTCGGCACGACGGCGCGGAGCTCGTCGCGCAGGCGCGACGCGGCGCGCAGGTACGGCATGGCGAGCTTCTCGACGTCGCGCTCGCCCGACCTTTCGAGGTCGGAAAACTCGGACTCGGGCCGCTGCTGCTCCAGGAGGGCCTGGAGGGACGGGGCCGCGAGGCCGAGGGCTTGCACGTCGGCCTTGACCTTGGCGTAGGCGTCGGCGTAGGGCCGGACGGCGGTCTGCGGGTCGACGTTCCCGGCGGCGGCGGCGGCGGCGGCGCCTGACGAGGTCCACCCGAGGCCGTCGTACGGCGGCTGCGCGCCCGCGTCGAGGCCGAGGATGCCCACGACCTTGGTGACCCAGCGAGCGACGGCCTCGACGGCGGCGAGGCGGGGCTCGGCCGACTTGTCGTTCATGTAGATGTTGGCGTCGCGGACGAGACGGAGGATCACCTGCATGGCGCCGGGGGTGTCAAACGAGCTGCGGAAGGCGGCGTCGACGTCCTTCTTGGCCTGCTCGAGCTCGTCGAGGAGGGCCTGCGCGTGGCTGTCCTTCTCGAGGGAGAGGTCTTTGAGCCCGTCGGCCGGCTCCCCGGCCGCGGCGAGCTTGGCCTTGACGTTGGTGAAGAAGTTCTGCTTGGGTTAGCGCGAGCTCCGCGACGGCCGACGGGGGACGTCACCTACATCCACCGTGCTCTCCCAGCTGTCGGCCTGCTTGCGCATGTCCTGGGAGATCTCGACGCCGTCGTTCCAGCGGCCCATGAGGAAGACGATGCGCATGTTGCGCGCGGTGTAGGTGGTGGCCAGGGCGTCTTGGATGGTCTGGAAGTTCTTTAGGCTCTTGGACATCTTGCTCCCCGCGATGGACAGATGGCCCATGTGCTATTCCCCTTTCATGTCAGCCCGTCATGCACAAGATGGAGACGCGGTGGTTGGGGGTGTTGTGCTTACCAGGAAGTAGTTGACCCAGGTGTGCTCCTTGCCCTGGTGGAAATAGGCCTCGCTCTGGGCCAGCTCGTTGTCGTGATGCGGGAAGGCCAGGTCGATGCCGCCCGAGTGGATGTCCATTTGCTCGCCGAGCTTGTCCGAGGCCATGACGGAGCACTCAATGTGCCAGCCGGGGCGGCCAGCGCCCCACGGGCTGGGCCAGTACGGCTCGCCGGGCTTGGACTTTTTCCAGCTGCCAGCTTGTCAGCGAAGGAGATTCCTGGGAGAGCAAGGCGGCGTGGGACACGGGAGCCGGGGGCACGCACAGGGCAAAGTCACCGGGCCGCTTCTTCCCCTCGAGGCTCTTTGACAGGGAGCCCTCGCCCTCCTCCTGCAGGGCCTTGTCGTTCTTGCTCTCGGGCCGCAGGCGGGCGTAGGTGTTGCCGGCCTTTTCAAAGGCGGCGATGTCAAAGTAGACGGAGCCGTTGGCTTCGTAGGCGAACCCCTTGCTGATGATCTGCTCCACGAAGGCGACGATCTGCGGGACGTACTCGGTGACGCGGGTCACGGCATCCGGGGGCAGCACGTTCAAAGCCTGCATGTCGTCGTTGAAGGCCTTCTCCATGGCCTGGGTGAGGTTGGTGAAGATGGTCTGGTCGCTCGTGTCGATGGTCTCCTTGTAGAGGGAGTCGAGGTACGGGAGGAGCACCTCGTCGGCGCCGCCGAAGCCCGTCGACTCGCGCAGGGAGCGGGCGGCCGCGTCCATGTTGCCGAGATGCATCTTCACCTTGGCCTCGGCGTCGCCCGGCTTGCCTTCGCCGGAGAGAGTCCCGCCGGCGAGCACGCCGCCGTAGGCAGCATCCCTGCGTTGGAGGTAGTTGTGCTCGTCCAGGCCCGGCTGGGAGGTGAGCAGGGCGAGGTTGCTCTCGGCATAGGCGAGAAAGGCCTTGGTGACGAGCTCCCGGATCTGCTCCGGGGTGTAGGGCTTTTCCCTCTCGAGCTCGAGCAGCCGCTTTCTCCTGGCCTTGATGATGATCTGCGAGGGTTAGGGGGGGGGGCCTCAGCTCGGGCGGTTGGCACGTGGTGGCTGGCGAACCTTGTCATCGATGTCGGTGTAGTTCATCTGGCGGGGTCAACTTGGGCTCACGAAACCCGGTCCGGGGCAGCGCAGCACGCTTCGACGCACCACAAAGAACACCTCGAATCCAAAGTGATGCATGAGGATCCGGCGGATGATGTCGGTCGACACGTAGTTGCGAGCGTGCCCCAGGTGGCTGAGATCGTACGTGGTCGGGCCGCAAGCGTACCACGAGACCTTGCCGGGCTCCCTAGGCACGAAGGGGACGGGGCCCCCGGGCTTCAGCGAGTTGTGAACCGTGATGGACGCCATGGCGGACGCGTTGCAAGAAGCTGCCCGCCAGCACCGGCTGGAGGTCGAAAACGGTCGGAGCGAAGCGAGGGGTCTATGAAGCCTGGCGAAGGAGCGCATTCAACCGTTGAGCAGGGCGTTGGTTCGCGTCGCGGATCAACGGCTTGGAAGGCGAAAGGTCAGCGTGTCCTTGGTCTTGGGTGAGTCAAAACCGCGGACGGGAGGCTCCGACGGGGTGGGCTTTGCAGATTCGGGTTCAATGGACCTTGAGGGCGGGGCGGGGGGGGGGACCTATGGTGGGGCTGTGGTGGGGCTGTGGTGGGGCCTCCATGCAGATCCGATTGCGTGAACCTGCAAGACGGCGGGGTGGAGCTCGGGCCACATGGTTGATGCTGACGGTGGTCGACCAGGGGCGTGGAGCCAATTTCAACGTCGTCCCGTCCCTGATGTTAACGACTGCGTACCGGGGCCGTAATGAGCTGATACCCTGAGGATACCTGAGGGTTTCCATGGGCTTTACCGCGAGGTGTGCCGTGACCAGCGAGCCCAGGGCCTGGACCTCAACAGCCCGGCTTGTGGCTCTCAAAAGATGCCCAGTGATTCAGGTAGGGAGGAGGGACCTGTGCAGATAGTAGTGAATTATCCATTTCCATCTTGAGACATCCATGGATAGAGAGGTATTACGGATGACTGAATGCATGAGTCTGTAGTCCTAATCCCAAATCCTCTGTGGCCCGCCATTTTGGATGGAATGCTTCTAGAAGTAAAGAACCCTCTAATACATCGTCGTGTGGGGTTGACCATCCCAACGCGTCAGCCTCTCCCCGTCCAATGGAGTCCCAGCTCCCGCTCTCGAATCACCTGCCGACCGGAATGAAAGGTCTAACTTCGCCGCAAGAACCCACCCTTCTAACGTCTTTTGTCTTTTGTCTTTTTTTGTTTTTTTCACCTCTCCCCAACCAACTCTTCAACCCTGCAAACCACCTCCGCAATCCACCCCCCGTCAGCCTTCACCACCGGAATCCCCAACCGCCCGCACACAATCTCGACGTTTCCCCGCTTCCTATATCCCTTCTGACACACCACGACCGCCTTTGCTGCCCCGTCTCTTGCCGCACACAGCCCCAGCTCGAGCAGGCTGATCGGAGCGTCCGTCGCCGCGCCCAGATACACCACCACGAGATCGGCGCGCTCCTGCATGTCCAGCTCCCACTGCACCTGCTCACGAAACGGCGCGTGGGCGGCGTCCTCGGGCAGGAGGCTTTGCCAGTCAGGGCGGAGGGGGTTGAGGATGGTTACAGGCAGGTGGGCGAGGGCGGCGGTGAGCGTCTCACGCCAGTCAGGCTCCGCCGGGCTGCTGGCAACGGTGCCGGCGAGGAAGATGGAGGCCTGGCCTGTGATGGCTGGGCGGGAGGGAGCGTGGATGACTTGCGCCTTGCGGCAGGTCGCTTGGGGACTCGTCATGATGAAATTTCTCCGTGAGGGGTTGAGAACGTAGGTAATAAGCATCGCAGCTCGCGTTGGGGATTGTTGTGGTCGGGTTGGGCTGCCAGCCGAACGGCTGAATGGCACGTCACAGGGCAGGACAGGAGGGTTAGGGTCGCTACATTTCTCTGGCCTGTCGTCTCTGGGGGGGCTGACACCGAGATGGAACACCCCTGTGAGGAACATGCAGGAGGGCATACGACTTGATACAGGAAGTTGTTGGAATTCGAAATGATCAGCTGCGTATGACTACTCGGATCCGCCGTATTCTCAAACGGAGAGGGGTGGGGGGGACTTGAATCCCGATGTTGCAGATGCCAAGGCAGATGCGTTAATCGATGTTTGATAATATTGTAACGGCCGGTGTAGTGTCAGGGAGCTTCCTTTGACAAGGAAAAATATATGCATGTTGGCAGTTCAGCAATGAAATGATTTCCTATTGTCGTCTTGCGTTCGGAAATGTATAGAATACTTGGAAAAAACCAACATACGACATGGTCGAGGAAGAAAAGGTAACAGCTGGGGAGGGGAGGTAAACCGGGGCGGACAAGCCACTGAGCAGGAGGGCACCAAGCTCCACGGGGGCTCAGCTACCAATGTTCTGTTCACCGCGGGCATTTGCGGGTGCAGGTCAAGAGAGGCGAGGACTTCGAGGCTACTACGCTGGTGGTCGGCACCGCTGCAGTCTTCACTGCGCCTGGCGCTACTTGTGAGGTTACGAATCGGAGTGGTCATGGTGTGATGGTGCTGATCACAGAAATGGAATGACGAGCTTGGGTGTTTTGGGCTGGCGGTTGTGCTTGGAAGGAGGTATTGTATGGCCGCCGTTCTCCGAAAACTGGATAACTGACTTATAGGACACTTGTGTTTTGTATCACAGGACTCGAAGAGCAGACAGGATGATGATGTTGAGGTCAACTCACTCTACGATGCTTTCACAGCTGCATTCATGGACAGGTACATTGGACGGCGAACCCTGCCATTCGTCTCTCACTGGATTGGTACCTAGGACCGGAATTTCTCCTAAAGACGCATCGTGGGACATGCAAAGCAAACACCTTCCCAAGCCACCATCCCATGAGCTTTCATGACGTATAGGAGTGGTCTCTCGGTAATGCACTCCATGATAGATGATAGCACCCCACAGGGCAGCTTGACAGTCGCTCAGATTCCGAAAAGGCGCGACCGCCATCAAGAGGAGACTACCCGCAAACGACAGGGCACCCATCATCCATAACAACGTTCTCACCTGCTCGCAAGAAACTTTTTGTCGCCAAGGTTCAGCTCACGGCCTCAAGCGTTCTGCGTGTGGCTTCGGACTGCTGCCCATGACGAAGGCGTGGCGGAAAGCCTGGCTACTCGATTGTTTTCATCAGATGTTACGTCGGTTCATGCTCAAAAATGTTGTGGGAGGATGCTGCAAGGAGAGATGGGGCGTGAAGAGAGACCGGTTGCCAAGCTCCTCCCTAGCCCCAGTGGCAAGCTGGTCGGCTCGCTCTCTTGCCCCGGATTCGGCAGGGGGTATATTTCTATTCATGGTAGACGGCCGTCTGTCAAGATCCGTGAGGTTTGACACCGTCTTTGAGGTTTCGGACATGAAGAACGCACCATGATCGTTTCGAGTTTCCCTTATGCTGATAGGCCCGCGGACTCTGCCCGCCCTTGTGCCCCTGATCGGGGGCTCTAATACCGGGGGGTTTGGTCTCAGCGTTCTCACGTGAGCACGTGTGTCGAGCACGGAGCAACCGAGGGTTAGGGTACAGCAGTCCTTCCAACGTTCAGTTCCGAGCTGTCGAGGAGCAACGAATAGATTTATTTCTCTCTGTCCCATGCACCTTGACTGTGGGCACAGCCTCTTCCTTTTCGTCCATGGCAATTTGGCGTCTGGAGCGGTTCTCGTCATCGTCATCCAAGGTTTCGGGTCCGGTCTTGTTCACCCCGGAGGTTCCGCCGCCGTCGCCAAGAGCTGGACGGACGCGACCTGACGCGCGCTCCCTGAGCTGTCTCCCCGGTCTCCTTTCGCCTTGGGGCTCCACGGTTCCACCCCAGCCCCAACGACAGCAGCTTTCGCGACCAAGCTGCGGAGGTCTTACAGATCCGCAGCATCCCTTTGGATTTTCTTGTCGAATCGTCCATGCTTGATACCGGGGTCTTCTATTCACCTTGCATTGTCGTTTGTGCAGCCCGAGACAAGCCCATTCCGGCTTCAAGGATTCGGCACAATGAACGCAGCGTCGGATCAGAACGCGGGGTTGGAATCCAGCGCCGTCTCTGACATGAGGAGCCCCAGGATCATCAGTGACCTGGGCAGATTCTTACACGAAAACCGGAAGCATGGGCGTGCCTTCGCCCTCGCTTTACCACCGCTGAAACGAAAACGCAGCGGCACTGTCATCACGATCTCAAGCGATTCGAGTTCGGCTTCGAGTCCGGGTTTTGCTGTGCCACAAGCGCAAGCTCAGGGCACCAAGGACCTGAACGATCAGCATGTACCTGCAGACACGGTACGTTTGTCTTGCGTCCCATGGTGGTTGCCATGCTGGTCCATGACGTTGGCGCTCCCGCAACCAACCCCAAGATCTTTTCTTCTGCCCGAACAACCACCTAGCTACGTTCTGTCTCTTCCATGTGCCTTGGCTGGCGTCTTACATGGTGCTGTCCGATTTCGGCACCGGAAATAATATTAAGAGCATCATCACAGGTCTCGCCGGCGTCATCCCAAAGCCCAATAGCGCCGTCGCTTGCGGAGGCCCCGGATCCTACATCCCATTCCGGTCTGCCTTCCCCTATGCGCCGCATGGATCGGCCAGATCAGCCCCTGGCCGCTCCTTCAACCACGGATAACCACCGATACAAAACTTGGACAGGTATTCCAATCCAACGGGCCACGGTGTGCCTTGTCGCACAGCTGCTAACACTGCTCTCGAGACGAACACGGCGTCAGCCGCATTACCTTTGGGGCCATCATCCCCGAGGGATATCAAAAATCCGACAATCCTGACTTCCCCTGGATTTGTCCCGTCCGGTCCTGCAGAAGGATGCTCCCAACCATTGCCGGCTTGGGGAAACACTTTTGCGTAAGCATGCTCGAGCAATGCCCCAAGTTGACCTCGAACGGAGGAGCCGACTCACATCACGTAGAACGCTCACCGCGCCGCTCGGCTGAACGATAACCTGGACGGCACCCTGACGGAACTGGGAACGTATGCCAACCCTGCCGTTGGGAATGGCAGGAAACGCTCTGGCGTTGCTAAGCCTCCCGTGGTGGTGTCCTGGAGAGCCATGACGATGACCGAAGCACCGTTGGTAGAGCCCAGTCTTCACCACCGGCCCAGCGTCTCGTCGTCGAAGCGAAGCCTGGTCCCGCATCACAATGCCGCTCAGCCTTTGGAGAGCCGGGAAACCCCCGGAAGAAGCGACGCCTTGCGCCCTGGACAACCCGCCAGCCCGGCCAAGGCCGGCAAGAAGCAGGCCATTCCTCCCGGGAGCAAGGAGCCCCGTAAGATCCTTACCATGGCGAACCCGGATCGCCCGTACGACATGTGGCCTGGTGAGCCGCCCCTTATCGAGCGCGGGTTGGTCAGGGGAACCTCTCGTTAACGTGGAACCTCAGGTGTCTCTGGCAAGCTGGCCTCCACATATGGTGCGCTTCTTCCAGACGGCTATCGGCTCGATGCGACCCTACCAGCCCGCCCCTGGGTACGCCCTCTGAGGTCCTGTCGTCGCCTATTCCTTTCGGTAAAATCTCTGGGGCACCACTTCCGTGTAAGTCTTCAAGCCATAGTAAGAAGCACCAAGGTCGCTCCGTTGCTGACTTGCACTCCAAGGTGAGCCACCAAGGCTGCGATCTCAATGACAATCTCGACGGAACCCTGTCCATGGTAGGGTGCCCGAGGAGGAACGGTGACCCCATCGTTGTCTCGCGCGGGCCGAAGGATGATGAACAAGTTGCCGACACATGTTACCCTGTTTACGTGAACAAAAAGAGGATCGACTGGCTCCCAGCTCAGCAGCGGCCCAGACCTGAGCTACCATCCAGGACGATCGCCGCCCGTTCGTCCAAAAAAGCCATGCAGAGCCTCTGGAATTACATCGCCTCCTACATCGAGGGGGAGCTCCCATGCCAAGCCTCCCCGAGCAGAGGTTCCTGCTCACTCTTCCGCCGGTGCGCGAGCTCAAGCCGAGGTTCAGGATTCTCGCCCCTCTGAGCGACAATCAGATCATCGGCCTTATCGTCCAGGTCATTGGGGAGGAGGTTCCCAGCGATGAGATCTGCACGACGTGTCGTGGAGAACACAGAGGCTTTCCAACTTGCGTTCGCATCCCCGCCCCCATCAACAAGAAACGCGAGAGCTTCACGGACTCGGTGGACAACGCCTGCGCGGGCTGCTTGTTGGGCGGACGATCTCTATGGTGCAGCGCCAAGATACACGGGAAGGACGCCACCACCACGTCGGCGGGGACAAACGAGGACCTTTGGGAATACATCAGGTCGCACGTTCATGGGGACGTCATCAGGTCGGAAACCATGCCGGTCCGGTACCTGCTGCTCCAGCCGCGGCTGCGCAACCTGGCCCCTCTCCGGCCGATCCAAGGCCCGCTCAGCGACAGGAAGATAGTCGCTCTCCTCATCCAGGCGACGGGGATCCGGGTCCCCGAGGAGCACGTCTGCACCCATTGCCGACAGGACGACGACAAATACTTTCCCGTGTGCGTCCGCATCTCGGCGCTGACTTTTCGCTTCATCGGCATCTACTTCCCGCACCATTATCGCGCCTGCGGGAATTGCTGGTTGAGAACGAACCCGCAAAACTGCAGCGTCATGAGCGAAGCCTTGGAATGGCGGAGCCAGGATTCTCCAGATGAGGAGGACGACGGCACGCCTGACCTAGGCGATACCCAGGCCCCTGCTACAACACCATCGGCCGCCTTGGCACCGGCGACGCCCGAGACGGCCGCGCCATCTCACAGACGGTCCCGAAGACTGGCGCTTGCTGCTAGCCAGGCCGCGGAAGATGGGGATGCCGAGGACGAGCATGAACATGATAAGGCCAAGGGACGCCACCATCGTGTCGAGAAGAGCAAACAGCCGCATCGCACCGCACGCGTTTCCGAGCCCGAGCCCGAACCAGCAGCGGCTCGAGAGGCGAGGGCAACCACACGGGGTTTGCGACCCCGTGAAGACGGCGGCACAGCAGCGGCAGCAGCGGCAGCAGCAGCAGCAGCAGCAGCGGGAACCGGAGCAGCGGCCGCATCGGCTCACAACGAACCCTTGGGTAAGGCCCAGCCGGGGCAAACGGACGGTGAACATCAGCTGGAGGGTGCCGATGAAGGTATGTCAGATCCCCTCCCCTCCCCGATCGGCCCCCCCGGATTGTTTGCCAGCAGCATCACCAATCTCAGCACCATGCCGGCCACGCACTTCATCTTGGAGTGTCCACATCCCTGGTTAGCTAACCAACCCCATTACTTTCATCCGCAGCCCTCACCGGCTCCACCAACGACGGCATCCCGTCGACGACTCCTGCCCAGGCACCCGTCAAGACCACGCCCGGCATCGAGCTGCCGCCCCTGGTCGTGCCGTCAGGCCACGCGCACCAGTTTTCCGTCGGTTGGTCGCCGACGATGCGGATCTGCACGCTGCTCGCCGGCCGGTTGCACGTGCGTGTCAGGGATGCCGACGGCAGGGACGATGACGATGGACAGAAATTCGTGGTTGGAACGCAGGGCGTATTCAAGATCGCCCCTGGCTGGAGGTGTACCGTGACCAACATGGGGCATGTCGACTGCAAGGTGCAGGTTGTCGCCGTGGAAGAGACGCAGTGATGGGGCGAGAGGAGGAGGAGGAGGAAGAGGCCTTGTTTGAGCGCTTTTCGCCTCCTTGCTGCCTATCTTTGCGCGTCCACGATCCATGGGCGATGGTTTGGTCACGAGTGAAGTAGGCGTGGGACGGGGTTGGATCCAACTCCATTTGCAACACACGGTGCGGGAAACCTTGTGAGAGTAATACTGGATGAACAACTGAGGTTGATTGTTGTGTCGGTGGTTGCGTCGGTAGCCTCGCCGAGCATGGGACCGCCGGCATCATCACGGCTTGGCGACTTGGTCCCGATTCTTAACAGTGCCGAGAGCCCAGATTTTCATGTTTACCACTCCCAGCCCAACGCAACGCAACGCAGCGCAAACCCCTCGTCAAGTCCCGGTGACATGGTCCACAAAGGCAAACAGAACGTGCGTCTGCACCCTACACCCCGAGCCGGGGACCACGGCCCGCCGGAACCCCGGCCGCAGCCACTCGGCCGCAGCCGACAGGTCCAGCTCGGGCCCGGTGATGCTCAGGACGCGATCTTGCAGCAGGGCGAAGGCCTCGCGGCAGGGCATGGTCGACTCTCCTGGCTTGGGGGGTGGAAGGAAGGGACAGTCGTCGTCGGGGTCATCTATGTTGCTGCTGCTGTTGCTCTTGATGCTGCTGGCGACATTGCTGCTGGTGATGGTGACGCTACGGGAAGGTGGGTTCCCTGTGCACGGGCCGGGCGGAGCTTCGTCCAGGCCGGAGGGCGAGGGGGCGCTGGGAGCTGGCATTTCGGGCAGAGGACGGCTGCCATGGGCGGCATGGGAACCGCCAGAGCCGCGTTGATCATCCGGGTCCGCGTCCGTCTCGCTCCGCGGCGAGCCACGTCCCGCGGCGTCTAGCTGAGCCGGCCGTATCCTCTCCTCCGACTTCGCCTTGGCCTGCGTGGAGTGCAAGGCGTGCCGTAGCCGGTGGACGTCGGCGGTGAGGGCCTCGATCTGCCTGAGGGCATCGGCGAGCCTGGCCTGGGTAGATTCGAGCTGGGCTTCGAGCTCGGCCAGGCGGCCCTTGACTCTGGCGCGGTGGCGGCGCTGGTTCTCCCGCTGCCGAGCGGCGTTGTGGCCTGGAGGCTTGGAGGAGAACTTGTGCACTCGAAATTGGCACGGCTCGGATAGCATGGCTGTTCAACCGCTCGATGGCTTTGGTTTGAAATCCGAAAGGGGCTCGTGGTGACGCTGAGACAAGTATCACAGGAAGATCAAGATTGGTGGAAGTGGCGAAAAGGGCAACGCTCTGGTGACAAACCGGTTTCTTTCCGTATCCGGTTAGTCTTTGACAGAAGTGGGCCCCTTGGCGCGAAGCGGGCCCCCCAGCGCCCGAGAGAATTCCCAATCGGGCAAGTATTCGATGACATATCCGGACATCCGCACGCCGACAAGACCATCACGACGACGATTCCGCGGGCTCGGAAGAAGGCGTTGGAAGCCGTCGAAGGTCTCGCGAGGGAATATAAAGGGAGGGAGGGTTCCTCGAAACGTCTGGCATCGGCATCCTCACTCAACATCGCCTGGCCCAGACTTGTTTGCACCAGAGGAGAATTAGACACGATGGAAACCACCGAGATGTACGAGAAGGTCCGCGAGCACTACAGCTCGGCCTCGCGCATGACCAGCGTCAAGTACGGCGAGACGGTGGCCAAGTCGTTTGGCTACAGCGCCGAGGAGCTGGCCAACATCCCGCAGGACGCCAACCTCGGCCTGAGCTGCGGCAACCCCGTGGCCATTGCCAGCCTCAAGGAGGTAGGAAAGCTGCCAGGCTTCGGTCCGGAGCGAGATGCGATGTCATCCCGCTAACACGCGGCCTGCCACAGGGCGAAACCGTCATCGACCTCGGCAGCGGTGCCGGCTTCGACGTCTTCCTCGTCGCCAAAAAGGTTGGCCCCTCGGGCCGCGCCATCGGCGTCGACATGAACGACGTAGGTTCCCTGTTTTGTTTCCGCCCTCCGGGGCCTTGCCGCGCGCAGCCCGAAGCTCACGCGAAGCCAGGACATGCTCGCGCGCGCCGAGCGCATCAAATCCACGCAGCCCGCCTCCTACGGTCCGACCTCGCACATCAGCTTCGTCAAGTCCAACATCACCTCGATCGACCTCCCCTCGGAGACGGCCGACTGCATCATCTCCAACTGCGTCATCAACCTCGTCCCCGACGCGGAGAAGCCCGCCGTGTTCCGCGAGATGCACCGCCTCCTGAAGCCGGGAGGCCGCGTCGCCGTGTCGGACATTCTGGCCAAGAAGCCGCTTTCCGAGGAGCTCAAACGGGACGTGGCGCTGTACGTCGGCTGCGTCGCCGGCGCGAGCCAGGTGGCCGAGTACGAGCGGTGGCTCGGCGAGGCGGGATTCCAGGGTACGTTGGCGTCGGGGCGCTCGTCCCGCGATGGCCGGTGCTTTGCGTGCTTGTCGTTTTCTCTTTGGCCGCGGCGGCCCAGGGCCCTTGCGACGGTAGCTAACGTGCCGCAGACGTCATGATCGTCGACACCCACGCCGACCTGAACGTCTACCTCGAGACCAACGAAGACGGCGAGCGCAAGGGCCTCTGCTGCATGCCGGCTGCGGCGCCCCCGGGCTCCGAGCCCGCCGCGGCGGCTGGATGCTGCCCCCCGAAGAGCGAGGAGCCCAAGGCCAGCGGCGGGTGCTGCCCCCCGAAGAGTGAGGAACCCAAGGCCAGTGGCGGGTGCTGCCCCCCGAAGAGCGCGGAGCCCAAGGCCAGCGGCGGGTGCTGCCCGCCGAAGAGCGCGGAGCCCAAGGCGAGCGGTGGCTGCTGCGCTCCCACGACCACCACGATCCCGGCCACTCCGCTTCTCGCAACGACAGACCTCAACGAGTGGGTTGGTAAGTTGGACAGAGCCACGCTTCCCCGCCATGCCGCGCTTGTTTACGGGAGTCGGCCGTCTCGGCGAACCGGGCTGACGCCGTGTTCCATCACTAGCATCGTACAAGATCTTTGCGGTCAAGAGCTGAAGAGCGCAAAGGCGGATTCCAGCCTGTCGCCTTGGGGCAGAGACACGTTGCGGAAGCGCTGGTACCGAGCGTGTTTGATGGTCACGTTTGGTGGTGTCAACGTCTACGTCAACGTCGACGTCGTCAACGTCGTCTTGACGCTGGCAAGGCACGGGAGCAGAAAGATGGTGCCGTCTCCATCATTACGGAAGACTTGGCCGGCTAGCAGTCTGTCGTCCTGCATGCCGACGGGGTCTGTGCAAGCGTACCACGGGGAACGGAACGAGGTCATCACCACCGGAAACCATAGGCCATGGGCGCATTCTCCTGGGAATAGCCAAAACAAAAATGTTGCTGCTGTATGTCGGGTGTAAGTCCGCGTATGTCTGTCTGTTTTTTGTGTGGTAGTACACAGTAGGTGGTGCCAGGGGCGGGAGGGGAGAATTCGCCGTCGACGAATTAGACGTGCAGTCCGTCGATAGTCGACTGTGACAAGCCGTAATAAGCCTTGCACCCACCCTGCCGGTTCTAGGCCTCCGACCCTCCATTTGCTTGTCCAGGCTGGTAAATACAACCAAAAGGTGGGTTGAAGTTGGCGTGGCAATATCCACCAGGCCGACGACCCTTGCTTGACCTTGGGATGTCTGAAGCCACCGGCCACCATCCGCATACGCAGTACGTGCCGGAACCAGCCCGGAGCAAGGATTTGCTGCAAGCGCTGCGATCCTGCTACCTGCATGCCGTCATCTTGAAGTAACCCCCCCCCCCCCCTCCCGGCTGCCATCACGGAGCGGGGTTCTATCGATGACATGGGTAAACAAGAGAAGAGGTTGTGAGCGAGCATGGCCGGGGGGGCTCTTGCGGAAGCGGGCGGCGGGATACAAAAGTCCATGGGCTGTGGACGAGGCGACGGCAAGAAAACGGCCCTCGTCTTTGCGATATTAGTATCAGCACCCTGTTGAGCGGGCGTTGTCATCCGTGGTACATGATCCGCTCTCGTCCGCGCAGCACGCAGGCCGACGAACCCGAGCTAGCGACGGCAAAGGAAGAAAAGCGTGATCACACCAGGCCATATAATAGTACATAGCTTGCCAACCGAAGCGACAAGGCAAACACCATGGGCCTCGTCGGCGTGGCCGTCGTATCGCTCGCGGCAGCCGCCGGCGCAGCGAGGGTCCCTCCCCAACACCACGTCAAGCGGCAGGTCGCCGAGCTCCGCGAGAGCTACGACTTTGTCATCGCCGGCGGCGGCACGGCCGGTCTTACCGTGGCCGACCGTTTGTCAGCCGCCTTTCCCTCGAGTATGTCGCCGCGCGGGGGCCGCATCCCAAGCTTGGTGGTGTGTCTTGGTTCGCTAACGGACGTTTCCTCCCCCACCCAGAAAACGTCCTTGTCATCGAGTACGGCGACATCCACGCGGCCCCGGGGCTCTTTGATCCGCCCACCAACTGGATCGAACCGCACCCGGACGAGGCGCCGAGATGGACCTTGCTGGCGCTCCCGAGCCCCGACATGGGCAACGCTCGAGCCTCGGTCCAGGCGGGCCAAACGGTGGGCGGCAGCAGCGCCGTCAACGGCCAGTTCTTTGACCGCGGGGCCAAGCAGGACTACGACGCCTGGCACGAGCTGGGCGGGCTCGAGGCGCTGCTGAGCCCCAACAAGTGGAACTGGAACGGCATCTTTCCTTACTTTAAAAAGGTGAGCATTTTCTTTCTCTCTCTGCCCGGCTCCCGCACGTTTCTTTTTTTTTTTTTTTCTTTTTTTTTTCTCAGGCATTTTGTTAATGGTTCGTTTCGCAGAGCGTCACGTTTACCGAGCCGTCTCCCTCGGTGGCCGCCCGGTACGGCTACACGTGGTCGACCTCGGCCTACGGGGGGACGGGTCCGATCTGGAGCACGTACGCGCCGTTCCAATGGGCGGACCAAAAGATCCTGACGCAGGCGTGGCACGACCTGGGCGTCCCCGACGTGCGCGAGTGCGCGGGCGGCCGCAAGGAGGGCGTCTGCTGGGTCCCCGCGTCGCAGCACCCCGTGACGGGCGAGCGCTCGCACTCCGGGGTCGGGCACTACGCCGACGCGCAGCCCCGCGCCAACTACGACCTGCTCGTGAGGCACCAGGTCGTGCGCGTCGCGTACGGCGCGGGCGGCCCGCTGGGCGGCGGCGCGCCCCGGGTGGAGGTGCGCAGCCTGGATGGCGACGGCGGCGGTCTCTTCAACGTGACGGTGCGCGGCGAGGTGATCCTCTCGGCGGGGGCGCTGCACACGCCGACGATCCTGCAGCGCAGCGGCATCGGGCCGGCGGCCTTCCTCGCGGGCCGCGGCGTTCCCGTGGTCGTCGACCTGCCGGGCGTCGGGTCCAACCTGCAGGACCACTCGGGCCCGCCCGTGACGTGGAACTACACGGCGCCGTACGCGCCGGGGGCCTGGCCGCTGCCCTCCGAGGTGGGCCGCAACGCGACGTTCAAGGCCGAGGCGACGGCGGCGTTCGCGGCGACCCCGGCGGCCGGGCCGTACACGCTCGGCGGCGGCAACAGCGCCGTCTACGCGTCGCTGCCGCGCGCGGCGGGGCGGGCGGCGGCGGCGCGCATCGCGCGGAAGATCCGCAAGCAGGTGCTCGACGGGTCGGCCAGGACGTTCCTCCCGGCGGACCTGCGCGGCGTGCCGGCCGTGGTGGCCGGGTACAAGGCGCAGCTGCTGGTGCTGGCGAGGGCGCTCGAGGACGCCGGGTCGCCGAGCGTGGAGACGCCGTGGGCGACGGCCGAGGGCCCCGTCACGGCGTGGAGCTTCCTGCTGCGCCCGCTGAGCCGCGGGACGGTGCGGCTGGACCCGGCGGACCCGCTGGCGCCGCCGGTGCTGGACTACCGCGCCGGGGCGAACCCGGTGGACATGGACCTGCACCGGGCGCACCTGCGGTTCGTGAGGCAGCTGGTGGCGACGCCGACGCTGCAGCAGTTCGGCGCGGCCGAGCTGGCGCCGGGCGCGGCGGTGGCGGGCGACGACGAGGCCCTGGCGGCCTACATCCGGGACAAGAGCTTCTTGTCGTTTATGCACCCGTGCGGCACGGCCGCCATGATGCCCCGGTCGCTCGGGGGCGTGGTGGGATACGATCTCAAGGTGCACGGGACCAAGGGGCTGCGCGTGGCGGACGCGAGCATCATGCCGCTGGAGCCGGCGGCGCATTTGAGCGCGACGACGTACGCCATTGGGGAGAAGGTGAGTCGTCTCCTGGGTCGAGAGGCGCGTGGCAAGAATCCGGGAGGCATGCTAACCAACCGGCTGCGTAGGCGGCGGATATCATTATCGCCGAGTGGAAGAAGAAGAAGGGGTGGTGAGTGGCGAGGGAGACGCAAGAAACGAGGGGGTGGGGGGGCATGCTGAGGCATCGTGACCTCATGTTGGCGTGGATGCTTTGTCGCGATGATGCTCACGATGATGACCCGTCAGCGATCTTTGACGCCACCAGTAGGATCGCATCATCATCATGGGGTGCTTGGTGCAGGTTGGTGAGTAATGTTGTGGGCGGATGATGGCTTGTAAGTCATTCTAGGGAGGACTTGTAACAAAGGTAAGGTTCAGGTAATTCAGGTACCCTTGCCTGACCTTACCTTACGGTAACAGAGAGACAGTTCCTAGCCACTGCAAGGCGGGACGGACCTCAGTATTATTATTCGTTGGTCAGGTAAATAACCTGCCTTCTCTTCAGGTAGCTAGCTATATACCTAGCGATCTTACATCATCTGCCTTGCATAGGTACTTATAGTACACAGTAGGTAGGTCGGGTCCCCCCCCCAGGTAACGTACCCGACGGAAATCCTTACACAGCCCCGGTACCTAAGATACCTTTGGTACTTAGGTACAGGTAGGTGGTAGCTTACCTTACCGTACATCCATTGCAGTAGGATGCCCTGCGGAAAGTGGGTCCCCATAGCAACCCACGCTACGCTACGTTGAGTTGCCGTAGCGGGGTTGGGGTTGGGGTTGGGGGGGGGCCTGGAGGTTCCAGTTCTCCGGCTGTCAACTCTCGCCGGCCGGCCAAACTGCCCCGCGATCCGGCTTCCTGAAGCTTTGCTTTTGCTCGCCTCTTGGCCTGACAACCCACCCGACACAGCATAGGAACCGTACCCTGCCCGCGCCATTTCGCCCTCCAAGAGGCGATTTGCAAGCTGGTCAACCCGTTGTAGACGCCTACAACATCCTACGCCATCGGGTTCGCTGAGCCTTCTCTTGGCTTGCTTTCTTGTTTTTTTCCTCTCTCCCCCAAGATGGACGACTTTGGCGGGCGCACCGACGACGACCTCTTTGCCGACGACATCGAACCCGTCGACGAGTCGGTTTCCTACGCCGTCGTGCCCACGCCCATCCCGGACCTCCCTCCGGCTCCGCCCGCGGAACCCCCCGCCGCACCGGCCGCCGCACCCCCCGTCGCATCACCCGCCGCCGCACCCCCTGCCGCCGCCCCGTCTCCTGCGCCGCGCGGAGGACTCGCCCAGTCGCGCCACGCCGCTGCCGGCCCGCGCCACGACAAGCCGAGCCGACCGGACAAGCCCCCGCGCCCCAAGAAGTCCAAGTCGGCCCCGGGTAGCGGCTCCCAACCCTCGACGCCCGAACCCAGCGCCGCCTCGGGCACCCAGTCCGCTCCCCCGGCCGCCTCGGCCCCCGCGTCGACCGGTCCGAGCAGCACCGGCGGTGCCAGCCATCACAGCAGCAACAACAGCTCCAAGCCCGCGACCCCGCCTTCTTCCTCTTCCGCCGCCGCCGCCGCGCCAGGGACGGCCGCGAGCAGCGCCGCGACGGCGTCCGCGACCTCGTCGTCGCGCATCAGCTCGGGGGCCAACCCGCGGCAAAAGCTGACCGAGGCGGAGCTCGAGGCGCGCATGGCGCGGATGCGGCTCATCAACGCCGAAAAGACGCGGCGGTTCGAGCAGGCGCGGCGCGACGAGTCGGAGCACGCGGCGGCGCTGGCGCGCGGGGAGGAAGAGGCGCGCCGGCGGCGGGCCGAGGAGGCGGCCCGCCGCAAGGCCGACCAGGAGGCGCGGCGCAGGATGGACGAGGAGCGCGAGAAGAACCGCGAGCGCAAGCTGCGGGCCATGGCGGCCAAGGAGGGCGGGTGGGACGCGGGCAAGGCCGAGGCCGGGTTCGCCGACGGCGACGGCGACGGCGACGGCGGCCGCCGCGCGTTCCGGAGCGCGCACGGCGGCGTCCGCGGCGCCCAGCAGGGGATCGGGGCCAGCCGGTTCGCCGAGCCGTCGGGGGACGCGGCGGATCCGGGAGGGGAGATGGACGGGTTCGGGCTGCGCGCGAGGGGCGCGCGGGGCGCGCGGGGAGGCTGGAGGGGACGGGGAGGGGCGAGGGGCGGCGGCGGCGGCGGCGGCGGCGGCGGGAGGTTGTTTGGCGAAGGCGAAGGCGAGGAGCGCGGACCGCCGGCGGGAGGCCAAGAGCGCCGGCAGCCGCTGCCCAAGGCGCCCGATGTCAAGAAGGAGGACGAGTTCCCGGCGCTGCCGTCGTCGGCCGCCGCGCCGCCCAACAAGAAGCCCGAGTGGGTGGCCAAGCCCGCGGCCGCCATGGAGCCCCTGCCGGACGTGGCGCCCGTGGGGAAGTGGGACGAGGAGGTGGCGGATTCGCTCGCGGCGGAGCAACAGGCGTCGTCGACCTAAGGGCGGCGAGGACGAGAGGTGATCATCCTCAGCCAGGGAAAAAAAGCTCGAGACACCAAAGAGTTGAAACCGTGGGACGCAGCCATGGAGCGACCATGCGTGGAGACGATGGGTGTTGCAAGACGGCACGAAACCAAAACCACAAGATACCAAAACATGGCAGCTTTCAAATCATTAGGTACAAAAGAAGGAAGATCGGTAGAAGGATATCGAGATAGGAGACATGAGACACATGCATCGAAGCGCACTCTGAAGGATCCCCGCAAGGTCAAAAAAAGACTAAAAAACACCCAAAACCATCTTCTCCGTTCCCGAGCCGAGCGAACCTCTTGTCTCCCGAGTCGTCGTAACCCCAACGCCCAACGCCTTGCCGTTCATCATGCAGCCTTGTCCCTCCGAGACGCGCGGCCGGCCCGTCGCTACCAACCTCTCCTCGGACCCCTCGGGCGGAACCCGCCGCTCCTCGAGCCCCTGCCGCCCTTCCATCCGTCGCCGTAGCCGCCTCCCGGCGGGCCGCCGCCCATCATGTCGTCGTCGGCGCCGACGGGCGGCATCGGGGGCCGGGCCCTGCCGCGCATCTCCTTGGGGAAGGCCTCGTAGGCCTTGCGCATCTGGGCGAAGCCCAGGTGCATCTTGCCAAAGAAGTGGTCGGCCAGGCGGCGGTCGTTGTCGAGGCGGCTGAGGTAGGCGCCGCAGACGTCGCAGACCTGGAGCTTCTGGTGGCCCGAGGGGCCCGACGTCTCGGACAGGGCCTTGAGCTCGCGCTCGCGGTCGGCCTTGGCGGCCTGGGCCTGGCGCACCTTGTAGTACTCGTCGTAGGCGCGCAGCACGTCGCCCGTCTCGGCGAGGATCTCGACCTCGAGCAGGCCGTTGGCGACGGTGGCGCCCAGGTCCGAGATGGCCTTGAGCAGGGCGTTGGTCTGGCGCACCTCGTCGGGGGTCTTTTCGAGGCGGCGCTGGAGCGTCTCGATGTTGCGGTTGCAGGCCTCGATGCGCGTCTGCAGGTCGCGCATGTAGTCGTACTCGAAGCCGAGCTTCTTCCTTTCGGCCTCGGGCAGGCCTTCGTACTCGGCCTTGAGGGCCTCGGAGTGGACCCGCGGGCACACGCCCAGGTCGGCCTTGGTGTTGGTGAAGAGGTCGTGGGGGCAGGTTCCGGCGACGAAGGACCGGCAGACCTTGGGGTCGGTGAGGGGCAGCTGGGCGGCGCGGGACGTCATGCCGCCGCCCATGAGCTGTTCTGTGGGAATCCGCGAGGTGAGTTGCGATGCGCGCAAGACGTTGGGGAGAGGCGGCGGAGAAACAAACCTAGGAGTTTTCGTTGTTCGGCCGCCATGGTATTGCGATGTGGGACGAGGGCTAGCGAGAAACGATGGGGGTGCCGAGGTGAAAGGAGCAAAGGCGACGAGACGCGGTGGATGGGTTGGATGGATGTTGGATGGTGGGTGGATGTGGAATCTTGGGAGCACATGGAAGAGAGAAAAGGGAACGGAACGCAAGGCTGCCAAGGCTGCCAAGGCTGCCGCGGCTGTTTGCCAGCTGCAAGGCTGAAGCGGGTCCAGCCCGGCCCCGGCCCGACCCTCCACCAATCAACCCTTGACACCGGGCCCCGGCACAGTGCAGCACAGTGTTCCATGCCAAGGCGTTCCTCTCCGTGAGCCCATGGGATCCCAGCTTTCGCTTCGCACGCACTGTTACCCACACTGTCTTGGCAAAGGCCCGGTAGTACCCAAAGGGAAATTGTGGACCAGGGCCCTCATCATCATCATCATCCATCACCATCACCATCGTCACCACGGCTTAGCTATTCACCAACCATTTTCTGCTGTGCTTCGTACCATCCTCTCCTTTTGTCTTCGTCTCCCAAGATCCCTCTCCAATTCCCCGTTCCTCCCATCTTGGCCCTCGCCGTCGCATGCGCCCCATGGCCAGCCCGCGGTGACGGAGCAAGATGCGCCAACTCTTCTTTTCTCTCCTTTTCTGTTTCTTCTCCTCCTTCGCCGCGGCCGCCGACTACCACGAGCAGCTCAACCTCCGCCCCCTCCCCCAGTCCGCCCTCCTCGCCAGCTTCAACTTCCGCTCCAACATCTCCGTCTCCGACTTTGACAAGGGAAACTTTCGCTTCTTCCCCCGCTCCCTCGGCCAGATCCTGCAGCATGCCAGCACCCGCGAGCTGCACCTGAGGTTCACCCTCGGCCGCTGGGATGCCGAATCCTGGGGCGCCAGGCCTTGGAACGGCGCCCGCGAGGGCGGCACCGGCGTCGAGCTCTGGGCCTGGCTCGAGGCCGCCTCCCACCAAGAGTACGGTCTCCTTCCTCTTCCTCTTCTTCTTGGCGCGTCGTGTCGTGCATGGATCTCTCCTCCGCGCTAACCTGGGTGGTGGTGGTGGTGGTGGTGACAACGCAGGGCCGACCACAAGTGGCTGATGCTGACCAACGCCCTCTCGGGCCTCTTCTGCGCCTCGCTCAACTTCATCGACAGCACCCGCACCACCCGCCCCGTCATGTCGTTCCGCCCCGAAGGCGACCACCCCTCCCTCGCCAACACGCAGCTCCTCCACGGCACCCTGCCGCACGAGGTGGTCTGCACCGAGAACCTGACGCCCTTCCTCAAGCTGCTGCCCTGCAAGGGCAAGGCCGGCATCGCGTCCCTGCTCGACGGCCACAAGCTGTTCGACGCGTCGTGGCAGAGCATGGCCATCGACATGCGCCCGCTCTGCCGCCGCCGTAACGACTGCGTGTTGCAAATCGAGCAGACCATCGATATGGTGCTCGACATTGACCGGTCCAAGCGGCCGAGACGTACGCCAAGGAACCCTCGGATCCTCGCTGCTCGTCCTTGCTGACCATGCCTCCCTCCTCCCTTGTAGACAACCCCATCCCGCGACCCCCGCCGGCCGACCAGCTCCCGTGCGACACGTCGAAACCCTACCACGCTCGCGACACGTGCTTCCCGCTGGATCACACCAAGAACCAGGACTGGGCCCTGTCGCAGATCTTTGGCCGCCCCATGAAGGGCACCTGCCCCTTGACGGACCCCCAGGTGTCTCCCGTCTGCATCCAGATCCCGCACTCGCGCCCCGTCTACGCCTCGGAGGGCGCCCGGGAGAAAAAGAACCCCGACCGCATCTCGCGCTGCTTCTTCCCGCCGGACCCGTCGGCCGACTTTGACCTGTCCCTCCCGGCCCCCGCCGACCCCAGCGACCCGGAGATCCTCGGCCCCGGCACCCCGCTGCTCTACGCCGAGCGCAGCTTCACCGGCTACGGCCAGGAGCGCGGCGGAATCCAGACCATCCTCCGCAACCCCAGCCCCCACAAGGAGGTCGAGTTCATCTACATGGAGACCCTCCCCTGGTTCATGCGCATCTACCTGCACACCATGGAGGCCCGCGTCGCCGGCCAGCCGGCGCCCGACAAGTCCCTCGTTCGCGAGGTCTACTACCGCCCCGCCGTCGACCGCGCCCGCGGCACCCAGCTCGAGGTCCGCATGCGCGTGCCCCCGGCGTCCACGGTGCTGCTCACCTACGACTTTGAAAAGTCCATCCTGAGGTACACCGAGTACCCGCCCGACGCGAACCGCGGCTTCGACGTGCCGGCCGCCGTCATCACCATCCTCGACGCGTCCCAGGGCGGCAAGGAGCCGAGCCCAAGGCGGCCCGCCGCCTACACGCTGCGCACCACGTCGCTGCTGTGCAGCCTGCCGACCCCCGACTTTAGCATGCCTTACAACGTCATCATCTTCACGTCGACGGCCATCGCCCTGGCGTTTGGCGGCATCTTCAACATGCTCGTGCGCCGCATGGTGGCGGCGGACGAGGGCCCGGAGCCGGGGTTGAAGGTGCTCGTCGGCAAGCTGAAGAAGAGGTTAGGAGCGTTAACGGGGAGGAGGTGAGAGGGACGAGCTGGCGTACTTGTACTTGTAGGGTTCCTTTTCTAGGTGTCTTTTTTCCGGTTGTCCCACGTACCCTTGAAAGCGTCATGGGGCCTTGTGCTGTGCGTGCTGCGTGCTGTGCCTTGTTCCGTTCCCAGGTTCCGCTGGAGGGGTGGCGTGGCGTGTAAAGACGGTCCAGAGAAACCCTGGGACGTCGTCTTCTGACTCGGTCACGATCCCATGATGGATCAGGAGATGGTGGATCGTTTCTTCTTGGAAGACTCGAGGTGCCTCGGTTTGCCACCCACTTTGATTCACGATGAATCATCTGCAACCATTGGCATCCCCGCCCGCCACAACTAGCTACGCACTACTATAACTAGCTAGAAGGCTTGGCATGGCGCCTTGTGGAACCACACCAACGTTGAGATGACGGGCAGTACGTTTAGAGTATTAGACGGAGCCCCCGAGAAGCAGAAGAAAAGGTCTTGAGATCCTCTTGGTTCTTTGCTCACAATACCCGGTTTCTGGGCTTTAGTTCCAGCTTGACCGTCTTTCCTGCATAAAGCATCCTGTCTTGCAGCGTCGCCTACCCAGGGAGTGTAAGACAACACAGCACCCGACAGACGTGCATCATGGGAGACGTACCCGACACCAGCCCTGACGCCGGCGCCACCACGGCCCCCTCGGTGCCCCTCGAGGCCTCCAAAGCAGCTCTGCTGGAATGCCGGCTGTGCAACCTCCGGTTTTCCACCCACCGAGAGAAGCGCCAGCATGCAAAGAGCGATTGGCAGTAGGCCGCGTCCACAAGCCACCGTCTATTCGCCAGGACGATCAGAGGGCGGGCTAACTTTGGCTGCAGCGTGTACAAGATCCGTTGCCGGGTCGCCGAGCCGGGGACCAGCATCCCTCCGCCAGCGCAGAGCGAGCCCAGGAGGAGGCCGGCCTCGAAGGGACACGGCTCCGGCAGAGGCACCCCTGAGCCATCCAACCCGGCATCGTCTCCGATCGTCAAGGAAGGCGAGGACGAAGACGAGGACGAAAACGAGGACGAGAACGAAAGCGAGAACGAAGATGGATCTCTTTCCAGCTCCGCCTCGGACGCCGACAGCGACGCCGATCCGTCGGGCAGCGACGCGGCCGAGTTCGTCCCCGAGGTCTGCCTCTTTTGCAGCCACGCGTCCGGCAGCCTCGACGAGAACCTCGCGCACATGCGCCGGGCCCACGGCTTCCTCGTGCCCTTACGCCCCGCCCTCGCCGTCGACCTGCCCACCCTGCTCTGGTTCCTGCACATGGTCATCTTCAGCTACCGCGAGTGCGTCTGCTGCGGCACGCGCCGCCGCACGCCCGCGGCGGTCCAGCAGCACATGGCGTCGACGGGCCACTGCCGCTTCGACGTCTCGGACGAGACGCGCGCGCTGTACGACCCGCGCCGGCTCGCCGAGCTCGCGCGGCAGCAGGCGGTCGCGCGGCCGGACGAGGCCGCGCTGCGGCTGCCGTCGGGCAGGGTCCTCCTCTCGCGCCGTCCCGAGGGGGCGGGCGAGGGCGCCGCGAGGACAAGGGAGAGGCGGCGGCTGGCCGGCCCGTCGGCGTCGTCGGGGAACGGGGGGTCTTGGTCGCTGGGAACCGCCGCCGCCGCCGCCGACGACGACGATAGCCACCCCGGCGACGGCGACGGCGGCGGCGGCGGGGGCGGCATGGGCGCGGAGGAAGAGGAGTCGTCGTCGTCGCCGCTGTCCGAGGCCCCGGGTGGCTCTCGAGCCCTGACCAAGCAGGACCGACGCGCGCAGGCGCTCGTGGCGCAGCTCGCGACGCTCCGCTTGAGCGACCAGACGGCCTTGGTCCGCCTGTCCGCGCCGGAACAGCGCGCGGTGCTGGCGGCGCGCAAGCGGGAGGCGGACAAGGCGAGGCGGGCGGAGCGGAGGCAGAGGAGGAGGCTGGACGACGTCGGGAACAAGACGGCGGTGCACACAAAGTATTATAAGCAGGAGGTTCCTGTGTACATGGGAGGGTGAGGCGCTGCTCGCCGGCGTGGAAGCCTTTGCGGCATACCCGCTGTAATACACTAGGAAATGGGAGATTTTGTTTCTGTAATTATTAGTGCGTACGAATAACCATCGCCTCGTCATGGATGATTGATGGTATTAGTCCCTGTTTATCACGTGGGCGTGAGAGATGATGCATCCGCCTCGTTCCATCACGATTCTTCCCCCTCCCCGTCCCGAACAGCCAGGTGCGTGAATTATGAAGGCCCTTCTATTGAATAGCTCGATCTGTTAGGACCTCCGCCAGCAGACGCCCACCGCTGTGCTAACACACCCCCTCGCTTGTCGGCTCTCTTTACCTCGCCAACAACATCCATCGGGCTCGCTTCTCCTTGAACCGTCCCGTGGCCCGCGTGTTCATCCCAGCACTCCTACCCGTACTTGCTGAGCAAGAGACCGCAAAGCAGCTCATGTCGAGGAGGGAAACCGGGCGTGCCGTTGCTGACCGCTTCGTGGCATCTACCGGTACCGCGTCGGGTCCGCCAAGTCGGGATGGGTTGAATAATGGCGTCGACGCGCCGACGTTCCGCTATTGCTCGTCACCTGTCCCCAAAGCTGAAGAAGCCCTCCGACCCCCGGCCGACTCCAAATCAGGCTCTGGGTCGAAAGGAACGGAACCCTACCCATGATGCCGCAGAATAAGAAGAGAAAGGGGGCAGCACAACACGAGGAAATACAAAGGGAGAGAGAAGGACGATTGAGGGGAAACCCGGGGGTAAGCTGATGGGTCCCTCGCGTGAAGGCATCGCAAAAGGAGACCGGCTCTGGTGGTCCCGAATAACGACCGGCGCCACAAGAAGAAGTGCGAGAGGAGTCCTCCGATGGACTCGAAGGATATTTTTGATATCTGTTGGAAAAAGCGGAGGAGATGGCAAGGACGCTTGGTTCCTTGTCTCAACAATGATGGGAGGGAAATCCTATGATGCCGACCAAGAGTCATAATTCAACAAACAAAAGCATTGAACCATGTCTTTTCTTTTTGTCATTCAAGTGGAAGCCTGAACCGAATGGAGTCTATCGTATCCCGTAATTTAGGGCATTTCTCTCAAGTACGGTAGTTGTCAGGCATGGCTAGCAAGGCATTCCCTAGTTCCTACGCCTGAGAGGCCACCGCCGCCACCTTGCCTCCCTCCGCCCCTGACATCAACAGCCCCTGGACCACCTCCAGGTCCTTGAGCGCCTCTCTCGGCGACAGACCCTTCTCCAGCACGCCCGTCTCTATCGCGCTCGCGAAGGCCGCCACCTCGTTGGCCACCCCCGTGCTGTAGACGAACCGCCTCGTCGCTTGCTCGCGGCCGCTCCCGTCCTTGCTCCTCGCCACCGTGCTCACCTCGTCCGGCGTCCAAAGCACCGCCCCGTTGGTCGTGACGAGCTCAACCTCGGTGCCGGCCTTGAACTCGGTGCCGAACGACATAGCCACGGTCCCCGCCACGCCTCGGCGCGTGACCGCCACGGCGTGCACCGTGTCGACGGGCAGCAGCCGCTGCTCGAGCAGGGCCGAGAAGCCGGCGACCTGGGCGATCTCCTCGCCCACGGCGTTGAGGAGCAGCCGCAGGGCCGCGACGAAGTGCACGCCGCCGTCGAGGAGGAATCCGCCCTGGTAGTCGGGGATTTTGCGCCCTGAAAACATTATCTCTTGTCAGCAATACATTCTCTCTCTCTCTCTCTCTCTTTCTTTCTCTCTCTCTCTCTCTCTCTTTCTTTCTCTCTCTCTCTCTCTCTCTCTTCTCTCCCTGACAGGCAGGACAAGCAGGACAAGCCATCTGCTGCTGCTGCTGCTGCTGTTGCTGCTGCTCCAAGGGGAGAGGGTGCGGTGCTCAACAAGACTCACACTCGGTGGCAAAGTACTTGTTCCCCTCGGCCACGAACCCGTACCGCATCAGCCGAAACGCCACGAGCCGGCCCCCAATCTCCCGCGCCCTCTGCGCCGCGTACCTCGCCGAGTCCATGAAGCGATAGTTCTCGGCAACCCCCCACAAGGGCCGCCCCCCCGACGGCGGCAGCGATGGCGACGGCGACGGCGACGGCAGAGGAAGGAGGGCCTCGTACCGCTCGACAAGCCTCTTCCCCTCGGCCGCGTCCCCGGCCACGGGCTTCTCCGAGAGCACGTGCTTGCCCGCGCGCAGGGCCCGCTCGACGACGCGCGGCTGGTGCGCGATGGGCAGGGCGACGATCACGGCGGCGATGTCGGCCCGCCGGAGCAGCGCGTCCAGCGACGCGTCGGCCGCGGAGCCGGCGGCGGAGGTGGCAGCGACGGTGTCGCCGGTGGCGTCGACGTCGTCGACGTCGACGTCATAGTAGACGTCCACGCCGGCGGGATCGCGAGCGAGCGCGGCGAGCGCGGCGGCCGCGTGGCGCCTGCGGGAGTAGATGGCCTTGAGGGCGAGTTTCGGAGTTGCTTGGATGGCGGGGAGGTGTTCTATTGGGCGGTTAGACCGTACGGACGGTTCAAAGAGAGAGGAAGGGAGGGGGGGTGTAGGTGTGGCTGTGGGTGATTGCGTTGCCTCATGGGCTGCCAGGGTGGTTGGTGGTGGTGGTGGTGGTGGTGGTGGTGGTGGTGGACAATACAGAGACAGCGGCTCGCGTTTCTCTCTCTCACACACACACATACGTTCACGGGCAAAGATCCCCGCCCCGAGGAGGGCGACGCCGGCCATATCGAGATGATGTTGAACAGGCCTCCTGGAAGCTCCGACCCGCAGGTTTGGTACTGTGCGATGTGGCTTGCTGAGTGCGTCGTCTCGGGTCGTTTCGGGGGTGCGGTTGAGAGGAGGGACCCCGTTCGTGGAACGAGGCTTGACGGGTTTGTTTGACCGATCTGGTAATGGCTCAGCTATTCGGTCGTCCCATGGCAAGACTTCATCATTAAAGCCTGCAGCCGAAGAGCTTCTTGGGATCGGGCCGTTGGCATCGGGTACGCATCCGGCAGAGGCTCACCTATTCCGTCGTCCCACGCTAAGACTTCATTAAAGTCTGCAGCGGATGAGGGCTCATGCACAATCGGGCCGTTGGCACAGCCACAGTGGGACCTACTAAAGACTACTGCGTACACAGTACTACACAGTAAAGAGAGAGAGAGAGGAGGGGGGGGGGGGGGGGGGAGGAGGGGGGCCGTACCCGATGAGCTCTGGATCGAGATCGGCGAGATCTGTGGAGATGGTGGGTCGATCGCCAATGAGGTAAGCCACCCAACTTCACGGCTGAGAGAGATGACGGCGGCTTGACTGGCCTGAAGGCGCCTCGAGGCGCTACAAGGCGCTCCAAGGCGTCCTAAAGGGGGGGGGGGCATCGGCTGCATCATTTCCTCCCGGCCGTTTCTTCTGGAAGCACCATTTACTATACGAGCAGTACAACCAATGGTCCATACAAGCCACGATGGCTAGCTAGGCTTATGCAAGTAGTACGCTGTCCACGAGATGATCCTTACCGGAACCCCCCCCCCCGCCCCCCCTGGGAATGCAGCATCCTTTTTGACATTCTCCTCCACCAAGCAGTCGCCTCCTGCGAGGCTGAAGCCACCACGGTAGGATGATAGCCGCCGGTAGCCGTGCCAGAAATGCGCACACACGCCTCGGCTTGGCTCATGACCGGCTGCTCACCCGGCACGCCAACCGGTCGGAAGCGGCCGGATGCTCACACGGGGTCTTGCAACCCAAAAACACGTCGGGAGAAGGGAACTTGGGTGGGAAGCTGTCGTGCACGCAACTCCACTTCGAGATCCGTGATGGTGGCACATGGTAATAATTCATTCCTGAATACGAGCCACCGCCGTGATTCCCGGGGCGAGGAGAACGCGCAGGGGAAAAGGCCAAGGGAGACCAAGGGCGCTCCCATGCCTCTCTATTACCGCCCTTTGTCGGTCTCATCTCACCACCATGCCATCTCCGCCCGTGGTTGCTCCAACACGGGCATGCACGTCGCAATTGTTAGCTCCATCCCTTGGGGGGATCGTACACACGTCAGAACCTCGCCGGGGAAGGAAGATGATGTTAGGATCGGCCATCTCCACCGCGACCATTCGCGCCGAGAACGGCCGCGCCGTCGTTTCAAGAACCCATCCATCCGATCGGATGCCGTGCTGGGTGGTGGAGAACACGGCTCTATTCGCAGTCCCGCGCGCTGCTCGCAGGCCGAAGTGCAACTTGATTATGCCGGAACGGGAATGGTCTCTGTGTTTCATTCTGTACCTACGGTGCATCTTGCTCCTTTTTTGGGGGGAACGATTGCTCCACGGAATTATGCACAACGCATCTCAATGCCCACCGAGGTAGCTTTGGTTGAGAGCCGCCGAGGAGAGACCCGCTTTGATTTTTTCCCGGGAGTGAGCGGGATGACGGAGAGAAAGCTACACGTATTACCACGAGATGGCATGGACCGGCGCGGTTCCAAAAGCGTTCATCAACCGGCACATGGCGTGCGGGGATGGTTCTACGGATTTTGTTTCTTTTGGATTTGGGGGAGGATGAGGAACTGTGGGGGGAGGGGGAAGGGTGAGTCATGCCATTAATTAATGATCGTATTCACCGTGAGACAGGTGGGAGGTTGAAGGTGGTGATTTCGGTTATTTTGAGAGATCCGGCGGGTAGTGGATTTCAAACAAAAATGCGGAGGGATCGTTAGAGCTGAGGACAGCTTGAGGATGGGAGGAGGAGGAGGAGGAGGAGGATGATGATGCTAATTACAGTCTCAGGGATCCCATACGTTCCCCGTCCGTCCCTAATCTCCCTCGCTATTACCCATGTCCTTACCTGGTCCCAGGATGCGGGTGGTTGAGCCATGGTTGATGATTCTCGTCATCGCCATTCTCTCTACGATAATTAATCACCGGGTACACAGTGTTTTGCTGTCCGAGGATGAAAGGCGCATGCCACGGCACGCTCGGCGCAGCCTCTTGGAGAGGACTGGGTACGGGAACCGAGCTCTACGTATTTCCATGTCCAATTGGCCACGTTCAGGGTCCCCAGGACGTTGATCCCGAGAGCGTTCGGACATTTCTGGACGTGCATGAAGCGATGATGGGTTGCACAAGGGCAGATCCGTTGGCCTGGAGGGGGTGAGTCGCGAAATGATAGCTGGATGGTGAGATGGTGAACGGCAACGGTGACAGTTTCAAGGTGCGTCAAGCTGCTTGGATCCGATCCGGCAGAGGGAACCGCCTAGACACCTACTGTAGTACACAGTGCACTGCCGTGGAGAGGAGCATGCCCGGGCCAGAAAAGGAGCATCCAAACAAACAAACCATTCCTGCGTGGTCCGGTTGCCTGGGTTTCCACGCTTCGAGTTCAACGCTTACTATAGTGTTTGTAAGCATCTCGGGCACAAACCCATGATGTGATTTCCACACAACCTGGAAAACCGAAAAAAAAAAAAAAAAAAGAAAACCATACGCTCGACAGCGCTCCCCGTGAGCTGGTGTTCAACAATGCCACCTGATCAAAAGCTGTGCGAAGAGATAGAGGGAAAAAACAAGAACTCTGCAGCCACACATCCAGGGTTGTGCTCTGCACTGCATTGTGAATTCAACGCACCTTTCAGGTGAGCGTGGGGTGCCGGTACCGGTGGCGTCCAGGTACCAGTGGCGTGTCGATTCATGTGGTGTGTCGATACCGGGCGGAATAGGAGCAGGACGAACGAACGGGATCGACATGGCGTTTCGCCCGACAAGGATGGGCATCAAGCCACACGTCTTCTCGATCGCAAAGGAAAAAAAACAAAAACGTGGCAAAGAAACGAACAAGAGAGCAGAAGCATGCTGCATTTCGTGCAACTTCGAACAAGCACAGCCCACGGCACGGAAACCAAATGACCACAGCGTCCCGGCTACCGGGGCACCTTGAAGGCAATCTCCACAGCTACGGTACGCCGTAGAGACCCGAGCTCTACCCAGCCCGCTAGGACTATTAGTTATCCGTCTTATTTCTGAGAGCCTATTGGACTGTGGGATCTCTCGTTACCTATCCACACGGCCCACGGCCCAGCACTCATTCATAGGGAACGGTTGGCTTTGACGACCGAAGCAACTTGCACTCGTGATAGCGTCTTGTTTTGACCGCTTGGGGGACCTACCTGGGGAAGGTCGACCAATCTGCCTGGGCGGCTTGTTCATTGCGTGCGTGGGGGAGGCTTGCTTGGTGGCGACGCTGACGTGGACTGACAACCATGTCCACCATGACCACCGCGATAGCTAGGTAGGGACTTTTTTGTCGTTGCTCTGGAAGAGAGGTGGATCGAGTGGCTGCTGTCTGACAGGGTCAAAAGGGGGCAAGTACACGGAACCTTTACCCGGTTGGCTGGAGAAGCTACTCTAGGTTCGGTGATCCAACTTCTCTCGCCCCCCCCCCCCCCCCCTTTTCCCACCCCCCCTGGCACGGCTCCCAATGAAGTGAAGCCTCTCGGCCCCCGGTCACGGTTACGGGGTACGGTAGTACGCGGTATAGTATGTACGCACGTAGGTACATACTGTGAAGGAAGTTGGTTCCGCCGTCCAACGGGCGGCTACGCGTGTCGATCCCGCGGGCGCCAGAGCCACGGTTCGGCGTCGTGCATTGCCGTAGAAAGGAAACCTCGGGCCACGGGAGGGAGGGGAGGGAGAGGGAGAGGGGGGCAAATGCTCCATGGAGCCTGCGCCGCCGCCCGCGTCTGCCCATTCGCCCGGCTCGCCTTGGCCCGAAATGGCTGTCTGAGGTGGCCAGCAATCCCTTTGGGATGGGTTGGACGGGCGACGCCTTGGGCCCGGCGTGCCCATCCCTCGCCCCTTTGGGTCCACGGAAGCGGTTCCCGAGCTGCGTGGCGTAGGCTGCGGGCGCTCGGCGTCATGGCCGCCTGCCGGGGACGCGAGCCCGACGATTGGGTCGGCAATCGCCTAGGCTGAGACATGTCTCTGGTTCTCGGTGAGATCGTGCGCCTTGCATTTGTCGACCAGGGGGGGGGGGGGGCCCTGGCAGCTGGAAGGCTGACGACGTCCCAACAAGATGGGAGAAAAAAGTTTTTGCAGTGGGTTGCTCGGCCGTGTCGTGTCTTAGACGGGGCCTGGGGCGAGGGGCCACCGCGCCAGCTGTGTGGTTACTCGGTACTATGTATACAGAGCTGACGTTCTGGTTCGGCCCAGACCTTCGGGCCGTCCGGGAGAGGGGGGGCGGGGGCCGACTCGGCGTGAGCAGTGGAGCTCCGGAAGCGATGCCGCTGGTCCGATATGTTGGTGCCCGCAAGCCCCAAGGACAGGGGTCCGAGTCAGAGGGGTTTTGTTCCGGCAACGCAGAAGTAAGTACTCAGTAGGTGCCGGGTCAAGGTCGACTACCAGCTAAGGTAGCTAGGTACTAGCAGCTAAGTGACTCCGTGCTGTGTGCGGTAACGTTACCTGAGCTGGGTCGCCTAGCTCCACCGAGATAGCTTAGGGAACCTAGGTAGGCAGGGTAGTATGTACTCAGTACACAGTAGTAGTGTATACGCAGTACGGTAGCAGGTCCCGTCGCCTCCCCCTGACGCCCTGACCCGTAGGTAAGGTAGTTTTGAGTTATGCAGTTCACTTTGGCAGCGTTTTGACGATAATCAAAACCGGGGATAAGACATGGAAATGTGTCGAGCCACCATGAATTTTATTTTGTATTTTGGATTTTTTAACTTTTTATTTTTATGACATGAACAGCCACCCATCCACCCACACCCACACACTCTCTCTCGCTCTCTCTGATGATGCAACGCATCCATCGCCACCATACCCATCCACCCCTACCATTCAACAGTCTCATGACCTGCATAGTTATACACCAATATACACAGTACTGACTGACGTCCGGTGGGCCCATGGGACCAACCCTCCCTCTCTCTGTCGTCCCCCCCAACCCCTCCCAACCACAACCACAATCATAACCACCACCACCACCACAACCGCAACCACAACCACCACCCTACACAGTGTGCAACCATGTAGAACCTCACAACTCGGCAGAACCCTGCTGAGCACCCTTGTCAACAACATCACGCACGCGCCAACGCATCGTCCAATCAACCGCCGCCTGCTCCGGCTTCCGGCGCTTTCGC